>NC_087178.1:10011519-10218407 GCF_035594125.1 Scylla paramamosain
TGTGTGAAAAAAGAACATTATGAAAAAGAGTTAATTTTAGCTTTTTTTCGGACTGTTATGTACCAAACCCTAAAGTGCATGCAAAGCACTTTAGCATGGGGAAATTAAACGACCTTACCAGAAACCTGTCTTTTGTGTTTTTTTTTTTTTTTTCAGCATGTTAGGCACCAAAACGATAAATAATATGGAAGTCACTAAATGTGGGAATCCATCACAAAATTACTGAAAAAGTATCTTTTCAGTGTTTTACGTAGATAAACGCTAAATCGGATGCAAACCAACGAATATGGAGAAACAGAATAACATTACCAAAAAAGGTATATTTTGAGTGTTTTTGAGCTTCTTACCTTCAAAAAACGCGAAAATGGATGGAAAGCACTCTATATTGGGATACAAAAAGACATTACGAGAAACGTGTATAATGAGTGTTTTATAGTTTCACAACAGCCACAAGGCAAAAATCGCAAAACTCGGTGTATATGGAGAAGTTTCTTAGATACCAAAATGCTGAAACTCAGAAATAACACTCTTAATTAAGAATACAGAACATCCTTACCAAATGCATGTATTTTGAGTGCTTTTCACATTCTTAGTTACCAAAACCAAAAATTGCATGCAAAACTAGCTTTATGTAGGGAAAAAAAATGACATTAACAAAAAAAGTGTCTTTTGAGTGTTTTTGAGCGTGGTAGGCACTAAAGCTCTAAAAAAGAGGGCAATCACATTACATGGGAATAAAACCAACTTTTACCAAGAACCTGCCTTTACGTGTTTTTGAACTTCTTACATACCAAAACGCTAAAACGCTTGCAAAACACCCTTTAGGGAGAAACAGAATAACATTACCAGAAACATGTATTGTGAGTGTTTTTGATCATGTTACCTATAAAAATGCCTAAATACATGCAAAGAACCCTATGTTTGGAAAATGAAAGAACATTACGAAAATCGTGTATTATGAGTGTTTTTAAGTTCCTTAAGTACCAAAAAGCTAAAACCCACAAATAACTTTTTATTGAGAGAAAAAAAATTGTTATTCATCTTCATAAGTACCGAGATGCCAAAATTCTGCCAAAATTCATGGAAATTTTGTAAAAAAAAAAAATCATTATAAAAAAATAATTTTAGCTCTTTTCCAGAGTTATGTACAAACTCTGAAATGCATGCAAATCCACCTATATGGGGAAATTACACGACTTTACCATAAACCTGTCTTTTGAGTGTTTTTCAGCAATCTGAACAATATTACTTAAAACGTGTCTTTTCAGTGATTTACGTAGAACAACGCTAAAACAGATGCAAACCAACCAATATGATGAAATAGAATATTACCAAAAAGATATATTTTGTTGTGTTTTTGAGCTTGTTACCTACAAAAAATGCAAAAATGGATGGAAAGCACTTTATATTGGCAAATAAGAGGACATTACGAGAAACGTGTATGAGTGTTTTATAGTTTGACAATAACCACAAGGTAAAATACTTAAAAACTCGTGTTTCTTACATACCAAAAAGCTGAAACTCATCAATAACACTTTTAATTTTGAAAAAGAAATACCTTACCAAATGTGTGTATTAGAAAAGTTTCTTACATACCAAAATGCTGAAACTCATGAATAACACTTTTAATTAGGAAATAGAACAACCTTTTTTTTTCACATTCTTAGTTACCAAAACCCCAAATTCCTTGCAAAACTAGCTTTATGTGGAAAAAAAAAATGATATAACCAGAAAGTGTTTTTTGAGTGTTTTTGAGCGTGTTAGGCAATAAAGTACTAAAAAGCAGGGGAATCACATTACATGGGAATAATAACAACTTTTACCAAGAACTTGCCTTTAAGTGTTTTTGAGCTAATTACATACCAAAACGCTAAAACGTATGCAAAACACCTTTTATGGAGAAAGAGAATAAAATTACCAAAAACATATATTTTGAGTGTTTTTGATTATGTTATCTATAAAAACGCTTAAATACATACAAAAAACCTTATGTTTAAGAAACGAAAGGACATTACGAGAAATGTGTATTATAAGTGTTTTTAAGTTCCTTAAGTATCAAAAAGCTAAAACCCACAAATAACACTCTTTATTTAGGAAAAAATAATAAAATAAAAAAATAGGATTTTTTTGTTATTCATCTTCATAGGTACCGAGATGCCAAAATTCTGGGAAAATTGAGGACTATTATAATTATGTTAAAACAAAAATTATCAAAAAAGTGAATTTTAACTTTTTTTTTTGGACTGTTATGTACAAAACCCTAAAGTGCATCCAAAGACTCCTATATGAGGAAATTAAACGAGCTTACCAGAAATCTGTTTTTTGAGTGTTTTTCAGCATGTTAGGCACCAAAACGATAAATAATAAGGATCTCACTCTATATGAGAATCCAAAACAAAAATACTGAAAAAGTGTTTTTTCTTTCTTTTACGTAGAAAAACGCTAAAACGGATGCAAACCTACCAATATCTAGAAATAGAAAAACATTACCAAAAAGGTATATTTTAAGTGTTTTTGAGCTTGTTACCTACAAAAAACGCGAAAATTGATGCAAAGCACTCTATATTAAAAAACAAAAGGACTTTGCAAGAAAACTGTATAATGAGTTTTTTATAGTTCAAAAGAATCAAAAGGCTAAAAACACAAAAACTCGTGTATATGGAGAAGGTTCCTAGATACCAAAATGCTGAAACTCATGAATAACACTCTTAATTGAGAAAGATAACAACCTTACTAAATGCGTGTATTTTGAGTGCTTTTCACATTCTTAGTTACCAAAACCCCAAATTGCATGCAAAACCACCTTTATGTCAGAAAAAAATCACATTACTAGAAAAGTGTCTTTTAAGTTAAAAGACACTTTTAAGATACCAAAATGCTGAAACTCCTGAATAACACTCTTAATTGAGAAACAGAACAACCTTTTTAAATACGTGTATTTTGAGTGTTTTTCACATTCTTAGTTACCAAAACCCCAAATTGCATACGAAACTAGCTTTATGTGGGGAAAAAAGTGACATTACCAGAATAGTGTCTTTTCAGTGTTTCTGAGCGTGTTAGGCAATAAAGCACTAAAAAGGAGAGCAATCATTTTACATGGGAATAAAACCAACTTTTACCAAGAACTTACCTTTAAGTGTTTTTGAGCTAAAACGCATGCAAAACACCCCTTATGGAGAAACAGAATAACATTACCAAAAACATGTATTTTGAGTATTTTTGATTATGTTACCTATAAAAACTCTAATAATGCAAAGAAACTTATGTTTGGGAAACGAAAGAACATTTCGAGAATCGTGTATTATGAGTGTTTTTTTATTTTTTTTAAGTACCAAAAAGCTAAAACCCTAAAATAACATTCTTTAGAGACAAAAAAAAAATAAATAAAAAAACTTGATTTTTTTTTATTTATCTTCATAGGTACCGAGATGGCAAAATTGTGGCAAAATTCAGGAAAATTATGTGAGAAAAGAATATTATGAAAAAAAGTAAATTTTTGCTTTTTTTTTCGGACTGTTATGTACCAAACCCTAAAGTGGATGCAAAGCCACCTATATTGGGAAATTAAACGACTTTACCAGAAACCTGTCTTTTGAGCGTTTTTCAGCATGTTAGGCACCAAAACAATAAATAATATGGAAGTCACTCAAAATGGGAATCTATCACAAAATTACTGAAAAAGTGTCTTCAGTGTTTTAGGTAAAAAAAAAACGCTAAAAAGGATGCAAACCAACGAATATGAAGAAATAGAATAATATTACCAAAAGGTATATTATGAATGTTTTTGAGCTTCTTACCTACAAAAAAAGCGAAAATGGATGGAAAGCACTCTATATTGGGATACAAAAGGACATTACGAGTAACGTGTATAATAAGTGTTTTATAGTTTCACAAGAACCACAAGGCAAAAAACGCAAAAACTCGTGTATATGAAGAATTTTCTTAGATACCAAAATGCTGAAACTCAGGAATAACGCTCTTTATTAAGAATACAGAAAAACCTTACCAAATTTGTGTATTTTGAGTGCTTTTCACATTCTTAGTTACCAAAACTCCAAATTGCATGCGAAACTAGCTTTATGTGGGAAAAAAATGACATTACCAGAAAAGTGTCTTTTGAGTGTTTTTGAGCGTGATAGGCAATAAAGCACTATAAAGCAGGGAAATCACATGACATGGGAATAAAACCAACTTTTACCAAGAACTTGCCTTAAAGTGTTTCTGAGCTCCTTACATATCAAAACGCTAAAACGCATGCAGAACGCCCTTTATGGAGAAACAGAATAACATTACCAAAAACATGTATTTTGAATGTTTTTGATCATGTTACCTATAAAAAAGCTTAAATACATGCAAAGAACCCTATATTTGGAAAATGAAAGAACGTTACGAGAAACGTGCATTATGAGTTTTTTTTAAGTTCATTAAGTATGAAAAAGCTAAAACCCACAAATAACATTCTTTATAGGGTGTTTTCGTACCTAACAATGTGAAAAACACTCAAAAAGCACATTTTTGGTAATTTTGTTCTTTTCTCCATATAGAGTGCTCTTCAATGCGTCAAATAGGTCTTGGTACCTAAGAAATAAAAAAAAAAACACTCATTATAAAAGTTTCTTCTAATGTCTTTTCGTTTCCACATGCAAAGTGTGTTTTGCATACATCTCAGCGTTATGGTACGTAAGTAGCTGAAAATACCCAAAAGAAAAATTTTTGGTTGTCTTGTTCTTTCATATAGGTAGCTTTCAATGTTTTTTTTTTTATAACTTTGGTACCTAACACGTTCATCAACACTCAAAAGACATATTTCTTTAAATGTCGTTTCATCTCCCCATAGATGGTGCTCTGGAGGCATTTTGACGTTTGGGTACATAAAATTGTGAAAAACACTCAAAATAAACGTTTTTGGTAATGTTCTGTTTCTCCATATACAGTGGTACTAAATAGTTTTTGTGTTTGGTACCTAAGACGCTCAAAGACACTAATAATACATCTTTCTCGTAATGTCCATTATTTTATCCATATTGGGTGATTTCCATGCATTTTGGTGTTTTTGTTACGTAACAATGTGAAAAATGCTCAAAATATACGTTTTCGGTAATGTTCTTCTGTTTCTTCATATACGAGTATAATGTTATACATGCGTTTGTGCATTTTGCTACCTAAAAATCTCAAAAACACTGATAAATGAAGTGTCTTTTTATTTCTTTTCGTATCGCCATTTAGGATACTTTGCATGCATTTTTTTTTTTTACGTAAGATAAAGTAAAAAACTCAAAATATACGTTTTTGGTAATGTTATTATGTTTCTCCATAAAATGTGCTTTGCATACATTTTAGCGTTTTGGTACGTAACTAGCTATAAAAGCTCTCAAAATACACGCTTTTGGTAATGTTTTGCTTTTCCAAATAGAGAGTTTTCGTTGCTTTTTAGCGTGTTGGTATCTAATATTGTTGTGTTTCTCTAAAGAGAGTATTATTCATGCATTTTCGCGTTTCGGTACCTGAGAAGCTCAAAAACGCTCTTTATATAAGTTTCTCATAATGCCTTTGGTTACTTTTTTTTTTTTTGGGGGGGGGAGTTAAGAAGCTCAAAACATTGAAAATATACTTTTTTTGGTAATGTTATTAAGTTTTTTTTTTTCCAAAAAAGGCGTTTTGGATGCGTTTAATTGTTTTTTGTATGTAAGTAGCTATAAGCACTGAAATGAAAAGTTTTTGTAATCTTTTGTTTTCTCCTATAGGGTGCTTTCCTCGGTTTTTAGCTTCTTGGTACCTAACACGCTCATAAACACTGAAAGGACATGTTTTTGGAAATGTTTCCTTCCCCCATATAGTATGCTTTGCATGCATTTTCGCGTTGCGGTACCTAATAACGTGAAAAAAGCCTTAAAACACAAGTTTTGGTTAATCTTGTTCTGTTTCTCCATATAGAGTATTATTCATACGTTTTAGTGTTCTGGTACCTATGAAGCTCAATACTACTCTATACGTTTCTCTATATACGTCTCTACTATATACGTTTCTTTTAATGTATTCTTTTCCCCTTTTAGGGTTATTTGCATGTATTTTATCGTTTTTGTACGTAACAGGCGCAAAATTTCTCAAAATGCATGTTTTTGGTAAATCTGTTGAGTTTCTCCATAAAGTGTGTTTTCCAACCGTTTTAGCAGTTTGGTACGTAAGTAGCTCAAAACAATGTTTTCCCATTTACGGTACTCTCCATGCTTTTTAAGAGCTTTTTGTGCCTAACACACTCATAAACTCTCAAAAGACATGTTTCTGGAAATGTCGTTTATTTTGTCCATATCGGGTGCTTTGCATGCATTTTGGCGTTTTCATACCTAACAAAGCTAAATACTTTTGAAATACACGTTTTCTCCATACATGAGGCTAATCGTGCGTTTTATCGTTTCGGTACCTAATAAGCTAAAAAAATAAAAAAAACTCATAATATTGGTTTCTCTTAATGTCTTTTCGTTTTCTTATATAGGGTACTTTATATGCATTTTGACGCTTTTGTATATAACAAGCTGAAAAATCGCTCAAAATGCTCTTTTTTTGGTAATGTTTTATGTTTCTGCAGGAAGGGTGTTTTGCATGTTTAATCGTTTTGGTACATTATAAATTTAAAAACTTCCAAACACGTGAAAAGTCACTTTGTTGGTTATTTCTTTTTCCTTTCCAACATAGTGCTCTTTTCATACCTCTTATTGTTTTGGTGCCTAACACGTAGAAACACTCTCAAAAGATAGGTTTCTTGTAATTTCGTTTTGTGTCGTCTTTTAGAGGTCTTTGCATGTATTTTTGCGTTTTGGTACCTAATAATATGAAAACCACTCAAAATATATATTTTCATTCGTGTTGTTTTGTTTCTCCATATAGAGTACTATTAAGGTGCCTCTGTGTTTGGTACCTAAAAAGCTGAAAAGCTCTCATAATACACGTTTCTCGAAATGTCTTTGTTTTCCGGCATAGGGAACTTTGCATACATTTCGGCGTTATTCTACTTACGAGTACATGCTTAAAAAACACTGAAAATATATATATATATTTTTTTGTATTGTTATTTTGTTTCTCCGTAAAGCGTGTTTTGCGTCTGTTCAAGCGTTCTGATTTAGAAGTAGCTCAAAAACACTAAAAAAATACTTTTTTTTTTGTAATTTTGTTTTGTATTCCAATATAGGAAGGATGCTTTCCATTTTTTATTTTTTTTTAGAGTTTTGGTGCCTAACACGCTCAAACACTCAAAATTCACGTTTCTGGAAATTTCGTTTCGTTTCTCCCATAGATTGAACTTTGCATGAATTTCGACGTTTTGGTACATAACATTGTGAAAACAAACAAAATACACGTTTTTAGCAAAACACCTTTTATGGAGAAAGAGAATAAAATTACCAAAAAACATATATTTTTAGTGTTTTTGATCATGTTATCTATAAAAACGGTTAAATACATGCAAAAAACCTTATGTTTAGGAAACGAAATGACATTACGAGAAATGTGTATTATAAGTGTTTTCTAAGTTCCTTAAGTACCAAAAAGCTAAAACCCACAAATAACACTTTATTTAGGAAAAAAGTAATAAAATAAAAAAATAGGATTTTTTTGTTATTCATCTTCATAGGTACCGAGATGCCAAAATTCTGGGAAAATTCAGGACTATTATATGTTAAAACAAAAATTATCATAAAAGTGAATTTTAACTTTTTTTTTGGACAGTTATGTACCAAACCCTAAAGTGCATCCAAAGACTCCTATATGAGGAAATTAAACGAGCTTACCAGAAATCTGTTTTTTGTGTTTTTCAGCATGTTAGGCACCAAAACGATAAATAATAAGGATTTCACTGTATATGAGAATCCAAAACAAAAATACTGAAAAAGTGTTTTTTTTCTTTTACGTAGAAAAACGCAAAAACGGATGCAAACCTACCAATATCAAGAAATAGAAAAACATTACCAAAAAGGTATATTTTGAGTGTTTTTGAGCTTGTTACCTACAAAAAACGCGAAAATTGATGCAAAGCACTCTATATTAAAAAACAAAAGGACTTTGTAAGAAAAGTGTATAATGAGTTTTTTATAGTTCAAAAGAACCAAAAGGCTAAAAACACAAAAACTCGTGTATATGGAGAAGGTTCCTAGATACCAAAATGCTGAAACTCATGAATAACACTCTTAATTGAGAAAGATAACAACCTTACTAAATGCGTGTATTTTGAGTGCTTTTCACCCCAAATTGCATGCAAAACCACCTTTATGTGAGAAAGAAATCACATTACCAGAAAAGTGTCTTTTAAGTTAAAAGACACTTTTAAGTTATAAGACATAAATAGTATTACTCTATATGGAAAAAAAAAATAAATAAAATAAAAACACTTACCAAAAACGTGATTTTTTAGTTTTATTTTACATTGTAAGATAGCAAAAACGCCAAAATGCATACAAGGTGCCCTCTCTAGGGAAACGAAACGAAATTTCTAGAAACATGTATTTTTTTTTTTTTTTTTTTAAGTGTTTATGAGCGTGTTAGGCACAAAAACGCTAAAAGGCATAAAAAAGTTCCTCCATGGGGAAAGCAAAACAACATTTCTAAAAACGTGTGTTTGGTGTGTTTTTGAGCTATTTATGTACAAAAACCATAAAACGAATGGAAAACACCCTTTTAAAAACAAGTATTTAAATGCTTTTGAGCTTGCTTCGTATAAAATCGCCAAAATGCATGCAAAGAATGAGGAAATGAAAAGACATTGCGAGAAATGTGTGTTATGAGTGTTTTTGAGTTTCCTGTCTACGAAAACGCGAAAACCCTGTAATAACACTCTAAATGGAGAAACAGAACAACATCAAAAGAAAAAACAAACGTGCTTTGTGTATTCTTTTACACTGTTAAGTAATTAAATGCATAAATATAAGTAAGGTACCCTATATGAGGAAAAAAAAAAAAAAGACATTTCCAGGAACATGTTTTTTTGAGTGATTATGATCTTGTTAATTACCAAAACGCAAAAATGCATGCAAACACTCTTCATGTAGAAAACATGATAATATTACTGAAACCAAGTATTTTGAGAGTTTTTGAGCTTATTACCTAGAAAAACGCCAAAATCCTTGATTACACGATCTGAAGAAACAAAAACGCATTACGAGAAACTTGTGTTATGAGTGTTTTTTTTTTCAGTTTCTTAGGTACTGAAACGCTAAAACGCCTAAATATATGGAGAAAATTAACATTATAAAAACTTGCATTTTGAGTGTATTTCACATGGTTAGGTACCAAAATGCCAAAATGTACGCAAAGCACACTTTATAGGAAAAGGGAACGAAATATCCAGAAATGTGTTTTTTGAGTGTTTATGAGCGTGTTAGGCACCAAAACGGTTAAAAAAGCATGAAAAGTACCCTATATGGAAAAAAGAAACATCATTACCAAAAACGTTTCTCTTCGGTCTTTTTGAGCGAAATAGACTCAAAATATATGTTATCAATAATGTTATGTGTCTTCATATAAAGTGTTATTCATGCATTTTAGCGTTTTTGTACCTAAGAACCAAAAACTTTCATAATACACGTTTCTCGTAGTCTTTTCGTTTCGAAACATGCTTTCTTGTAACAATTTCATTTCCCCATATCAAGGCCTTTCCATGCATTTTGGCGTTTCGGTACCTAATAATGTGAAATATGCTCAAAACACACGTTTTTGTTAATGTTGTTCTGTTTCTTCATAGAGTGCTGTTTATATGTTTAGCGTTTCAATACCTAAAATGTAAAAAAAAAACAATTATAATACATGTTTTTCGTAATGTCATTACGTCTACCTATTAAGATTATTTTGCATCCATTTTAATGTTTTTGTATGCAACAAACTCAAAAAACTTTCAAAACACTTGTTTTTGGTAATGATATTCTTCTACATAAAAGGTGTTTTGCATGCTTTTTTAGGGTTTCGGTACGTAAGAGGCTGAAAAACACTCAAAAGACACGTTTTTTGGTAAAGTTGTTTTCTTTTCCCATTTAGGGTGTTTACCATTGCATTTTAAACACTAAAAAAAAAAACATTTCTTGAAATGTAGTATCGTTTCCAAATATATTGGTACTTAACAATGTGTAAAAAAAAAAAGAAAACACTCAAATTGCGCGGTTTTTGGTAATGTTGTTGTTTCTTTGTATAAGGTGGTATTAACGCGTTTTCGCATTTCGGTACCTGGGAAGCTCAAAAACACTTATAATACACTTTTCTTCTAATGTCTTTTTTGTTTCCCAACATAGTATACATTTCATATATTTTGGTGTTATTCTGTAACAAGCTCAAAAACACTCAAAATACTTGTTTTTGGTAATGTTATTCTGTTTTCTGCATAAAGGGTGTTTTGCATGCACTTTACTTTTTTGGTACATAAGAAGTTCAAAAACACTCAAAAACTCATGTTTTTCGTTAACTCGTTTTGTATTCCCAAATTGTATTCCATGCTTTTTAGCGTATTGGTGCTTAACACGCTCAAAAACATTTAAAAGATACGTTTCTGGAAATCTCGTTTTTACCCATATAGAGGATTTTCGATGCATTTTGGCGATTTGCTATTTATTAATGTGAAACTCAAAATACACGTTAGTTGGTCTCGATATCGAGTACTATTCATGAGTATCAGCATTTTGTTACCTCGTGATGTTCAAAACACTTATAATAGATTTTCTTCGTAATGTCCTTTCGTTTCCCCATATAACGTTATTTTCATGCATTTTTGCATTTTTGTACGTAACACGCTAAAAACACTCGAAATAGTTATTTTTTGTAATATTATTCTTTTTCTCCATAAAGCGTTTTGTACTCGTTATAGCGTTTTGTACGTAGGAAGCTCTATAACATTCAAAAGACACGTATTTTCGTAATGATGTTTTATATTGCCATATACGTTGCTTTGCATGCATTTTGGCATTTTGTTAAATACACGTAAAATATAAGTTTTAGGTAATGTTTTTTTTTTTTTATTAAATGCTGTCAATGCGTTTTAGCGTCTTTGTACCTAAATAGGTAAAAAAAAAAAAACGATTATAATACATCTTTCATAATGTCATTTCGTTTCCCAAAATAGAGGACTTTGCATATATTTTGGTGTTTGTTTACGTAACAAGCTCAAAAAAACTCAAAATACATTTTTTTCGTAAGGTTATTCTCTCTCTTTTTTTTTATGAAGTGTGTTTTGCATGTTTTAGAGTTTTGGTGCTAAAGAAATTCAAAAACCCTGAAAAGATACTTGTTCGTAATGTTGTTTTACATGTATATTCCCATATAGGGTGATTTCTATGTTGTTTTTTTTTTAGCGTTATGATGTCATACGAAAAAAAAATAAATAAAATAAAAAACCATCAAAAAACATTTTTCTAGTATGTAGTTTTGTTTCCATATATAGGTGACTGTGAATACATTATGGTATTTTGGTACCTAATTATAAAAAAAAAAATAAATAAAAAATTATTGTTAATGTTGTTCTGATTTGTCGATATAAAATGCACTATAAAATTCATGCGTTTTAGTATTTTGCTACCTAAGAAGCTCTAAAACTCTCATAATACACCTTTTTCCTAATGTCTTTTCGTTTAACATTACAGAGTCTTTTGCTTGCATTTTGGCTTTTTTCCACGTACTAAGCTCAAAAACAAACAAAAACACGTTTTTGATACTTATACTTTTCTTCATGATTTTTTTTTTTTTTGCAAGCGTTTCAGCGTTTTTGGTACGTAAGTAGCTCAAAAACACTATATAGACACGTTTTGGTAATGTCTTGTTCTCCCATATAGGATACTTTCCCTCCTTTTTTTTATCGTTTGGGTGTCTGCACGCACATAAATATTAAAAAAAAAACACGTTTCTGGAAATCTCGTTTCCTTTCTCCATATAGGGTGCTTTCCACGAATTTAAAAAACCTAATATGATATACACTCAAAATAATACGTAATGTAATTCTGTTTCTCTCTATAGAGTGTTATTCATACTCATTCATAGCGTTTTGGTACTTATGAAACTAATAAAATAATCATAATACACGTTTTTCGTAATGTTTATTCATTTCCCCATTTAGGGTACTGTGCTTACTTTTTGTCGTTTTTCTACGAAACAAGTTGAAAAAACACTCAAAATACTTATTTTCTTAATGTTATTAATAATATTTTACATGCGTTTCAAAGTTTTGGTACATAAGTTGCTCAAAAACAGTGCAAAAAAAAAAGTTTCTGGTAATGTGTTGTTTTCCCATATAGGGTGTTTTTTTTTGTTTCTTTTTTTTTCGTTTTCGTGTCTAACACACTCATTAACAATCAAAAGACACTTTTCTTGAAGTCTCGTTTTCTTTCACCCTATAGGGTGTTTTGTTTGCATTTTGGAGTTTTGGTACCTGACAATGTGAAATACACTCAAAATACATGTTTTCGGAAATTTTTTTTTTTTTTTATAGAGTGCTAATTTATAGATTGCCTTTTAGCGGTTTGTTACCTGAGAGGTAAAAAAAAAAAAAACACCTTTCTCGTAATATTTTTTTTTCCATTTAACCAAATAGGGTACTTGGAATGTATTTTGACGTTTTTCACGTAACAGCCTCAAAAACAATCAAAAAACTTGTTTTTGGTAATGTTATTCTGTTTCTCCATCAAGGGTGTTTTGCATGCGTTTTAGCGTTTTGATACCTAAGTTGCTCAAAAATACTGAAAAGAGACATTTTTGTTAATGTTTTGTTTTCCATTACAGTGTGATTTCCATGCTTTTCATATTTTTGGAGGTAGAACATTCATAAACACTGAAAAGACACCTTTCTGGAAAACTCGTTTTCTTTCGCATGCTTTGCATGTGTACCTAACAATGAGAAATACACTCCAATTACAAGTTTTTGGTAATGTTATTATGTTTCTCCATGAAGATTTTTTTTTCTATTTTTTTTGCGTGCGGCTTAGGTTTTTGGTATGTAATAAGCTCAAAAACACTTAAAAGACACGTTTTCCTTAGTGTTCTTTTCTTGTTCAAATCAAGTGATTTCCAAGCTTTATATCGGTTTAGTGTCTAAACACTCAAAAAAACACGTTTCTGGAAACATCGTTTCATTTCCTCATAAAGGTTACTTTGCATGCATTTTTGCGTTTTCTACGTTACAAGCTCATAAAAACATAAAATACTTGTTTTTGAGAATTTTATTATGTTTCTCCATAAAGAGTGTTTTGCAAACGTATTAGCGTTTTGGTACGTAAGAAGCTCAAAAAGATTGAAAACACATGTTTTTGATAATGTTTTTTATTCCCATATGGTGATCTTTCCATGCTTTTTAGCATTCTGGTACCTAGCAGATTCATAAACATTCAAAAGACACGTTTCATTAAATTTAGTTTTGTTTGTTAGTTAGTGGGCTTCCATACATTTTTGCGTTTTGGCACCTAACAATATGAAAAAACACTCAAAATACACTTTTTTGGTAATGTTGTTATGTTTATCCATAGAGTGCTATTCATGCGTTTTCACATTTTGCTACCTAAGAAGCTCAAATTTACTCATAATACACGTTTCTCGTAATGTCTTATTCTTTCTTCATATAGAATACTTTGCATACATTATGGCGTTTTTCTTCCTAACAAGCTCAAACACTCTCAAATGATTTCTTTTTGATGATATTATTCTGTTTTTCCATAAGGTGTGTTTTTCATGCATTTTACCTTTTTGGTACGTAAGAAGGTGAAAAAAAAAAACTTAAAAGACACGTTTTTGGCAAAGTAGTTTTTTTTTTTTTTATTTCCATGTGTATATGTATATAAACTCGTTAACTACAAAACAGTAAAAAGCATGAAAACTTCCCTATACTGGAAAAGCAAAAACAACATTTTTTCAGTATTTTTCAGCTACTAACGTACAAAAACGCTAAAATGCTTGCAAAAATCCCTTCATGGAAAAAACAAATAACCTTACCACAAACTAGTATTTCATTTTATTTCTTTAGCTTGTCACGTACAAAAGCGCCAAAATGCATGCAAAGTACACTATATATGGATACGAAAGTGCATTACGAGAAACGTGCAGTATGAGTGTTTTCAAATTATTAGGTACCAAAACGCTAAAGCGAATATGGATATAACAAAAAAATATGGAGAAACAAAAACGCAAAAATGCATGAAAAGCATCATATATGAGGGAAAATACGACACTTCTAGAAACATGTCTTTTCAGTGTTTGTAATCGTATTAGATACCAAAACGCTAAAAAGCAAGGAAAGAACCATACATGGGAAAACAAAACATTACAAAAAAGTCTTTTCATTGTTTTGAGCTACTTACATACTAAAACGCAAAGGTGCATGCAAAACACCTTTTATGGAGAAACAGCAAAACGTGTATTTTTAATGTTTTAAGATAATTACGTAAAATAATTACGTAAAAATAATTACGTAAAAAAATAGCTTTGTTAGGTATCAAAACGCCAAAATGCATGCAAAGCACCCGATATGGGCAATTTAAACGACATTTCCAGAAACATGTCTTTTGAGAGTTTATGAGTGTGTTAGGCACAAAAAGCTCTTAAAAAGCATGGAAAGTATCGTAAATGGGAAAACATTAAGTGTTTTGAGGTACTTACATACCAAACCGCTAAAACGGTTGGAAAACACACTTTATGTTTATGAGCATGTTAGGTACCAAGAAGCTAAAAACCAAGGAAAGCACCCTATAGGAGAAAACAAATGATTACAAAAACTTTTAATTTCAGTCCTTATGAGCTACTTACATACAAAAACACTTAAACGCATCCAAAATGCCTTTTTTTGTTTTTTAACTGAATAACATTACCAAAAAAGCGTATATTTTCAATGTTTTGAGCTTGTTACGCAAAAAAAGTAACCTAAGACATTATGAGAAACTTATAAAAGAGCGTTTTTGAGCTTCTCAGGTACCAAAACGCTAAAATGCATAAATAATACTCTCTTTAGAGAAACACAACAATAATAGATACCAAAACGCTAAAAAGCAACGAAAGCTCCCTATTTGGAAAAGCAAAACATTACCAAAAGCGTGTCTTTTGAGAGTTTTTACAGCTACTTACATACCAAAACGCTAAAATGCATGCAAAGCACATTTTATGAAGAAACAGAATAACATTACCAGAAACATGTATTTTGAGTTTTTTTTTTTTATCTTACGTATAAAAAAAGCAAAAATGCATGCAAAGTATCCTAAATGGCGATACGAAAAGAAATAAAAAGACACTTCATTTATCAGTGTTTTTGAGATTCTTAGGTAGCAAAATGCACAAACGCATGTATAACATTATATATGAAGAAACAGAAGAACATTACCGAAAACGTATATTTTGAGTGTTTTTTCACATTGTTACGTAACAAAAACGCCAAAATGCATGGAAATCACACAATGTGGATAAAATAAAGGACATTACGAGAAAGATGCCATTAGTGTTTTTGAGCGTCTTAGGTACCAAACGCAAAAACTATTTAGTACCACTGTATATGAAGAAACAGAACATTACCAAAAACGTTTATTTTGTGTTTTTTTCACACTTTTATGTACCAAAAGGTCAAAATGACTCCAGAGTACCATCTATGTTTGGTGAGATGAAACGATATATCCAGAAACATGTCTTTTGAGTGTCGATTATTGTTGTTAGGTACCAAAGTTATAAAAAGCATGGAAAGCTACCTATATGAAAGAACAAGTCAACCAAAAATTTATCTTTTGGGTATTTTCAGCTACTTACGTACCATAACGCTGAGATGTATGCAAAACACCCTTTACGAGACTTTACGAGAAACCTGTGTTGTGAGTGATTTCAGCGTGTTAGTCACCAAAACAATAAATAATATGGAAGTCATTCTATGTGAAATCCAAAACAAAATTACTGAAAACGTGTCTTTTCCGTGTTTTACGTAGAAAAACGCTAAAACGGATGCAAACCAAACAAAATGAAAAAATAGAAAAACATTACCAAAAAGGTACATTTTGAGTGTTTTTCAGCTCTTTACTTACAAAAAACGCGAAAATGGATGCAAAGCTCTCTATATTGGTTAACAAATGGACATTACGAGAAATGTGTATAATGAGTGTTTTATAGATTCTCAAGAACCACAAGGCAAAAAACGCAAAAACTCGTATATATGGAGATACCAAAATGCTGAAACTCCTGAATAACACTCTTAATTAAGAAACAGAACAACCTTTCTAAATACGTGTATTTTGAGTGTTTTTCACATTCTTAGTTACCAAAACCCTAAATTGCATACGAAACTAGCTTTATGTGGGGAAAAAAGTGACATTACCAGAATAGTATCTTTTCAGTGATTTTGAGTGTGTTAGGCAATAAAGCACTAAAAAGGAGGGCAATCATATTACATGGGAATAAAACCAACTTTTACCAAGAACTTGCCTTTAAGTGTTTTTGAGCTAAAACGCATGCAAAACACCCCTTATGGAGAAACAGAATAACATTACCAAAAACATGTATTTTGAGTATTTTTGATTATGTTACCTAAAAAAACTCTAATAATGCAAAGAAACTTATGTTTGAGAAACGAAAGAACATTTCGAGAAACGTGTATTATGAGTGCTTTTAATTTTTTTTAAGTACCAAAAAGCTAAAACCCTAAAATAACATTCTTTAGAGAGAAAAAAAATAAAAATAAATAAAAAAACTGGATTTTTTTTATTTATCTTCATAGGTACTGAGATGCCAAAATTGTGGCAAAATTCAGGAAAATTATGTGAGAAAAGAATATTATGAAAAAAAGTTAATTTTTGCTTTTTTTTCGGACTGTTATGTACCAAACCTTAAAGTGGATGCAAAGCCACCTATATTGGGAAATTAAACGACTTTACCAGAAACCTGTCTTTTGAGCGTTTTTCAGCATGTTAGGCACCAAAACGATAAATAATATGGAAGTCACTCAAAATGGGAATCCATAACAAAATTACTGAAAAAGTGTCTTTTCAGTGTTTTGGGTAAAAAAAACGCTAAAAAGGATGCAAACCAACGAATATGAAGAAATAGAATAATATTACCAAAAGGTATATTATGAATGTTTTTGAGCTTCTTACCTACAAAGAAAGCGAAAATGGATGGAAAGCACTCTATATTGGGATACAAAAGGACATTACGAGAAACGTGTATAATAAGTGTTTTATAGTTTCACAAGAACCACAAGGCAAAAAACGCAAAAACTCGTGTATATAAAGAATTTTCTTAGATACCAAAATGCTGAAACTCAGGAATAACGCTCTTAATTAAGAATACAGAAAAACCTTACCAAATTTGTGTATTTTGAGTGCTTTTCACATTCTTAGTTACCAAAACTCCAAATTGCATGCGAAACTAGCTTTATGTGGGAAAAAAATGACATTACCAGAAAAGTGTCTTTTGAGTGTTTTTGAGCGTGATAGGTAATAAAGCACTATAAAGCAGGGAAATCACATGACATGGGAATAAAACCAACTTTTACCAAGAACTTGCCTTTAAGTGTTTCTGAGCTCCTTACATATCAAAACGCTAAAACGCATGCAGAGCACCCTTTACGGAGAAACAGAATAACATTACCAAAAACATGTATTTTGAGTGTTTTTGATCATGTTACCTATAAAAAAGTTTAAATACATCCAAAGAACCCTATATTTGAAAAATGAAAGGACGTTACGAGAAACGTGTATTATGAGTTTTTTTTTTAAGTTCGTTAAGTATGAAAAAGCTAAAACCCACAAATAACATTCTTTATAGAGTGTTTTCGTACCTAACAATGTGAAAAACACTCAAAAAGCACATTTTTGGTAATTTTGTTCTTTTTTCCATATAGAGTGCTCTTCAATGCGTCAAATAGGTCTTGGTACCTAAAAAATAAAAAAAAAAACACTCATTATAAAAGTTTCTTCTAATGTCTTTTCGTTTCCACATGCAAAGTGTGTTTTGCATACATCTCAGCGTTATGGTACGTAAGTAGCTGAAAATACCCAAAAGAAAAAATTTTTCGTTGTCTTGTTCTTTCATATAGGTAGCTTTCAATGTATTTTTTTATATAACTTTGGTACCTAACACGTTCATCAACACTCAAAAGACATGTTTCTGGAAATGTCGTTTCATCTCCCCATAGATGGTGCTCTGGAGGCATTTTGACGTTTGGGTACATAAAATTGTGAAAAACACTCAAAATAAACGTTTTTGGTAATGTTCTGTTTCTCCATATACAGTGTTACTAAATAGTTTTTCCGTTTGCTACCCAAGACGCTCAAAGACACTAATAATACATCTTTCTCGTAATGTCCATATTGGGTGATTTCCATGCATTTTGGTGTTTTTGTTACGTAACAATGTGAAAAATGCTCAAAATATACGTTTTCGGTAATGTTCTTCTGTTTCTTCATATATAATGTTATACATGCGTTTGTGCATTTTGCTACCTAAAAATCTCAAAAACACTGATAAATGAAGTGTCTTTTTATTTCTTTTCGTATCGCCATTTAGGATACTTTGCATGCATTTTTTTTTTTTTTGTACGTAAGATAAAAAAAAAAAAAAACTCAAAATATACGTTTCTGGTAATGTTATTCTGTTTCTCCATAAAATGTGCTTTGCATACATTTTAGCGTTTTGGTACGTAACTAGCTATAAAAGCTCTCAAAAGACACGCTTTTAGTAATGTTTTTTTTTGGGGGGGGGGAGTTAAGAAGCTCAAAATATTGAAAATATACTTTTTTTTGGTAATGTTATTAATTTTTTTTTTCCAAAAAAGGCGTTTTGGATGCGTTTAAGTGTTTTTTGTATGTAAGTAGCTCATAAGAACTGAAATTAAAAGTTTTTGTAATCTTTTGTTTTCTCCCATAGGGTGCTTTCCTTGGTTTTTAGCTTTTTGGTACCTAACACGCTCATAAACACTGAAAGGACATGTTTCTGGAAATGTTTCCTTTCCCCATATAGTATGCTTTGCATGTATTTTCGCGTTGCGGTACCTAATAACGTGAAAAAAAGCCTTAAAACACAAGTTTTTGGTTAATCTTGTTCTGTTTCTCCATATAGAGTATTATTCATACGTTTTAGTGTTCTGGTACCTATGAAGCTCAATACCACTCAAAATATACGTTTCTTTTAATGTTTTCTTTTCCCCTTTTAGGGTTATTTGCATGTATTTTATCGTTTTTGTACGTAACAGGCGCAAAATTTCTCAAAATGCATGTTTTTGGTAAATCTGTTGAGTTTCTCCATAAAGTGTGTTTTCCAACCGTTTTAGCAGTTTGGTACGTAAGTAGCTCAAAACAATGTTTTCCCATTTACGGTACTTTCCATGCTTTTTAAGAGCTTTTTGTGCCTAACACACTCATAAACTCTCAAAAGACATGTTTCTGGAAATATCATTTATTTTCCCCATATCGGGTGCTTTGCATGCATTTTGGCGTTTTGATACCTACCAACACTAAATACACTTAAAATACACGTTTTCTCCATACAGAATGCAAATCATACGTTTTATTGTTTTGGTACCTAATAAGCTAAAAAGAAAAAAAAAACTCATGATACTGGTTTCTCTTAATGTCTTTTCGTTTTCTTATATAGGGTACTATATATGCATTTTGACGATTTGTACATAACAAGCTCATAAATCGCTGAAAATGCTCGTTTTTGGTAATGTTTTTTGTTTCTGCAGGAACAAGCAAAACACCCGTTTTGCTTGTTTTATCGTTGTGGTACATTATAAATTAAAAAACTTCCAAACACGTGAAAAGTCACTTTGTTGGTTATTTTTTTTTCCCTTCCAACATAGTGCTCTTTTCATACTTCTTAGTGTTTTGGTGCCTAACACGTAGAAACACTCTCAAAACATAGGTTTCTTGTAATGTCGTTTTGCGTTGTCTTTTAGAGGTCTTTGCATGTATTTTTGCGTTTTGGTACCTAATAATATGAAAACCACTCAAAATATATATTTTCATTCGTGTTGTTTTGTTTCTCCATATAGAATACTATTAAGGTGCCTTTGTGTTTGGTACCTAAAAAGCTCAAAAGCTCTCATACACGTTTCTCGAAATGTCTTCGTTTCCCGGCATAGGGAACTTTGCATACTTTTCGGCGTTATTCTACTTACATACTTAAAAAACACTGAAAATATATATATATTTTTTTGTATTGTTATTTTGATTCTCCGTAAAGCGTGTTTTGCGTCTGTTCAAGCGTTCTGATTTAGAAGTAGCTCAAAAACACTAAAAAAATACTTTTTTTTTGTAATTTTGTTTTGTATTCCAATATAGGAAGGATGCTTTCCATTTTTTATTTTTTTTACAGTTTTGGTGCCTAACACGCTCATAAACACTCAAATTTCACGTTTCTGGAAATTTTGTTTCGTTTCTCCCATAGATTGAACTTTGCATGAATTTCGACGTTTTGGTACATAACATTGTGAAAACAAACAAAATACATGTTTTTAGCAAAACACCTTTTATGGAGAAAGAGAATAAAATTACCAAAAATCATATATTTTTAGTGTTTTTGATCATGTTATCTATAAAAACGCTTAAATACATGCAAAAAACCTTATGTTTAAGAAACGAAATGACATTACGAGAAATGTGTATTATAAGTGTTTTCTAACTTCCTTAAGTACCAAAAAGCTAAAACCCACAAATAACACTTTATTTAGGAAAAAAGTAATAAAATAAAAAAAATAGGATTTTTTTGTTATTCATCTTCATAGGTACCGAGATGCCAAAATTCTGGGAAAATTCAGGACTATTATATGTTAAAACAAAAATTATCAAAAAAGTGAACTTTAACTTTTTTTTTGGACTGTTATGTACCAAACACTAAAGTGCATCCAAAGACTCCTATATGAGGAAATTAAACGAGCTTACCAGAAATCTGTTTTTTGTGTTTTTCAGCATGTTAGGCACCAAAACGATAAATAATAAGGATCTCACTGTATATGAGAATCCAAAACAAAAATACTGAAAAAGTGTTTTTTTTTTCTTTTACGTAGAAAAACGCAAAAACGGATGCAAACCTACCAATATCAAGAAATAGAAAAACATTACCAAAAAGGTATATTTTGAGTGTTTTTGAGCTTGTTACCTACAAAAAACGCGAAAATTGATGCAAAGCACTCTATATTAAAAAACAAAAGGACTTTGCAAGAAAAGTGTATAATGAGTTTTTTATAGTTCAAAAGAACCAAAAGGCTAAAAACACAAAAACTCGTGTATATGGAGAAGGTTCCTAGATACCAAAATGCTGAAACTCATGAATAACACTCTTAATTGAGAAAGATAACAACCTTACTAAATGCGTGTATTTTGAGTGCTTTTCACCCCAAATTGTATGCAAAACCACCTTTATGTGAGAAAGAAACCACATTACCAGAAAAGTGTCTTTTAAGTTAAAAGACACTTTTAAGTTATAAGACATAAATAGTATTACTCTATATGGAAAAAATAAAAATAAAAATAAAAACACTTACCAAAAACGTGATTTTTTAGTTTTATTTTACATTGTAAGATAGCAAAAACGCCAAAATGCATACAAGGTGCCCTCTCTAGGGAATCGAAACGAAATTTCTAGAAACATGTATTTTTTTCTTTTTTTTTTTAAGTGTTTATGAGCGTGTTAGGCACAAAAACGCTAAAAGGCATGGAAAAGTTCCTCCATGGGGAAAGCAAAACAACATTTCTAAAAACGTGTGTTTGGTGTGTTTTTGAGCTATTTATGTACAAAAACCATAAAACGAATGGAAAACACCCTTTTAAAAACAAGTATTTAAATGCTTTTGAGCTTGGTCCGTACAAAATCGCCAAAATGCATGCAAAGAATGAGGAAATGAAAAGACATTGCGAGAAATGTGTGTTATGAATGTTTTTGAGTTTCCTGTCTACGAAAACGCGAAAACCCTGTAATAACACTCTAAATGGAGAAACAGAACAACATCAAAAGAAAAAACAAACGTGCTTTGTGTATTCTTTTACACTGTTAAGTAATTAAATGCATAAATATAAGTAAGGTACCCTATATGAGGAAAAAAAAAAAAAGACATTTCCAGGAACATGTTTTTTTGAGTGATTATGATCTTGTTAATTACCAAAACGCAAAAATGCATGCAAACACTCTTCATGTAGAAAACATGATAATATTACTTAAAACAAGTATTTTGAGAGTTTTTGAGCTTATTACCTAGAAAAACGCCCAAATCCTTGATTACACGATCTGAAGAAACAAAAACGCATTACAAGAAACTTGTGTTAACAGTGTTTTTTTCAGTTTCTTAGGTACTGAAACGCTAAAACGCCTAAATATATGGAGAAAATTAACATTATAAAAACTTGCATTTTGAGTGTATTTCACATGGTTAGGTACCAAAATGCCAAAATGTACGCAAAGCACACTTTATAGGAAAAGGGAACGAAATATCCAGAAATGTGTTTTTTGAGTGTTTATGAGCGTGTTAGGCACCAAAACGGTTAAAAAAGCATGAAAAGTACCCTATATGGAAAAAAGAAACATCATTACCAAAAACGTTTCTCTTCGGTCTTTTTGAGCGAAATAGACTCAAAATATATGTTATCAATAATGTTATGTGTCTTCATATAAAGTGTTATTCATGCATTTTAGCGTTTTTGTACCTAAGAACCAAAAACTTTCATAATACACGTTTCTCGTAAAGTCTTTTCGTTTCGAAACATGCTTTCTTGTAACAATTTCATTTCCCCATATCAAGGCCTTTCCATGCATTTTGGCGTTTCGGTACCTAATAATGTGAAATATGCTCAAAACAAACGTTTTTGTTAATGTTGTTCTGTTTCTTCATAGAGTGCTGTTTATATGTTTAGCGTTTCAATACCTAAAATGTAAAAAAAAAACAATTATAATACATGTTTTTCGTAATGTCATTACGTCTACCTATTAAGATTATTTTGCATCCATTTTAATGTTTTTGTATGCAACAAACTCAAAAAACTCTCAAAATACTTGTTTTTGGTAATGATATTCTTCTACATAAAAGGTGTTTTGCATGCTTTTTTAGGGTTTCGGTACGTAAGAGGCTGAAAAACACTCAAAAGACACGTTTTTTGGTAAAGTTGTTTTCTGTTCCCATTTAGGGTGTTTACCATTGCATTTTAAACACAAAAAAAAAAAAATTCTTGAAATGTAGTATCGTTTCCAAATATATTGGTACTTAACAATGTGTAAAAAAAAAAAAAAACACTCAAATTGCGCGGTTTTTGGTAATGTTGTTGTTTCTTTGTATAAGGTGGTATTAACGCGTTTTCGCATTTCGGTACCTGGGAACCTCAAAAACACTTATAATACACTTTTCTTCTAATGTCTTTTTTGTTTCCCCACATAGTATACATTTCATATATTTTGGTGTTATTCTGTAACAAGCTCAAAAACACTCAAAATACTTGTTTTTGGTAATGTTATTCTGTTTTCTGCATAAAGGGTGTTTTGCATGCATTTTACCTTTTTGGTACATAAGAAGTTCAAAAACACTCAAAAAGTCATGTTTTTCGTTAACTCGTTTTGTATTCCCAAATAAGGTGATTTCCATGCTTTTTAGCGTATTGGTGCTTAACACGCTCAAAAACATTTAAAAGATACGTTTCTGGAAATCTCGTTTTTACCCATATAGAGGATTTTCGATGCATTTTGGCGATTTGCTATTTATTAATGTGAAACTCAAAATACACGTTAGTTGGTCTCGATATCGAATACTATTCATGAGTTTCAGCATTTTGTTACCTCGTGATGTTCAAAACACTTATAATAGATTTTCTTCGTAATGTCCTTTCGTTTCCCCATATAACGTTATTTTCATGCATTTTTGCATTTTTGTACGTAACACGCTAAAAACACTCGAAATAGTTATTTTTTGTAATATTATTCTTTTTCTCCATAAAGCATTTTGTACTCGTTATAGCGTTTTGTACGTAGGAAGCTCTATAACATTCAAAAGACACGTTTTTTCGTAATGATGTTTTATATTGCCATATACGTTGCTTTGCATGCATTTTGGCATTTTGTTAAATACACTTAAAATATAAGTTTTAGGTAATGTTTTTTTTTTTTTTTTTATTAAGTGCTGTCAATGCGTTTTAGCGTCTTTGTACCTAAATAGGTAAAAAAAAAAAAACGATTATAATACATCTTTCATAATGTCATTTCGTTTCCCAAAATAGAGGACTTTGCATATATTTTGGTGTTTGTTTACGTAACAAGCTCAAAAAAACTCAAAATACATTTTTTTCGTAAGGTTATTCTCTCTCTTTTTTTTTATGAAGTGTGTTTTGCATGTTTTAGAGTTTTGGTGCTAAAGAAATTCAAAAACCCTGAAAAGACACTTGTTCGTAATGTTGTTTTACATGTATATTCCCATATAGGGTGATTTCTGTTTTTTTTTTTTTTTTTTTTAGCGTTATGATGCCTTATACGAAAAAATAGATAAATAAATAAATAAAAAACCATCAAAAAACATTTTTCTAGTATGTAGTTTTGTTTCCATATATAGGTGACTGTGAATACATTATGGCATTTTGGTACCTAATTATAAAAAAAAAATAAATAAATAAAAAATTATTGTTAATGTTGTTCTGATTTGTCGATATAAAGTGCACTATAAAATTCATGCGTTTTAGTATTTTGCTACCTAAGAAGCTCTAAAACTCTCATAATACACCTTTTTCCTAATGTCTTTTCGTTTAATATTACAGTCTTTTGCTTGCATTTTGGCTTTTTTCCACGTACTAAGCTCAAAAACAAACAAAAACACGTTTTTGATACTTATACTTTTCTTCATGATTTTTTTTTTTTTTTTTGCAAGCGTTTCAGCGTTTTTGGTACGTAAGTAGCTCAAAAACACTATATAGAGACGTTTTGGTAATGTCTTGTTCTCCCATATAGGATACTTTCCCTCCTTTTTTTTTATCGTTTGGGTGTCTGCACGCACATAAATATTAAAAAAAAACAACACGTTTCTGGAAATCTCGTTTCCTTTCTCCATATAGGGTGCTTTCCACGAATTTAAAAACCTAACAATATGATATACACTCAAAAAAATACGTAATGTAATTCTGTTTCTCTCTATAGAGTGTTATTCATACTCATTCATAGCGTTTTGGTACTTATGAAACTAATAAAATAATCATAATAGACGTTTTTCGTAATGTTTATTCATTTCCCCATTTAGGGTACTGTGCTTACTTTTTGTCGTTTTTCTACGAAACAAGTTGAAAAAACACTCAAAATACTTATTTTCTTAATGTTATTAATAATATTTTACATGCGTTTCAAAGTTTTGGTACATAAGTTGCTCAAAAACAGTGCAAAAAAAAAAAAAAGTTTCTGGTAATGTGTTGTTTTCCCATATAGGGTGTTTTTTTGTTTCTTTTTTTTCGTTTTCGTGTCTAACACACTCATTAACAATCAAAAGACACTTTTCTTGAAGTCTCGTTTTCTTTCACCCTATAGGGTGTTTTGTTTGCATTTTGGAGTTTTGGTACCTGACAATGTGAAATACACTCAAAATACATGTTTTCGGAAATATTTTTTTTTTTTTTATAGTGCTAATTTATAGATTGCCTTTTAGCGGTTTGTTACCTGAGAGGTAAAAAAAAAAAACACCTTTCTCGTAATATTTTTTTTTTTCCATTTAACCAAATAGGGTACTTGGAATGTATTTTGACGTTTTTCACGTAACAGCCTCAAAAACAATTAAAAAACTTGTTTTTGGTAATGTTATTCTGTTTCTCCATCAAGGGTGTTTTGCATGCGTTTTAGCGTTTTGATACCTAAGTTGCTCAAAAATACTGAAAAGAGACATTTTTGTTAATGTTTTGTTTTCCATTACAATGTGATTTCCATGCTTTTCATTTTTTTGGAGGTAGAACATTCATAAACACTGAAAAGACACCTTTCTGGAAAACTCGTTTCCTTTCGCATGCTTTGCATGTGTACCTAACAATGAGAAATACACTCCAATTACAAATTTTCGGTAATGTTATTATGTTTCTCCATGAAGATGTTTTTTTTCTATATTTTTTGCGTGCGGCTTAGGTTTTTGGTATGTAATAAGCTCAAAAACACTTAAAAGACACGTTTTCCTTAGTGTTCTTTTCTTGTTCAAATCAAGTGATTTCCAAGCTTTATATCGGTTTAGTGTCTAAACACTCAAAAAAACACGTTTCTGGAAACATCGTTTCATTTCCTCATAAAGGTTACTTTGCATCCATTTTTGCGTTTTCTACGTTACAAGCTCATAAACACATAAAATACTTGTTTTTGAGAATTTTATTCTGTTTCTCCATAAAGAGTGTTTTGCAAACGTATTAGCGTTTTGGTACGTAAGAAGCTCAAAAAGATTAAAAACACATGTTTTTGATAATGTTTTTTATTCCCATATGGTGAACTTTCCATGCTTTTTAGCATTCTGGTACCTAGCAGATTGATAAACATTTAAAAGACACGTTTCATTAAATTTAGTTTTGTTTGTTAGTTAGTGGGC
This sequence comes from Scylla paramamosain, assembly GCF_035594125.1. Taxonomy (NCBI): domain Eukaryota; kingdom Metazoa; phylum Arthropoda; class Malacostraca; order Decapoda; family Portunidae; genus Scylla; species Scylla paramamosain. The sequence goes on from NC_087178.1 coordinate 10,038,020, forward strand.
TTCCATACATTTTTGCGTTTTGGCACCTAACAATATGAAAAAACACTCAAAATACACTTTTTTGGTAATGTTGTTATGTTTATCCATAGAGTGCTATTCATGCGTTTTCACATTTTGCTACCTAAGAAGCTCAAATTTACTCATAATACACGTTTCTCGTAATGTCTTATTCTTTCTTCATATAGAATATTTTGCATACATTATGGCGTTTTTCTTCCTAACAAGCTCAAACACTCTCATATGATTTCTTTTTGATGATATTATTCTGTTTTTCCATAAGGTGTGTTTTTCATGCATTTTACCTTTTTGGTACGTAAGAAGGTGAAAAAAAAAAACTTAAAAGACACGTTTTTGGCAAAGTAGTTTTTTTTTTTTTTTTATTTCCATGTATATGTGTATATAAACTTGTTAAGTACAAAACAGTAAAATGCATGAAAACTTCCCTATACTGGAAAAGCAAAAACAACATTTTTTTCAGTATTTTTCAGCTACTAACGTACAAAAACGCTAAAATGCTTGCAAAAATCCCTTCATGGAAAAAACAAATAACCTTACCACAAACTAGTATTTCATTTTATTTCTTAAGCTTGTCACGTACAAAAGCGCCAAAATGCATGCAAAGTACACTATATATGGATACGAAAGTGCATTACGAGAAACGTGCAGTATGAGTGTTTTCAAATTATTAGGTACCAAAACGCTAAAGCGAATGAATAGCACTCTATATGGAGAAACAAAAACTCAAAAATGCATGAAAAGCATCATATATGAGGGAAAATACGACACTTCTAGAAACATGTCTTTTCAGTGTTTGTAATCGTATTAGGTACCAAAACGCTAAAAAGCAAGGAAAGAACCATACATGGGAAAACAAAACATTACAAAAAAGTCTTTTCATTGTTTTGAGCTACTTACATACTAAAAGGCAAAGGTGCATGCAAAACACCTTTTATGGAGAAACAGCAAAACGTGTATTTTTAATGTTTTAAGATAATTACGTAAAAAAATTTCAAAATTCATGTAAAGTTCCCAATATGGGGAAACGAAAAGACATTACGAGAAACGTATATTATAATTATTTTACACCTTTATTAGGTTGAAAAATACGAAAATGCATGAATACCACTCTATATGGAGTAACAGAGCAACATTACTAAAAACGTGTATTTTGTTTGTTTTAACAATATTATGTACCGAAACGTCGAAATTCATGCAAAGTGCAATCTATGGGAGAAACGAAACGAAATTTCCAGAAACGTAAATTTTGAGTGTTTATGAGCGTCTTAGGCACCAAAACTCTAAAAAATAAAAATGGAAAGCATTCTATATGGGAACAAAAACAAAATTATAAAAAAAATAGTATTTTTTTAGTGTCACTTTTATATCAAAACGCTTGAACAGACGCAAAACACGCTTTATGGAAAAACAAAATAACAATACAAAAAAAAAATATATATTTTCAGTGTTTTTGAGGTATGTAAGTAGAATAACGCCGAAATGTATGCAAAGTTTCCTATGCCGGGAAACGAAGACATTTCGAGAAACGTATTATGAGAGCTTTTGAGCTTTTTAGGTACCAAACACATAGGCACCTTAATAGTACTCTATATGGAGAAACAAAACAACTCGAATGAAAATATATATTTTGAGTGGTTTTCATATTATTAGGTACCAAAGCGCAAAAAAAACATGCAAAGACCTCTAAAAGATGACACAAAACGAAATTACAAGAAACCTATCTTTTGAGAGTGTTTCTACGTGTTAAGCACCAAAACAATAAGAGGTATGAAAAGAGCACTATATTGGAAGGGAAAAAGAAATAACCAACAAAGTGACTTTTCACGTGTTTGGAAGTTTTTAAATTTATAATGTACCAAAACGATAAAACATGCAAAACACCCTTCCTGCAGAAACATAAAACATTACCAAAAAAGAGCATTTTTAGCGATTTTTCAGCTTGTTATGTACAAAAGCGTCAAAATGCATATAAAGTACCCTATATAAGAAAACGAAAAGACATTAAGAGAAACCAGTATTACGAGGTTTTTTTTTTTTTTTAGCTTATTAGGTACCGAAACGATAAAACGCACGATTTGCCTTATGTATGGAGAAAACGTGTATTTCCAAAGCATTTAGCTTTGTTAGGTATCAAAACGCCAAAATGCATGCAAAGCACCCGATATGGGCAATTTATACGACATTTCCAGAAACATGTCTTTTGAGAGTTTATGAGTGTGTTAGGCACAAAAAGCTCTTAAAAAGCATGGAAAGTATCGTAAATGGGAAAACATTAAGTGTTTTGAGGTACTTACATACCAAACCGCTAAAACGGTTGGAAAACACACTTTATGTCTATGAGCATGTTAGGTACCAAGAAGCTAAAAACCAAGGAAAGCACCCTATAGGAGAAAAGAAATGATTACAAAAACTTTTAATTTCAGTCCTTATGAGCTACTTACATACAAAAACACTTAAACGCATCCAAAATGCCTTTTTTTGTTTTTTAACTGAATAACATTACCAAAAAAGCGTATATTTTCAATGTTTTGAGCTTGTTACGCAAAAAAAAGTAACCTAAGACATTATGAGAAACTTATATAAAGAGCGTTTTTGAGCTTCTAAGGTACCAAAACGCGAAAATGCATAAATAATACTCTCTTTAGAGAAACACAACAATATTAGATACCAAAACGCTAAAAAGCAACGAAAGCTCCCTATTTGGAAAAGCAAAACATTACCAAAAGCGTGTCTTTTGAGAGTTTTTACAGCTACTTACATACCAAAACGCTAAAATGCATGCAAAGCACATTTTATGAGGAAACAGAATAACATTACCAGAAACGTGTATTTTGAGTTTTTTTTTTATCTTACGTATAAAAAAAAGCAAAAATGCATGCAAAGTATCCTAAATGGCGATACGAAAAGAAATAAAAAGACACTTCATTTATCAGTGTTTTTGAGATTCTTAGGTACCAAAATGCTCAAACGCATGTATAACATTATATATGAAGAAACAGAAGAACATTACCGAAAAAGTATATTTTGAGTGTTTTTTCACATTGTTACGTAACAAAAACGCCAAAATGCATGGAAATCACACAATGTGGATAAAATAAAGGACATTACGAGAAAGATGCCATTAGTGTTTTTGAGCGTCTTAGGTACCAAACGCAAAAACTATTTAGTACCACTGTATATGGAGAAACAGAACATTACCAAAAACGTTTATTTTGTGTTTTTTTCACAATTTTATGTACCAAAAGGTCAAAATGACTCCAGAGCACCATCTATGTTTGGTGAGATGAAACGATATATCCAGAAACATGTCTTTCGAGTGTCGATTATTGTTGTTAGGTACCAAAGTTATAAAAAGCATGGAAAGCTACCTATATGAAAGAACAAGTCAACCAAAAATTTATCTTTTGGGTATTTTCAGCTACTTACGTACCATAACGCTGAGATGTATGCAAAACACCCTTTACGAGACTTTAAGAGAAACCTGTGTTGTGAGTGATTTCAGCGTGTTAGTCACCAAAACAATAAATAATATGGAAGTCATTCTATGTGAAATCCAAAACAAAATTACTGAAAACGTGTCTTTTCCGTGTTTTACGTAGAAAAACGCTAAAACGGATGCAAACCAAACAAAATGAAAAAATAGAAAAACATTACCAAAAAGGTACATTTTGAGTGTTTTTCAGCTCTTTACTTACAAAAAACGCGAAAATGGATGCAAAGCTCTCTATATTGGTTAACAAATGGACATTACGAGAAATGTGTATAATGAGTGTTTTATAGATTCTCAAGAACCACAAGGCAAAAAACGCAAAAACTCGTATATATGGAGATACCAAAATGCTGAAACTCCTGAATAACACTCTTAATTGAGAAACAGAACAACCTTTCTAAATACGTGTATTTTGAGTGTTTTTCACATTTTTAGTTACCAAAACCCCAAATTGCATACGAAACTAGCTTTATGTGGGGAAAAAAGTGACATTACCAGAATAGTATCTTTTCAGTGTTTTTGAGCGTGTTAGGCAATAAAGCACTAAAAAGGAGAGCAATCATATTACATGGGAATAAAACCAACTTTTACCAAGAACTTGCCTTTAAGTGTTTTTGAGCTAAAACGCATGCAAAACACCCCTTATGGAGAAACAGAATAACATTACCAAAAACATGTATTTTGAGTATTTTTGATTATGTTATCTATAAAAACTCTAATAATGCAAAGAAACTTATGTTTGAGAAACGAAAGAACATTTCGAGAAACGTGTATTATGAGTGTTTTTAATTTTTTTTAAGTACCAAAAAGCTAAAACCCTAAAATAACATTCTTTAGAGAGAAAAAAATAAATAAATAAAAAAAACTGGATTTTTTTTTATTTATCTTCATAGGTACCGAGATGCGAAAATTGTGGCAAAATTCAGGAAAATTATGTGAGAAAAGAATATTATGAAAAAAAGTTAATTTTTGCTTTTTTTTTCGGACTGTTGTACCAAACCCTAAAGTGGATGCAAAGCCACCTATATTGGTACTCGTATATATGGAGATACCAAAATGCTGAAACTCCTGAATAACACTCTTAATTGAGAAACAGAACAACCTTTCTAAATAGGTGTATTTTGAGTGTTTTTCACATTTTTAGTTACCAAAACCCCAAATTGCATTCGAAACTAGCTTTATGTGGGGAAAAAAGTGACATTACCAGAATAGTATCTTTTCAGTGTTTTTGAGCGTGTTAGGCAATAAAGCACTAAAAAGGAGAGCAATCATATTACATGGGAATAAAACCAACTTTTACCAAGAACTTGCCTTTAAGTGTTTTTGAGCTAAAACGCATGCAAAACACCCCTTATGGAGAAACAGAATAACATTACCAAAAACATGTATTTTGAGTATTTTTGATTATGTTACCTATAAAAACTCTAATAATGCAAAGAAACTTATGTTTGAGTAACGAAAGAACATTTCGAGAAACGTGTATTATGAGTGTTTTTAATTTTTTTTGAGTACCAAAAAGCTAAAACCCTAAAATAACATTCTTTAGAGAGAAAAAAAATAAATAAATAAAAAAACTGGATTTTTTTTTTTATTTATCTTCATAGGTACCGAGATGCGAAAATTGTGGCAAAATTCAGGAAAATTATGTGAGAAAAGAATATTATGAAAAAAAGTTAATTTCTGCTTTTTTTTTCGGACTGTTATGTACCAAACCCTAAAGTGGATGCAAAGCCACCTATATTGGGAAATTAAACGACTTTACCAGAAACCTGTCTTTTGAGCGTTTTTCAGCATGTTAGGCACCAAAACGATAAATAATATGGAAGTCACTCAAAATGGGAATCCATCACAAAATTACTGAAAAAGTGTCTTTTCAGTGTTTTAGGTAAAAAAACGCTAAAAGGGATGCAAACCAACGAATATGAAGAAATAGAATAATATTACCAAAAGGTGTATTATAAATGTTTTTGAGCTTCTTACCTACAAAGAAAGCGAAAATGGATGGAAAGCACTCTATATTGGGATACAAAAGGACATTACGAGAAACGTGTATAATAAGTGTTTTATAGTTTCACAAGAACCACAAGGCAAAAAACGCAAAAACTCGTGTATATAAAGAATTTTCTTAGATACCAAAATGCTGAAACTCAGCAATAACGCTCTTAATTAAGATTACAGTAAAACCTTACCAAATTTGTGTATTTTGAGTGCTTTTCACATTCTTAGTTACCAAAACTCCAAATTGCATGCGAGACTAGCTTTATGTGGGAAAAAAAAATGACATTACCAGAAAAGTGTCTTTTGAGTGTTTTTGAGCGTGATAGGCAATAAAGCACTATAAAGCAGGGAAATCACATGACATGGGAATAAAACCAACTTTTACCAAGAACTTGCCTTTAAGTGTTTCTGAGCTCCTTACATATCAAAACGCTAAAACGTATGCAGAACACCCTTTATGGAGAAACAGAATAACATTACCAAAAACATGTATTTTGAGTGTTTTTGATCATGTTACCTATAAAAAAGCTTAAATACATCCAAAGAACCCTATATTTGGAAAATGAAAGGACGTTACGAGAAACGTGTATTATGAGTTTTTTTTTTAAGTTCGTTCAGTATGAAAAAGCTAAAACCCACAAATAACATTCTTTATAGAGTGTTTTCGTACCTAACAATGTGAAAAACACTCAAAAAGCACATTTTTGGTAATTTTGTTCTTTTCTCCATATAGAGTGCTCTTCATTGCGTCAAATAGGTCTTGGTACCTAAGAAATAAAAGAAAAAACACTCATTATAAAAGTTTCTTGTAATGTCTTTTCGTTTCCACATGCAAAGTGTGTTTTGCATACATCTCAGCGTTATGGTACGTAAGTAGCTGAAAATACCCAAAAGAAAAATTTTTGGTTATCTTGTTCTTTCATATAGGTAGCTTTCAATGTTTTTTTTATATAACTTTGGTACCTAACACGTTCATCAACACTCAAAAGACATGTTTCTGGAAATGTCGTTTCATTTCCCCATAGATGGTGCTCTGGAGGCATTTTGACGTTTGGGTACATAAAATTGTGAAAAACACTCAAAATAAACGTTTTTGGTAATGTTCTGTTTCTCCATATACAGTGGTACTAAATAGTTTTTGCGTTTGGTACCGAAGACGCACAAAGACACTAATAATACATCTTTCTTGTAATGTCCATATTGGGTGATTTCCATGCATTTTGGTGTTTTTGTTACGTAACAATATGAAAAATGCTCAAAATATACGTTTTCGGTAATGTTCTTCTGTTTCTTGATATATAATGTTATACATGCGTTTGTGCATTTTGCTACCTAAAAAATCTCAAAAACACTGATAAATGAAGTGTCTTTTTATTTCTTTTCGTATCGCCATTTAGGATACTTTGCATGCATTTTTTTTTTTTTGTACGTAAGATAAAAAAAAAAACTCAAAATATACGTTTCTGGTAATGTTATTCTGTTTCTTCATAAAATGTGCTTTGCATACATTTTAGCGTTTTGGTACGTAACTAGCTATAAAAGCTCTCAAAAGACACGCTTTTGGTAATGTTTTGCTTTTCCAAATAGAGAGTTTTCGTTGCTTTTTAGCGTTTTGGTATCTAATATTGTTGTGTTTCTCTAAAGAGAGTATTATTCATGCATTTTTGCGTTTTGGTACCTGAGAAGCTCAAAAACGCTCTTAATATAAGTTTCTCATAATGCCTTTGGTTACTTTTTTTTTTTGGGGGGGGGAGTTAAGAAGCTCAAAATATTGAAAATATACTTTTTCTGGTAATGTTATTAAGTTTTTTTTTCCAAAAAAGGCGTTTTGGATGCGTTTAAGTGTTTTTTGTATGTAAGTAGCTCATAAGAACTGAAATGAAAAGTTTTTGTAATCTTTTGTTTTCTTCTATAGGGTGCTTTCCTTGGTTCTTAGCTTCTTGGTACCTAACACGCTCATAAACACTGAAAGGACATGTTTCTGGAAATGTTTCATTTCCCTATAGTATGCTTTGCATGCATTTTCGCGTTGCGGTACCTAATAACGTGAAAAAAGCCTTAAAACAAAAGTTTTGGTTAATCTTGTTCTGTTTCTCCATATAGAGTATTATTCATACGTTTTAGTGTTCTGGTACCTATGAAGCTCAATACCACTCAAAATATACGTTTCTTTTAATGTTTTCTTTTTCCCCTTTTAGGGTTATTTGCATGTATTTTATCGTTTTTGTACGTAACACGCGCAAAATTTCTCAAAATGCATGTTTTTGGTAAAGCTATTGAGTTTCTTCATAAAGTGTGTTTTGCAACCGTTTTAGCGGTTTGGTACTTAAGTAGCTCAAAACAATGTTTTCCCATTTACGGTACTTTTCATGCTTTTTAAGATTTTTTTGTGCCTAACACACTCATAAACTCTCAAAAGACATGTTTCTGGAAATATCATTTATTTTCCCCATATCGGGTGCTTTGCATGCATTTTGGCGTTTTGATACCTACCAACACTAAATACACTTTAAATACACGTTTTCTCCATACAGAATGCAAATCATACGTTTTATTGTTTTGGTACCTAATAAGCTAAAAAGAAAAAAAAACCTCATGATACTGGTTTCTCTTAATGTCTTTTCGTTTTCTTATATAGGGTACTTTATATGCATTTTGACAATTTGTACATAACAAGCTCATAAATCGCTGAAAATGCTCGTTTTTGGTAATGTTTTTTGTTTCTGCAGGAAGGGTGTTTTGCTTGTTTTATCGTTGTGGTACATTATAAATTTAAAAACTTCCAAACATGTGAAAAGTCACTTTGTTGGTTATTTCTTTTTCCCTTCCAACATAGTGCTCTTTTCATACTTCTTAGTGTTTTGGTGCCTAACACGTAGAAACACTCTCAAAACATAGGTTTCTTGTAATGTCGTTGTGTGTTGTCTTTTAGAGGTCTTTGCATGTATTTTTGCGTTTTGGTACCTAATAATATGAAAACCACTCAAAATATATATTTTCATTCGTGTTGTTTTGTTTCTCCATATAGAATACTATTAAGGTGCCTTTGTGTTTGGTACCTAAAAAGCTCAAAAGCTCTCATACACGTTTCTCGAAATGTCTTCGTTTCCCGGCATAGGGAACTTTGCATACATTTCGGCGTTATTCTACTTACATACCTCAAAAACACTGAAAATTTTTTTTTTATTGTTATTTTGTTTCTCCATAAAGCGTGTTTTGCGTCTGTTCAAACGTTTTGATATAAAAGTAGCTCAAAAACACACAAAAAAATACTATTTTTTTTTGTAATTTTGTTTTGTATTCCCATATAGGATGCTTTCTATTTTCATTTTTTTAGAGTTTTGGTGCCTAACACGCTCATAAACACTCAAAATTCACGTTTCTGGAAATTTCGTTTCGTTTTTGGTTTTTGGTTGCATGTTTTTTTAAATCTGTAGAGTTTCTCCATAAAGTGTGTTTTCCAACAGTTTTAGCAGTTTGGTACGTAAGTAGCTCAAAACAATGTTTTCCCATTTACGGTACTTTCCATGCTTTTTAAGAGCTTTTTGTGCCTAACACACTCATAAACTCTCAAAAGACATGTTTCTGTAAATGTCCTTTATTTTGTCCATATCGGGTGCTTTGCATGCATTTTGGCGTTTTGATATCTAACAAAGCTAAATACTTTTGAAATACACGTTTTCTCCATACATGAGGCAAATCGTACGTTTTATCGTTTCGGTACCTAATAAGCTAAAAAAAAAAAAAAAAACTGATAATACTGGTTTCTCTTAATGTCTTTTCGTTTTCTTACATAGGGTACTTTATATGCATTTTGACGCTTTTGTACATAACAAGCTGAAAAATCGCTCAAAATGCTCTTTTTTGGTAATGTTTTATGTTTCTGCAGGAAGGGTGTTTTGCATGTTTTATCGTTTTGGTACATTATAAATTTAAAAACTTTCAAACACGTGAAAAGTCACTTTGTTGGTTATTTCTTTTTCTCTTCCAACATTGTGCTCTTTTCATACCTCTTATTGTTTTGGTGCCTAACACGTAGAAACACTCTCAAAAGATAGGTTTCTTGTAATTTCGTTTTGTGTCGTCTTTTAGAGGTCTTTGCATGTATTTTTGCGCTTTGGTACCTAATAATATGAAAACCACTCAAAATATATATTTTCATTCGTGTTGTTTTGTTTCTCCATATAGAGTACTATTAAGGTGCCTCTGTGTTTGGTACCTAAAAAGCTGAAAAGCTCTCATAATACACGTTTCTCGAAATGTCTTCGATTTCCGGCATAGGGAACTTTGCATACATTTCGGCGTTATTCTTCTTACATACCTCAAAAACACTGAAAATATATATATATTTTTTTTGTATTGTTATTTTGTTTCTCCGTTAAGCGTGTTTTGCGTCTGTTCAAGCGTTTTGATATAGATGTAGCTCAAAAACACTAAAAAAATACTTTTTTTTTTGTAATTTTGTTTTGTATTCCAATATAGGAAGGATGCTTTCCATTTTTTATTTTTTTTAGAGTTTTGGTGCCTAACACGCTCATAAACACTCAAAATTCACGTTTCTGGAAATTTCGTTTCGTTTCTCCCATAGATTGAACTTTGCATGAATTTCGACGTTTTGGTACATAACATTGTGAAAACAAACAAAATACACGTTTTTAGTAATGTTGCTCTGTTACTCCATATAGAGTGGTATTCATGCATTTTCGTATTTTTCAACCTAATAAGGTGTAAAGCACTTATAATATACGTTTCTCGTAATGTCTTTTTGTTTCCCCATATTGGGAACTTTACATGAATTTTGAATGTTTTTACGTAATTATCTTAAAACATTAAAAATACACGTTTTGCTTAGGTTAGGTTAGGTTAGGTTAGGTTAGGTTAGGTTAGGGTTTAGTGTTTAGACACTAAATCGATATAAAGCTTGGAAATCACTTGATTTGAACAACAAAACAACACTAAGGAAAACGTGTCTTTTAAGTGTTTTTGAGCTTATTACCTACCAAAAACCTAAGCTGCATGCAAAAAAAAAAAAATAAATAAATAAATTGTCATCGAGAAACATAATAATATTACAAAAAACTTGTAATTGGAGTGTATTTCTCAGTGTTAAGTACACATGCAAAGCATGCGAAAGGAGACTAGTTTTCTAGAAAGGTGTCTTTTGAGTGTTTATCAGTGTTCTAGCTCCAAAACGATGAAAAGCATGGAAATCACACTGCAATGGAAAACAAAACATCAACAAAAATGTCTCTTTTTAGTATTTTTGAGCAACTTAGGTACCAGAACGCTAAAACGTATGGAAAACACTGTTGATGGAGAAACAATAGCATTACCAAAAAACAAGTTTTTTTTATTGTTTTTGAGGCTGTTACGTGAGAAACGTCAAAATACATTCCAAGTACCGTATTTGGTTAAATGGAACAAAAAATATTACGAGAAACGTTTTTTTTTTTTTTACTTCTTAGGTAACAAACCGCTAAAAGGCATCCATTTTCGCGTTTTTTGTAAAAAGCTCAAAAACATTCAAAATATAATTTTTGGTAATCTTATTCTATTTCTACATATTGGTTGGTTTGCATCCGTTTTAGCGTTTTTCTACGTAAAACACGGAAAAGACGTGTTTTCAGTAATTTGGTTTTGGATTCTCATATAGAATGACTTCCTTATTATTTATTGTTTTGGTGAATAACATGCTGAACAACACTCAAAACACAGGTTTCTAGTAAAGTCGTTTAATTTCCTCATATAGTTGCACTTTAAGGTTTGGTACAAAACAGTCCGGAAAAAAAAAAGCTAAAATTAACTTTTTTGATAATGTTCTTTTTTCACATAATTTCACTGAATTTTGCCAGTATTTTGACATCTCGGTACCTATGAAGAATACCCCCACCAAAAAAAATCCTATTTTTTTTATTTTTTTTTTTCTTTATAAAGATGTTTTAGCTTTTTGGTACTTATGGAACTTAAAAACACTCATAATACACGTTTCTCGTAATGTCGATTCGTTTCCCAGACATAGGGTTCTTTGCATGTATTTTAGCGTTTTTAGAGATAACATGATCAAAAATATTCAAAATACATGTTTTTGGTAATGTTAATCTGTTTCTCTATAAAGGGTGTTTTGCATGCGTTTGAGCGATTTTGGTATATAAGGAGCTCAAAAACACTTAAAGGTAAGTTCTTGGTAAAAGTTGGTTTTATTCATATGTAATATGATTGCCCTCCTTTTTAGTGCTTTATTGCCTAACACGCTCAAAAACACTCAAAAGACACTTTTCTCGTAATGTCATTTCTTTCCCACATAAAGATAGTTTCGCATGCAATTTGGGGTTCTGGTAACTAAGAATGTGAAAAATACTCAAAATACACCCATTTGGTAAGGTTGTTCTGTTTCTGAATTCAGAGTGTCATGAGTTTCAGCATTTTGGTATCTAAGAAACTAAGAAACATACACGAGTTTTTGCGTTTTTTGCCTTGTGGTTCTTGTGAAACTATAGAATACTCATTATACATTTTTCTCGTAATCTCCTTTTGTTTCCAAATAAAGAGTGGATTGCATGCATTTTCGCGTTTTTTGTAGGTAAGAAGCTTAAAAAGACTCAAAATATACCTTTTTGGTAATGTTATTCTATATATATAATGTCCTTTTGTTTCCCAATATAGAGAGATTTGCATCCATTTTCGCTCAAAAACACAAAAAATACCTTTTTGGTAATATTATTCTATTTCATGATATTGGTTGATTTGCATTCTTTTTAGCGTTTTTCTACGTAAAACACTGAAAAGACACGTTTTCAGTAATTTTGTTTTGGATTCCCATACAGAGTGATTTCATATTATTTATTGTTTTGGTGCCTAACATACTGAAAAAAAGGCAAAAGACAGGTTTCAGGTAAAGTCGTTTAATTTCCCAATATAGGTGGCTCTACATGCACTTTAGGGTTTGGTACATAACGGTCTGAAAAAAAGCTAAAATTAACTTTTTTGATATTCTTTTTTCACATAATTTCCCTGAATTTTGCCAGAATTTTGGCATCTCGATAACTATGAAGATTAATAAAAAAAAAATAAAAAATAAAAAAATGCTATTTTTTCATTTATTTATTTTTTCTCTATATAGAGTGTTATTTGTGGGTTTAAGCTTTTTGGTACGTAAGGAACGTAAAAACACTCATAATACTCGTTTCTCGTAATGTCCTTTTGTTTCCTAAAGATAAGATTCTTTACATGTATTTAAGCGTTTTTATAGGTAACATGATCAAAAACACTCAAAATATACCTTTTTGGTAATGTTATTCTATTTCTTCATATTGGTTGGTTTCCATCCGTTTTAGCGTTTTTCTACGTAAAACACAGAAAACACACGTTTTCAGTAATTTTGTTTTGGATTCCCATATAGAGTGACTTCTATGTTATTTATCGTTTTGATGGCTAACATGCTGAAAAACACTCAAAAGACAGGTTTCTTGTAAAGTCGTTTAATTTCCCCATATAGGTGGCTTTGCATACACTTTAGGGTTTGGTACATAACAGTCCAAAAAAAAGCTAAAATTAACCTTTTTTCACGTAATTTTCCTGAATTTTGCCAGAATTTTGGCATCTCAGTGCCTATGAAGATCAATAAAAAAAATGCTATTTTTTATTTTTTTTTATTTTTTTTTCTCTATAGAGAGTGTTATTTGTGGGTTTTAGCTTTTTCGTAGTTAAGGAACTTATAAACACTCATAATACACATTCCCCTTAATGTCCTTTCATTCCCAAACATAGGGTTCTTTGCATGTATTTAAGCATTTTTATTGGTAACAAGCTCAAAAACACTCAAAATACATGTTTTTGATAATGTTATTCTGTTTTTCCATAAAGGGTGTTTTGCATGGGTTTTAGCGTTTTGGTATGTAACGAGCTCAAAAAAACTTAAAGGCAAGTTCTTGGTAAAAGTTGGTTATATTCCCATGTAATGCGATTGCCCTGCTTTTTAGTGCTTAATTGTCTAACACGCTGAAAAACACTAAAAAGACACTTTTCTAGTAATTCCATTTTTTTTCCACAGTTTCGCATGTAATTTCGGGTTGGACCACTAAGAATGTGAAAAAAAAACACTCAAAATACACTCATTTCCTAAAATTGTTCTGTTTCTTAATTAAGAGTATTATTCATGAGTTTCAGCATTTTGGTGTCTAAGAAACTTCTCCATATATACGAGTTTTGCGTTTTTTGCCTTATGGTTCTTGAAAACTATTAATACATTCATTATACAATTTTCTTGTAATATCATTTTCTTTCCCAATATAGACCGCTTTGCATTTATTTTTGCGTTTTTTTAGGTAACAAGCTCAAAAACACTCAACTTTTTTGTAATGTTATTCTATTTCTTCATATTGGTTGGTTTGCATCCGTTTTAGCGTTCTACGCTAAAACTGAAAGGACACGTTTTCAGTAATACTGTTGAAATTGCTGAAAACACCCAAAGACACATTTCTTGTAAAGTCGTGTAACTGACCCATATAGGTGGGTTTGCATGCACTTCGTACATAACTCCAGAAAAAGCTAAAATGATTTTTTTTTTTCACATAATTTCCCAGAAATTTCTCAGAATTTTGGCATCTCGTTATCTATGAAGATGAATAACAAAAAAAAAATCTTTTTTTTTTTTTTTTTTTTCTCTATAAAGTGTTATTTGTGGGTTATAGATTTTTGGTACTTAAGGAACTTAAAAATACTCATAATACACGATTTTCGTAATGTCCTTTCGCTTCACAAACATTTCTTTGCATGTATTTAAGCGATTTTATAGGTAACATGATCAAAAACAATCAAAATACATGTTTTTAGTAATGTTATTCTGTTTCTCCATAAAGGTTGTTTTGCTTGTGTTTAGCGTTTTGGTATGTAAGGAGTTAAAAAACACTTAGAGGCAAGTTCTTCGTAAAATTTGGTTTTATTCCAATGTAATGTGATTGTTCTGCTTTTTAGTGTTTTTTTTTGCATATAACGCTGAAAAACACTCAAAAGACACTTTTCTGGTAATGTCAATTTTTTACCACATAAAGCTAGTTTCGCATGTAATTTGGGATTTTCGTAACTAAGAATGTGAAAAACACTCAAAATACACACATTTGGTAAGGTAGTTTTTTTTTTTCAATTAAAAGTGTTATTCATGAGTTTTAGCGTTTTGGTATGTAAGAAACTTCTCTATATACACGAGTTTTTGCGTTTTTTGCCTTGTGGTTCTTGTGAAACTATAAAACACTCATTATACACGTTTCTCGTAATGTCCTTTTGCTTCCCAATATAGAGTGCTTTCCATCCTTTTGCGCGTTTTTTGTAGGTAAAAAGCTCAAAAACACTTTTTGGTAATGTTATTCTATTTCTTCATATTTGTTGGATTGCATCCGTTTTAGCGTTTTTCTACTTAAAACACTGAAAAGACACGTTTTCAGTAATTTTGTTTTGGATTCACATATAGACTGACCCATATTATTTATCGTTTTGGTGCCTAACATGCTGAAACACACTGAAAAGACAGCTTTCTGGTAAAGTCGTTTAACTTCCTTATATAGGTGGCATGCACTTTAGAGTTTGGTACATAAAAATCCGAAAAAGAGCTATAATTAACTTTTTTGATAATGTTCTTTTTTCCACATAAATTCCCTGAATTTTGGCAGAATTTTGGCGTCTTGGTACCTATGAAAATCAATATAAGAAAAAAGGCTATTTTTATTTATTTATTTTTTCTCTATACAGAGTGTTATTTGTGGGTTTTAACGTTTTGGTACTTAAGGAACTTAAAAACGGTCCTAATACACGTTTCTTGTAATGTCCCTTCGTTTCCCAAACATTAGGTTCTTTGCATGTATTTAAGCGTTTTTTGTAGGTAACATGATCAAAATTATTCTCCATCTCCATAAATGATTTTTTGAATGCGTTTTAGCGTTTTGGTTTCTAAGGAGGTCAAAAACACTTCAAAGCAAGTTCTTGGTAAAAAGTTGGTTTTATTCCCATGTAATGTGATTGCCCTGTTTTTTTGTGACATTGTCTAACACGCTCAAAAACACTCAAAAGACACTTCTGGTAATGTCATTTTTTTTCCAGCATAGTTTCGCGTTCTATTTGGGGTTTTGCTAACTATGAATGTGAAAAACACTCAAAATACACGGATTTGGTAAGATTGTTCTGTTTCTCAATTAATATTGTTATTCAAGAGTTTCAGCATTTTGGTATCTAAGAAACTTCTTTATGTACACTAGTTTTTGCGTTTTTTGACTTGTGGTTCTGGTGAACCACAAGTTCTTTTGCTCAAAAATAATTAGACACTCATTATACACGTTTTTCGTAATGTCCTTTTGTTTCCCAATAGGGAGTGCTTTGCATCCATTTTCGCGTTTTTTTGTAGGTAACAAGCTCAAAAACTCTCAAAATGTACCTTTTTGGTAATGTTATTTTATTTCTTCTTATTGGTTGGTTTGCATCCGTTTTGGCGTTTTTCTACGTAAAACACCGAAAAGACACATTTTCAGAAATTTTGTTTTAGATTCCCATATAGAGTGACTTGCATGTTATTTACGGTTGTGGTGCCTAAATAGCTGAAAAACACTCATAAGACAGTTTTCTGGCAAAGACGTTTAATTTCCCCATATAGGTGGCTTTGCATGCACTTTAGGGTTTCGTACATAACAGTACGAAAAAAAAAAACCTAAATTAAATTTTTTTGATAATTAACTCATAATTTAATGAATTTTGCCCAAATTTTGGCATCTAGATACCTGTGAAGATGTAAAAGAAAGAAAAAAATATCGTATTTTTTTTATTTATTTATTTTTTCTCAATAAAGAGTGTTATTTGTGGCTTTTAGCTTTTTGGTAAATAATGATCTTAAAAACACTCGTAATACACGTTTCTCGCAATGTCCTTTCATTTCCCAAAAATAGGGTTCTTTGCATGTATTTAAGCGTTTTTATTGGTAACATGATCAAAAACACTCAAAATATATGTTTCTGGTAATGCTATTCTCTTTCTCCATAAAGTGTGTTTTGCATGCGTTTTAGCGTTTTGGTATCTAAGGAGCTCAAAACACTTAAAGGCAAGTTCTTGGTAAAAATTGATTTTATTGCCATGTAAAGTGATTCCCCTGCTTTTTAGTGCTTTATTGCCTATCACGGTCAAAAAACACTTAAAAGACACTTTTCTGGTAATGTCATATTTTTCCCACATAAAGCTGGTTGGGCATGCAATTTGGGATTTTGGTAACTAAGAATGTGAAAAGCATTCAAAATACACGCATTTAGTAAAGTTGTTCTGTTTCTCAATTAAGAGTGTTATTCATGAGTTTCAGCATTTTGGTATATAGGAAACTTCTCCATATACACGAGTTTTTGCGTTTTTTGCCTTGTGGCTCTTTTAAATTATAAAACATTCATTATACACTTTTCTCGCAATGTCCTTTGTTTCCCAATATAGAGTGCTTTGTATCAATTTTCGCGTTTTTTTTTTTGTAGGTAACAAGCTGAAAAACACTCAAAATATACCTGTTTGGTAATGTTTTTCTACTTCTTGATATTGATTGGTTTGCAGCCGTTTTAGCGTTTTTCTACGTAAAACAATGAGAAGACACGTTTTCAGTAATTTTGTTTTGGTTTGCCATATAGAGTGAGTTCCTTATTATTTATCGTTTTGGTGCCTAACATGCTGAAAACACTCAAAACACAAAATTCTGGTAAGGTTATTCAATTTCCTCATATAGGAGGCTTTGCATGGACTTTGGTGTTTCGTACATAACAGTCCGAAAAAAAGCTATTATCAACTTTTTTTGATAATATTCTCTTATCATATAATTGCCCTAATTTTTCCCAGAATTTTGGCATCTCGTTACCTATGAAGTTCAATAACAAAAAAAAAAAAGAAAAGAAAATCCTTTTCTTTATTTATTTTTTTATTTTTTATTTTTTCTACATAACGAGTGTTATTTGTGGGTTTTAGATTTTTAGTAGTCAAGGAACTTAAAAACACTCATAATTCACGTTTCTCGTAATGTCCTTGTTTCCCAAACGTAAGGTTCTTTGCATGTATTTAAGCGTTTTTATAGATAAGATTATCAAAAACACTCAAAATACATGTTTTTGGTAAAGTTATTCTGTTTCTCCATAAAGTTTGTTTTCCATGCGTTTTAGCGGTTTGGTATGTAAGGAGCTCAAAAATACATATTGGCAAAATCTTGGTAAAAGTTGGATGTATTCCTATGTAATGTGATTGCCCTGCTTTTTAGTACTTCATTGCCTAACACGCTAAAAAAAAACAATTAAAAGACACTTCTGTTAATGTCATTTTTTTCCCTCATAAAGCTAGTTTTGCATAATATTTTGGGTATTGCTAACTGGGAATATGAAAAACACTCAAAATACAGGCATTTGCTTAGGTTGTTCTGTTTCTCAATTAAGATTGTTATTCATGAGTTTCAGCATTTTGTTATCTAAGAAACTTCTTTATATACACAAGTTTTTTGCGTTTTTCTACGTAAAACACTAAGAAGATACATTTTCAGTAACTTTGTTTTGGATTCCCATATAGAGTGAGTTCCTTATTATTTATCGTTTTGGTGCCTAACATGCTGAAAAACACTCTAAAGACAGATATCTGTTAAGTTCGTTTAATTTCCTCATATAGGAGGTTTTCCATGCACTTTAGGGTTTGGTACATAACAGTCCGAAAAAAAAAGCTAAAATTAACTTTTTTGATAATATTATTTTGTTCATATAATTTTCCTGAATTTTCCCAAAATTTTGGCATCTCGGTACCTATGAAGATGGAAGAGAAAAATTCTATTTTTTTTTTTCTAAATAACGAGTGTTATTATTTGTGGGTTTCAGCTTTTTGGTACTTAAGGAACTTAAAAAAAAAACTCATAATACACGTTTCTCATAATGTCCTTTTGTTTCCCAAACATAATGTTCTTTCCATGTATTTAAGCTTTTTTATAGATAATATGATAAAAAACACCCAAACTACATGTTTTTGGTAATGTTATTCTGTTTCTCCATAAAGGTTGTTTTGCATGCATTTTAGTGGTTTGGTATACAAGGAGCTCAAAAACATTTAAAGGCAAGTTCTTGGTAAAAATTGGGTTTATTCCAATGAAATGTGATTGCCCTGGTTTTTAGTGCTTTATTGCCTATCACGCTCAAAAACACTCAAAAGACATTTTTCTGGAAATGTTATATTTTCCCACTTAAATCTGGTTGTGCATGAAATTTGGGTTTTTGGTAACTAAGAATATGAAAAACACTCAAAATAAACGAATTTGGTAAGGTTGTTCTGTTTCTCAATTAAGTGTGTTATTCATGAGTTTCAGCATTTTGGTATCTAGGAAACTTCTCCATATACACGAGTTTTTGCGTTTTTTGCCTTGTTGTTCTTTTGAATTCTGTTTCTCCATAAAAGGAGTTTTGCATGCGTTTTAGCGTTTTGGTATGTAATGAGCTAAAAAACACTTAAAGGCAAGTTCTTGGTAAAAGTTGTTTTTATTCCCATGTAATGTGATTACCCTGCTTTTTAGTGCTTTATTGCCTAACACGCTCAAAAACACTCAAAAGACACTTTTCTGGTAATATCATTTTTTTTCCCACATAAAGCTAGTTTTGCATGGAATTTGGGGTTTTGGTAACTAAGAATGTGAAAAAAAAAACTCAAAATAGAGGCATTTAGTAAGGTTGTTCTATTTCTTAATTAAAAGTGTTATTCATGAGTTCCAGCATTTTGGTATGTAAGAAACTTTTCTTCTACACACATTTGGTAAGGTATTTCTGTTTTAAAATTAAAAGTGTTATTCATGAGTTTCAGCTTTTTGGTATGTAAGAAACTTCTTTATGTACACGAGTTTTTGAGCTTTTTACCTTGTGGTTCTTGTCAAACTATAAAACACTCATACACGTTTCACGTAGTGTCCTTTTCTTCGCCAGTATAAAGTGCTTTCCATCCATTTTTGCGTTTTTTTGTAGTTAACAAGCTCAAAACACATAAAAATATATCTTTTTGGTAATGTTATTCTATTTCTTCATATTGGTTAGTTTACATCCGTTTTAGCGTTTTTCTACGTAAATCACTGAAAAGACACGTTTTCAGTAATATTGTTTAAATTGCTGAAAAACACTCAAAAGACAAGTTTCTGGTAAAGTCGTGTAATTTCCCCATATAGGTGGATTTGCATACACTTTAGGGTTTGTACATAACTCTGGAAAAAAGCTAAAATTATTTTTTTATATATATTTTTTTTTTATTTCCATTAATTTTGCCAGAATTTTGCCATCTCGGTACCTATGAAATTGAATAACGAATTTTTTTTCTCTTTCTCTATAAAGAGTGTTATTTGTGGGTTTTAGCTTTTTGGTACTTAACTTAAAAACACTCATAATACATGATTTTCGTAATGTCCTTTTGTTATACAAACATAAGGTTCTTTACATGTATTTAAGCGTTTTTATAGGTTACATGATCAAAAACACACAAAATATTTGTTTTTGGTAATGTTATTCTGTTTCTCCATAAAGGGTGTTTTGCATGCGTTTTAGCGATTTAGTATGTAAGGATTTAAAAAAACACTTAAAGGCAAGTTCTTCGTAAAAGTTGGTTTTATTCCCATATAATGTGATTGTTCTGCTTTTTAGTGCTTTGATGCATATCACGCTCAAAAACACTAAAAAGACACTTTTTTGAAAATGTCAATTTTTCTTCCCACATGTAGGTAGTTTCGCATGTAATTTGACATTTTCGTAACTATTTGAAAAACACTCAACTTTTTTTCGTAATGTTCTTTTTTCCACATAAATTCCCTTAATTTTGGAAGAATTTTGGCATCTCGGTACCTATGAAGATGAATAAAAAAAATTTTAAAAAATCCCATTTTCTTTTTTTTTTATTCATTATTTTTTTTTTTCTAATGAGTGTTATTTGTGGGTTTTAGCTTTTTGGTACTGAAAAAACTTAAAAATCACAATACAAGTTTCTCGTAATGTTCTTTCGTTTCCCAAACATAAGGTTCTTTGCATGTATTTAAGCGTTTTTATAGATAACATGATCAAAAACACTCAAAATACATATATTTGGTAATGTAATTCTGTTTCTCCATAAAATGTATTTTGCATGCGTTTTAGGGTTTTGGTACGTAAGGAGCTCAAAAATATTTAAAGGCAAGTTTTTGGTAAAATTTGGTTTTATTCCCATGTAATGTAATTGCCCTGGCTTTTAATGGTTTATTGCGTAACATGTCCAAAAACACTGAAAAGACATGCAATTAAAGACCTTACCAGAAATCTGTCTTTTGAGTGTTTTTCAGAATGTTAGGCACCAAAACTATAAATAATAAGGAACTCACTCTATGTGGGAATCCAAAAGAAAATTAGTGAAAACGTGTCTTTTTCAGTGTTTTACGTAGAAAAACGCTAAAACTGATACAAACCAACCAATATCAAGAAGCAGAAAAACATTACCAAAAGTGTATATTTTGAGTGTTTTTGAGCTTGTTGCCTACAAAAAAAAAACGGGAAAGTGGATACAAAGCACTCTATATTGGGAAACAAAGAGGCATTGCGAGAAAAGTGTATAATAAATAATTTATAGTTCAAAAAAACCACAAGGCAAAAAACGCAAAAAATCGTGTATACGCTGAAACTCATGAATAACACTCTTAATTGAGAAACAGAGGAACCTTACTAAATGCGTGTCAAAAACACTATAAGGCAAGTTCTTCGTAAAAGTTAGTTTTATTCCCATGTAATGTGATTGCCTGCTTTTTAGTGCTTTATTGCCTAACACGCTCAAAAACACTCAAAGACACTTTTCTGGTAATGTGATTTTTTTCCCACATAAAGCTAGTTTCACATGGAATTTGGGGTTTTGGTAACTAAGAATGTAAAAAAACACTCAAAATACACGCATTTAGTAAGGTTGTTCTGTTTCTTGATTAAGAGTATTATTCATGAGTTTCAGTATTTTAGTATCTTAGAAACTTCTCCATATAGTCGAGTTTTTGCGTTTTTTGCCTTGTGATTCTGCTGAAACTATAAAACACTCATTATACACGTTTCTCGTTATGTTTTTTTTTTTCCTTATATAGAGTGCTTTGCATATATTTTCGCGTTTTTTTATGTAACAAGCTCAAGAAAACACAAAATATATTTTTTGGTAATGTTATTCTATTTCTTCATATTGGTTGGTTTGCATCCGTTTTAGCGTTTTTCTACGTAAATCTTTTAAAATACACGTTTCCAGTAATTTTGTTTTGGATTTTCCATATTATTTATCGTTTTGGTGCCTAACATGCTTTTTGGTGCCTTTTGTGTCCCAATATAGAGTGCTTTTCATCCATTTTCGCGTTTTTTTGTAGGTAACAATTTAAAAAACACTCAAAATATACCTTTTTGGTAATGTTATTCTATTTCTTCATTTTGGTTGGTTTGCATCCGTTTTAGCGTTTTCTACGTAATACACCAAAAAGACACGTTTTCAGTAATTTTGTTTTTGATTCCCATATAGATTAACTTCCTTGGGTTTTATCGTGTTGGTTTTTAACATGCTGAAAAACCCTCATAAGACAGTTTCCTGGCAAAGACATTTAATTTCCCCATATAGGTGGCTTTGCATGCAATTTAGGGGTTTGGTACATAAAAGTCCAAAAAAAAAGCTAATTGTAACTTTTTTGATAATGTTCTTATTTTATATAATTTCCTGAACTTTGCCCGAATTTTGGCACCTCCTTACCTGTGAAGATGAAAAAGAATGAAAAAAAAAAAATCTTATTTTTTTATTTTTTTTATTTTCTCAATAAAGAGTGTAATTTGTGGCTTTTAGCTTTTTCGTACTTAATGAACTTAAAAACACTCATAATACACGTTTCTCGTAATGTCCTTTCGTTTCCCAAAAAAAGGGTTCTTTGCATGTATTTAAGCGTTTTTCTTGGTAACATGATCAAAAACACTCAAAATACATGTTTTTGGTAATGTTATTCTGTTTCACCATAAAGTGTATTTTGCATGCATTTCAGTGTTTTGGTATATAAGTAGCTCAAATACACTTGAAGGCAAGTTTTTGTTAAAAATTGGTTTTATTTCAATGTAATATGATTGCACTGCTTTTTAGTACTTTATTGCCTAACATGCTCAAAAACACTCAAAAGACATTTTTCTGGTAATGTCACTTTTTTCCCACATAAAGCTGGTTTCGCATGGAATTTGGGGTTTTGGTAACTAAGGACGTGAAAAGCATTTGGTAAGATTGTTTTGTTTCTCAATTAAAAGTGTTGTCCCAGAGTTTCAGCATTTTGGAATGTAAGAAACTTCTCTATATACACGAGTTTTTGCGTTTTTTGCCTTGTAGTTCTTGTGAAACTATAAAACACACATTATACACGTTTCTCGTAATGTCCTTTTGCTTCCCAATATAGAGAGCTTTCCATATATTTTTGCGTTTTTTGTAGATAACAATTTCAAAAACACTCAAAATATACCTTTTTGGTAATGTTATTTTATTCCTTCATATTGGTTAATTTGCATCCGTTTTAGCGTTTTTCAACGTAAAACACCGAAAAGACACGTTTTTAGTAATATTGTTTTGGATTCCCATATAGATTGACTTCCATGTTATTCATCGTGTTGGTTCCTAAGATGCTAAAAAACACTCATAAGACCGTTTTCAGGCAAAAACGTTTAATTTTCCCATATAGGTGGCTTTGCATTCACTTTAGGGGTTTGGTACATAATAGTCCGAAAAAAAAGGTAAATTTGACTTTTTTGTAATGTTCTTATTTCACATAATTTCCTGAATTTTGCCTAAATTTTGGCATCTCGGTACCTGTGAAGATGAATAAGAAAGAAAAAAAATATCGTATTTTTTTAAATTTATTTATTGTTTCTCAATAAAGAGTGTTATTTGTGGCTTTTAGCTTTTTCGTAATTAATGAGCTTAAAAACACTCATAATACACGTTTCTCGTAATCTCCTTTCGTTTCCCAAAAATAGTGTTCTTTGCATGTATTTAAACGTTTTCATTGGTAACATGATCAAAAACACTCAAAATATATGTTTTTGGTAATATTATTCTGTTTCACCATAAAGAGTGTTTTGCAGGTGTTTTAGTGTTTTGGTATAAAAGGAGCTGAAAAACACTTAAAGGCAAGTTCTTGGTAAAAATTCGTGTTCCTCCAATGTATTGTGATTGTCCTCCTTATTAGTGCTTTATTGCC
The DNA here is from genome assembly GCF_035594125.1 of Scylla paramamosain. Classification (NCBI taxonomy): domain Eukaryota; kingdom Metazoa; phylum Arthropoda; class Malacostraca; order Decapoda; family Portunidae; genus Scylla; species Scylla paramamosain. Next base: position 10,061,755 of record NC_087178.1, read on the forward strand.
TATCACGCTCAAAAACACTTAAAAGACACTTTTCTTGTAAAGTCATTTTTTTTTCCCACAAATCTATTTTCCCATGCAAATTGGGGTTTTTATAACTTAGAATGTGAAAAGCACTCAAAATACACGCATTTATTAAGGTTGTTCTGTTTCTCAATTAGGAGTGTTATACATGAGTTTTAGCATTTTTGTATCTAGGGAACCTCTCCATATACACGAGATTTTGCGTTTTTTGCCTTGTGGTTCTTTTGAACTATAAAACAATCATTATACACTTTTCATGCAATGTCCTTTTGTTTATCAATATAGAGTGCTTTGCATCAATTTTCGCGTTTTTTGTAGGTAATAAGCTCAAAAACACTGAAAATATACCTTTTTAGTTACGTTTTTCTATTCCTTGATATTGGTTGCTTTGCATCCGTTTTAGTGTTTTTCTACGTAAAACACTGAGAAGACACGTTTTCAGTAATTTTGTTTTGGAATCCCATATAGAGGTGAGTTCCTTATTATTTATCGTTTTTTTGCTTAACATGCTAAAAAACACTCAAAACACAGATTTTTGCTAAGGTCGTTAAATTTCTTCATATAGGAGTCTTTGCATGCACTTTAGGGTTTGGTACATAACAGTTTGAAAAAAAAAGCTGAAATTAACTTTTTTGATAATATTCTTTTTTCATACGATTTCCCTGAATTTTCCCACAATTTCGGCATCTCGGTACTATGAAGATGAATAAGAAAAAAAAAATTCCAATTTTTTATATTTTTTTATTTTTTATTTTCTAAATAAAGAAAGTTATTTGTGGGTTTTAACTTTTTGTTACTGGAGGAACTTAAAAAACACTCATAATACACGTTTCTCGTAATGTCCTTTTCTTTCCCAAACATAATGTTCTTTGCATGTATTTAAACGATTTTATAGATAACATGATTAAAAACGCTCAAAATATATGGTTTTGGTAATGCTATTCTGTTTCTCCATAAAGTTTGTTTTGCATGCGTTTTAGCGGTTTGTTATATGAGGAGCTCAAAAACACTTAAAGGCAAGTTTTTTGGTATAAATTGGTGTTATTCCAATGTAATATGATTGCCGTGCTTTTAGTGCTTTATTGCCTATCACGCTCAAAAACACTTAAAAGACGCTTTTCTGGTAATGTCATTTTTTTCCTCACATAAAGGTGGTTTCGCATGCAATTTGGGATTTTGATAACTAAGAATGTGAAAAGCTCGCAAAATACACGCATTTAGTAAGGTTATTCTGTTTCTGAATTAAGAGTGTTATTCATGAGTTTCAGCATTTTGTTATCTAGGAACATTTTCCATATACACGAGTTTTTTGTGTTTTTTGCCTTTTGGTTCATTTGAACTATAAAAAACTCATTATACACTTTTCTTGCAAAGTCCTTCTGTTTTCTTATATAGAGTGGATTGCATCAATTTTCCCGTTTTTTGTATGTAACAAGCTCAAAAACACTCAAAATATACTTTTTTGGTAATGTTTTTCTATTTCATGATATTGGTTGGTTTGCATCTGTTTCAGCGTTTTTCTACGTAAACAACTGAAAAGACTTTTTTTCAGCAATTTTGTTTTGGATTCCCATATAGAGTGAGTTCCTTATTATTTATCGTTTTGGTGCGTAACATGCTGAAAAACACTCAAAAAACAGATTTCTGGTAAGGTCTTTTAATTTCCTCATATAGGAGTCTTTGGATGCACTTTAGGGTTTGGTATATAAGAGTCCGAAAAAAAAAAAACTAAAATTAACTTTTTTTGATAATTTTCTTTTATCATATAGTAGCTCTGGATTTTCCCAGAAGTTTGTAATCTCGGTACCTAATGAAGATGAATAACAAAAAAGAAAAATTCCTATTTTTTTATTTTCTTACATTTATTTTTTAAATAAAGAGTGTTATTTGTGGGTTTTAACTTTTTGGTTCTTAAGGAACTTAAAAACACTTATAATACACATTTCTCGTAATGTCTTTTCGTTTCGCAAACATAAGGTTCTTTGTATGTATTTAAGCGTTTTTATAGATAACATGATCTAAACCCTCAAAATATATGTTTTTGGTAATTTTATTCTGTTTCTCCATAAAAGGTGTTTTGCATGTGTTTTAGCGTTTTGGTATGTAATGAGCTCAAAAACACTTAAAAATAAGTTCTTGGTAAAAGTTGTTTTTATTCCCATGTAATGTTATTACCATGCTTTTTAGTTCTTTATTGCCTAACACGCTAAAAAAACACTCAAAAAACACTTTTCTTGTAATATCATTTTTTTTTCCCACATAAAGCTAGTTTTGCATGGAATTTGCGGTTTTGGTACCTAAGAATGTGAAAAAAAATCAAAACACAGGCATTTAGTAAGGTTATTCTATTTCTTAATTAAAAATATTATTCATGAGTTCCAGCATTTTGGTATGTAAAAATCTTTTCTAATACACACATTTGGTAAGGTATTTCTATTTCAAAATTAAAATTGTTATTCATGAGTTTCAGCTTTTTGGTGTGTAAGAAAATTCTTTATTTTACACGAGTTTTTTGAGTTTTTTTCCTTCTGATTCTTGTCAAACTATAAAACACTCATAATGTTACCAAAAAAGTCTTTTTAGTATTTTCGACCGTGATATGCAACAATGCTCTAAAAAGCAGAATAATCACATTACATGGGAATAAAACCAACTTTTACGAAGAACTTGCCTTTAAGTGTTTTTTAACTCCTTTTTCGTAATGTCCTTTTCTTTGCCAATAAAAAGTGGCTTCCATCCATTTTTTTTCATTTTTTGTAGGTAACAAGCTCAAAAACACATCAAAATATATCTTTTTGGCAATGTTCTTCTATTTCTTCATATTGGTTGGTTTACATCCGTTTTAGCGTTTTTCTACGTAAATCACTGAAAAGACACGTTTTCAGTAATATTGTTGATATTGCTGAAAAACACTTAAAAGACAGGTTTCTGGTAAAGTCGTGTAATTTCCCCATATAGGTGGATTTGCATACACTTCAGTGTTTGTAAATAACTCCGGAAAAAAGCTAAAATTATTTTTTATATATATATTTTTTTTTTACAAAATTTCCATTAATTTTGCCAGAATTTTGGCATCTCGGTAACTATGAAGATGAATAACAAAAAAAAAAAATATCTCTCTATAAAGAGTCTTATTTGTGGGTTTTAGCTTTTTGGTACTTAAATAACTTAAAAACACTCATAATACACGATTTTCGTAATGTCCTTTTGTTATACAAACATAGGGTCCTTTACATGTATTTAAGCGTTTTTATAGGTTAAATGATCAAAAACACTGAAAATACATGTTTTTGGTAATGTTATTCGGTTTCTCCATAAAGAGTGTTTTCCATACGTTTTAGAGATTTGGTATTTAAGGAGTTAAAAAACACTTAAAGGCAAGTTCTTCGTAAAAGTTGGTTTTATTCCCATGTAATGTGATTATTCTGCTTTTTAGAGCATTGTTGCATATCACGGTCGAAAATACTAAAAAGACTTTTTTGGTAATGTCATTTTTTTTTCCCACATGAAGGTAGTTTCGCATGTAATTTGATATTTTCGTAACTAAGAATGTGAAAAACACTTAAAATACACAATTTGGTAAGGTAGTTCTGTTTATTGATTAAAAGTGTTATTCATACATTTCATCATTTCTGTTTACAAGAAATTTCTCTATATACACGAATTTTTGCGTTTATTGCCTTGTGGTTGTTTTAAAACTATAAAAACACTCATTATACACGTTTCTCGTAAAGTCCTTTTGTTTCCTAATATAGAGTGCTTCACATTCATTTTTGCATTTTTTGTAGGTAACAAGCTCAAAAACACTCAAAATATATCTTTTTGGTAATGTTATTCTATTTCTTCATATAGGTTGGTTTGCATCCGCTTTAGTGTTTTTTCTACGTAAAACACTGAAAAGACACGTTTTCAGTAATTTTGTCTATGATTCACATATTGACTGACTTCCATATTATTTATCGTGTTGGTGCCTAACATGCTCAAAAACACTGAAAAGACAGGTGAATGAAGTCGTTTAACTTCCCTTTATAAGTGTCTTTGCATGCACTTTAGGGTTTGGTACTTAACAATTTGAAAAAAAAAGCTATAATAAACTTTTTTGGTAATGTTTTTTTTTTCCACATAAATTCCCTGAATTTTGGCAGAATTTTGGCATCTTGGTACCTATAAGGATGAATAGCAAAAAAAAAAAAAAAATACCATTTTTTTTTTTTATTATTTTTTATCTAAATAAAGAGTGTTATTTGTGGGTTTTACTTTTTAGGTAATGAAGGAACTTAAAAAACACTCATAACACACGTTTCTCGTAATGTCCTTTCGTTTCCCAAACATAAGGTTCTTTGCATGTATTTAAGCGTTTTATAGATAATATGATCAAAAACACTCAAAATACATGTATTTGGTAATATTATTCTGTTTCTCCATAAAATGTATTTTGCAAACGTTTTAGCGTTTTGGTATGTAAGGATCTCAAAAACACTTAAAGGTAAGTTCTAGATAAAATTTGGTTTTATTCCCATGTAATTCGATTGCCCTACCTTTTTAGTGCTTTATTGCGTAACACGCTCAAAATTACTCAAAAGACATGCAACGCCTCGCATATGAGGAAATTAGAGACCCTACCAGAAATCTGTCTTTTGAGTGTTTTTCAACATATTAGGCACCAAAACGATAAATAATAAGGAACTCACTCTATGTGGGAATCCAAAAGAAAATTACTGAAAACTTCTCTTTTCAGTGTTTTACGTAGAAAAACACTAAAACTGATGCAAATCAACCAGTATCAAGAAGCAGAAAAACATTACCAACAATGTATATTTTTAGTGTTTTTGAGTTTGTTACCTACAAAAAAAAATGTTTCTCCATAAAGTGTGTTTTCCATGCGTTTTAGCAGTTTTGTATATGAGGAGCTCAAAAACACTTAAAGGCAAGTTTTTGGTATAAACTGATGTTATTGCAATGTAATATGATTGCCCTGCTTTTTAGTGCTTTATTGCCTATCATGCTCAAAAACACTTAAAAGACGCTTTTCTGGTAATATCATTTTTTTCTCACATAAATGTGGTTTTGCATGCAATTTTGAGTTTTTGGTGACTAAGAATGTGAAAAGCACTGAAAATACACGCATTTAGTAAGGTTGTTCTGGTTCTCAATTGAGTGTTATTGATGAGTTTCAGCATTTTGGAATCTAGGAAATCTCTCCTAAAATGCAAAAATGGATGTAAAGCACTTTATATTAGGAAACAAAAGGACTTTACGAGAAAAGTGTATAATGAGTGTTTTATAGTTTTAAAACAACCACAAGGCAATAAACGCAAAAATTCGTGTATATAGAGAAATTTCTTACAAACCGAAATGATGAAATGCATGAGTAACACTTTTAATCAATAAACAGAACTACCTTACCAAATTGTGTATTTTAAGTGTTTTTCACATTCTTAGTTACGAAAATGCCAAATTACATGCGAAACTACCTTCACGTGGGAAAAAAAAAATGACATTACCAAAAAAGTCTTTTTAGTGTTTTTGAGCGTAATATGCAACAATGCCCTAAAAAGCAGAACAATCACATTACATTGGAATAAAACCAACTTTTACGAAGAACTTGCCTTTAAGTGTTTTTTAACTCCTTACTTACCAAATCTCTAAAACGTATGGAAAACACCCTTTATGGAAAAACCGAATAACATTACCAAAAACATGTATTTTGAGTGTTTTTGATCATTTAACCTATAAAAACGCTTAAATACATGTAAAGGACCCTATGTTTGTATAACAAAAGGACATTACGAAAATCGTGTATTATGAGTGTTTTTAAGTTACTTAAGTACCAAAAAGCTAAAATCCACAAATAACACTCTTTATAGAGAGAATTTTTTTTTTTTGTTATTCATCTTCATAGTTACCGAGATGCCAAAATGCTGGCAAAATTAATGGAAATTTTGTAAAAAAAAAAAGAAACATTATATAAAAAATAATTTTAGCTTTTTTCCGGAGTTATATACAAACCCTGAAGTGTATGCAAATCCACCTATATGGGGAAATTACACGACTTTACCAGAAACCTGTCTTTTGAGTGTTTTTCAGCAATATCAACAATATTACTGAAAACGTGTCTTTTCAGTGATTTACGTAGAAAAACGCTAAAACGGATGTAAACCAACCAATATCAAGAAATAGAATAACATTACCAAAAAGATATATTTTGATGTGTTTTTGAGCTTGTTACCTAAAAAAATGAAAAAAAATGGATGGAAGCCACTTTATATTGGCAAAGAAAAGGACATTACGAAAAACGTGTATGAGTGTTTTATAGTTTGACAAGAACCAGAAGGAAAAAACTGAAAAACTCGTGTAAAATAAAGAAGTTTCTTACACACCAAAAACCTGAAACTCATGAATAACAATTTTAATTTTGAAACAGAAATATCTTACCAAATGTGTGTATTAGAAAAGTTTCTTACATACCAAAATGCTGGAACTCATGAATAATATTTTTAATTAAGAAATAGAATAACCTTACTAAATGCCTGTGTTTTGAGTTTTTTTTTCACATTCTTAGTTACCAAAACCGCAAATTCCATGGAAAACTAGCTTTATGTGGGGAAAAAAAATGATATTACAAGAAAAGTGTTTTTTGAGTGTTTTTAGCGTGTTAGGCAATAAAGCACTAAAAAGCAGGGTAATAACATTGCATTGGAATAAAAACAACTTTGACCAAGAACTTGTCTTTAAGTGTTTTTGAGCTCATTACATACCAAAACGCTAAAACACATGCAAAACACCTTTTATGGAAAAACAGAATAAAATTACCAAAAACATATATTTTGAGGGTTTAGATCATGTTATTTATAAAAACGCTTAAATACATACAAAGAACTTTATGTTTGCGAAACGAAAGGACATTACGAGAAATGTGTATTATAAGTGTTTTTAAGTTCCTTAAGTACCAAAAAGTTAAAACCCACAAATAACATTCTTTATTAAAAAAAAAAAATGTAAGAAAATAAAAAAATATGATTTTTTCTTTTTTGTTATTCATCTTCATTAGGTACCGAGATTCCAAACTTCTGGGAAAATCCAGGGCTATTATATAATAAAAGAAAATTTAAAAAAAAGTTAATTTTAGCTTTTTTTTCGGACTCTTTTATACCAAACCCTAAAGTGCATCCAAAGACTCCTATATGAGAAAATTAAACGACCTTACCAGAAATCTGTTTTTTGAGTGTTTTTCAGCATGTTAGGCACCAAAACGATAAATAATAAGGAACTCACTCTATATGGGAATCCAAAACAAAATTGCTAAAAAAAAGTCTTTTCCGTGTTTTACGTAGAAAATCGCTGAAACAGATGCAAACCAACCAATATCAAGAAATAGAAAAACATTACCAAAAAAATATATTTTGAGTGTTTTTGAGCTTGTTACCTACAAAAAACGGGAAAATTGATGCAAACCACTCTATATAAGAAAACAGAAGGACTTTGCAAGAAAAGTGTATGAGTTTTTTATAGATCAAACGAACCAAAAGGCAAAAAACACAAAAAACTCGTGTATATGGTGAATGTTCCTAGATACCAAAATGCTGAAACTCATGAATAACACTCTTAATTGAGAAACAGAACAACCTTACTAAATGCGTGTTTTTTGCGAGCTTTTCACATTCTTAGTTATCAAAACCCCAAATTACATGCGAAACCACCTTTATGTAAGGAAAAAAATGACATTACCAGAAAAGCGTCTTTTGAGCGTGATAAGCAATAAAGCACTAAAAAGCACGTCAATCATATTACATTGCAATAACACCAATTTATACCAAAAAACTTGCCTTTAAGTGTTTTTGAGCTCCTTATATAACAAACCACTAAAACGCATGCAAAACAAACTTTATGGAGAAACAGAATAGCATTACCAAAAACATATATTTTGAGCATTTTTAATCATATTATCTATAAAATCGTTTAAATACATGCAAAGAACATTATGTTTGGGAAAGAAAAGGACATTACGAGAAACGTGTATTATGAGTGTTTTTTAAGTTCCTTCAGTAACAAAAAGTTAAAACCCACAAATAACTTTCTTTATGTAGAAAATGAAAAATAAAAAAATATAAAAGATTGGAATTTTTTTGGGTTAATCATCTTCATAGTACCGAGATACCGAAATTGTGGGAAAATTCAGGGAACTCGTATGAAAAAAAGAATATTATCAAAAAAGTTAATTTCAGCTTTTTTTTTTCGAACTGTTATGTACCAAACCCTAAAGTGCATGCAAAGACTCCTATATGAACATATTTAAGGACCTTAGGAAAAATCTGTGTTTTGAGTGTTTTTTAGCATGTTAAGCACCAAAACGATAAATAATAAGGAACTCACCTCTATATGGGAATCCAAAAAAAAGTTACTGAAAACGTGTCTTCTCAGTGTTTTACGTAGAAAAACACTAAAACGGATGCAAAGCAACCAATATCAAGGAATAGAAAAACGTAACTAAAAAGGTATATTTTCAGTGTTTTTGAGCTTATTACCTACAAAAAACGGGAAAATTGATGCAAAGCACTCTATATTGGTAAACAAAAGGACATTGCATGAAAAGTGTATAATGATTGTTTTATAGTTCAAAAGAACCACAAGGCAAAAAACGCAAAATCTCGTGTATATGTAGAGGTTTCCTAGATACAAAAATGCTAAAACTCATGTATAACACTCCTAATTGAGAAACAGAACAACCTTAATAAATGCGTGTATTTTGAGTGCTTTTCACATTCTAAGTTATAAAAACCCCAATTTGCATGGGAAAATAGATTTGTGGGAAAAAAAAATGACTTTACCAGAAAAGTGTCTTTTAAGTGTTTTTGAGCGTGATAGGCAATAAAGCACTAATAAGGAGGGCAATCACATTACATTGGAGGAAAACGTATTTTTACCAAGAACTTGCCTTTAAGTGTTTTTGAGCTCCTTATATACCAAAACACTAAAACGCCTGCAAAACACTCTTTATGGTGAAACAGAATAATATTACCAAAAACATATATTTTGAGTGTTTTTGATCATGTTACCAATGAAAACGTTTAAATACATGCAAAGAACATTATTTATGGGAAACGAAAGGAGATTACGAGAAACGTGTATTATGAGTGTTTTTAAGCTCATTAATTACGAAAAAGCTAAAAGCCACAAATAACAATCTTTATTGAGAAACAATAAATAAATAAAAAAATACGATATTTTTTTCTTTCTTATTCATCTTCACAGGTACCGAGATGCCAAAATTCGGGCAAAATTCAGGAAATTATGTGAAATAAGAACATTTTAAAAAAGTTAAATTTAGCTTTTTTTTCGGACTATTATGTACCAAACCCCTAAAGTGCATGCAAAGCCACCTATATGGGGAAATTAAACGTTTTTGCCTGAAAACGGTCTTATGACTTTTTTAGCATCTTAGGAACCAACACGATAAATAACATGGAAGTCAATCTATATTGGAATCCAAAACAATATTACTAAAAACGTGTCTTTTCGGTGTTTTACGTTGAAAAACGCTAAAACGGATGCCAACCAACCAATATGAAGGAATAAAATAACATTACCAAAAAGGTATATTTTGAGTGTTTTTGAAATTGTTACCTACAAAAAACGCGAAAATATATGGAGAGCTCTCTATATTGGGAAGCAAAAGGACATTACGAGAAACGTGTATAATGTGTGATTTATAGTTTCACAAGAACTACAAGGCAAAAAACGCAAAAACTCGTGTATATAGAGAAGTTTCTTACATTCCAAAATGCTGAAACTCTGGGACAACACTTTTAATTAAGAAACAAAACAATCTTACTAAATGCGTGTATTTTGAGTGCTTTTCACGTCCTTAGTTACCAAAACCCCAAATTCCATGCGAAACCAGCTTTATGTGGGAAAAAAATGACATTACCAGAAAAATGTCTTTTGAGTGTTTTTGAGCGTGTTAGGCAATAAAGCACTAAAAAGCAGTGCAATCACATTACATTGAAATAAAACCAATTTTTAACAAGAACTTGCTTTCAAGTGTATTTGAGCTCCTTATATACCAAAACATTAAAATGCATGCAAAATACACTTTATGGTGAAAAAGAATAACATTACCAAAAACATGTATTTTGAGTGTTTTTGATCATGTTACCAATAGAACCGCTTAAATACATGCAAAGAACCCTATTTTTGGGAAACGAAAGGACATTACGAGAAACGTGTATTATGGGTGTTTTTAAGCTCATTAAGTACGAAAAAGCTAAAAGCCACAAATTACACTCTTTATTGAGAAAAAAAAAACGATATTTTTTTTTCATTCTTATTCATATTCACAGGTAAAGAGGTGCCAAAATTCGGGCAAAGTTCAGGAAATTATATAAAATAAGAACATTATCAAAAAAGTTACAATTAGCTTTTTTTTTGGACTGTTATGTACCAAACCCCTAAATTGCATGCAAAGCCACCTATATGGGGAAATTAAACGTCTTTGCCAGGAAACTGTCTTATGAGGGTTTTTCATCATGTTAGGAACCAACACGATAAAACCCAAGGAAGTTAATCTATATGGGAATCAAAAAGAAAATTACTGAAAATGTGTCTTTTTGGTGTATTACGTAGAAAACGCTAAAACAGATGCAAACCAACCAAAATGAAGAAATAGAATAACATTACCAAAAAGGTATATTTTGAGTGTTTTTGAAGTTGTTACCTACAAAAAATGCGAAAATGGATGGAAAGCACTCTATATTGGGACACAAAAGGCACCAAAAAGCATGTTAGGCACCAAAACGATAAATAATTTGAAAGTCACTCTATATGGAAATCCAAAACAAAATTACTGGAAACGTGTCTTTTAAAAGATTTACGTAGAAAAATGCTAAAACGGATGCAAACCAACCAATATGAAGAAATAGAATATCATTACCAAAAAATATATTTTGTGTTTTCTTGTGCTTGTTACATAAAAAAAACGCGAAAATATATGGAAAGCACTCTATATAAGGAAAAAAAAAACATAACGAGAAACGTGTATAATGAGTGTTTTATAGTTTCACCAGAATCACAAGGCAAAAAACGCAAAAACTCGACTCTATGGAGAAGTTTCTAAGATACCAAAATACTGAAACTCATGAATAACACTCTTAATCAAGAAACAGAACAACCTTACTAAATACGTGTATTTTGAGTGTTTTTTTACATTCTTAGTTACCAAAATCCCAAATTCCATGCGAAACTTGCTTTATGTGGGAAAAAAATCACATTACCAGAAAAGTGTCTTTGAGTGTTCTTGAGCGTGTTAGGCAATAAAGCACTAAAAAGCAGGGCAATCACATTACATGGGAATAAAACCAACTTTTACGAAGAACTTGTCTTTTAGTGTTTTTGACACGTAAGTTAGTAAGGTTGCTCTGTTTCTCAATTAAGAGTGTTATTCATGAGTTTCAGCATTTTGGTATATAGGAAACTTCTCCATGTACACGAGTTTTTGCGTTTTTTGCCTTGTGTTTTTTTTAAACTATAAAACATTCATTGTACACTTTTCTCGCAATATCCCTTTCTTTCCCAATATAGAGTGCTTTTTATCAATTTTCGCTTTTTTTTGTAGGAAACAAGCACACAAATACTTAAAATATACATTTTTTGGTAATGTTTTTCTGCTTCTTGATATTGGTTAGTTTGTATCATTTTTAGCGTATTTCTACGTAAAACACTGAGAACAAACGTTTTCAGTAATTTTCTTTTGGATTCCCACTTAGAGTGAGTTCCTTATTATTTATCGTTTTGGTGCCTAATATGCTGAAAAACACTCAGAAGACATATTTCTGTTTGTGAGCGTGTTACGCAATAAAGCCCTAAAAGCCATTACTTGGGAATAAAACCAAATTTTACCAAGAACTTGCCTTTAAGTGTTTTTGAGCTCCTTACACACCAAAACGCTAAAACGCATGCAATATACATTTTATGGAGAAACAGAGTAACATTACCAAATACATGTATTTTGAGTGTTTTTTATCATGTTATGTATAAAAACGCTTAAACACATACAAAGAACCTTATGTTTGGGAAACGAAAGAACATTACGAGAAACGTGTATTATGAGTGATTTTTAAGTTCCTTCCGTACCAAAAAGCTAAAATCCACAAATAACACTCTTTAGAAAATAAATAAATAAAAAAAAATGGGATTTTTTTTTTTGGTTATTCATCTTCAGAGGTACCGAGATGCTAAAATTCTGCCAAAATTCACGGAATTTATGTGGAAAAAAGAATATTATTATAGAAGTTAATTATAGCTTTTTTTTTCGGATTGTTATGTACCAAACCCTAAAGTGTATACAAAGCCACCTACATAAGGAAGTTAAAGGACTTTACCAGAAACCTGTCTTTTCAGTGTTTTTAAGCATGTTAGGCACTAAAACGATAAATAATATGGAAGTCAGTCAATATGTGAATCGAAAAGAAAATTACTGAAAACGTGTCTTTTCAGTGTTTTACGTAGAAAAACGCTAAAGCGGATACAAACCATCCCATATGAAGAAATAGAATAACATTACCAAAAAGATATATTTTAAATGTTTTTGAGCTTGTTACCTACAAAAAATGCAAAAATGTATGTAAAGCACTCTATATTAGGAAACAAATGTACATTAGGAGAAACGTGTATAATGAGTGTTTTATAATTTTAAAAGAATCACAAGCCAATAAACGCAAAAACTCGTGTATATAGAGAAATTTCCTAAATACCAAAATGAATAAATGCATGAATAACACTTTTTTTTTTAGATAAACAGAACTACCTTACCTTGTTACCTACAAAAAACGCGAAAATTCATGCAAAGCACTCTATATTAGGAAATGAAAAGGACATTGCAAGAAAAGTGTATAATGAGTGTTTTATAGTTCAAAAGAACAAAAAGGCAAAAAACACAAAAAATATGTGGATATGGAAAAGTTTCCTAGATACCAAAATGCTTAAACTTATGAATAACATTCCTAATTGAGAAACAGAACAACCTTACTAAATGCGTGTATTTTGAGAGCTTTTTACATTTTTAGTTACCAAAACCCCAAATTGCATGCGAAACCAGCTTTATGTGTAAAAAAAATTACTTTACCAGAAAAATGTCTTATGAGTGTTTTTGAGCATGATAGCCAATAAAGCACTAAAAAGCAGGGCAATCACATTACATTTGAATAAAATTATTTTTTATCAAGAACTTGCCTTTAAGTGTTTTTTGAGCTCTTTATATACTAAACCGCTAAGACGCATGCAAAACAAACTTTATGGAGAAACAGAATGAAATTACCAAAAACATGTATTTTCAGTGTTTTTGATCATGTTATCTATAAAAACGCTTAAATACATGAAAAAAACCTTATGTTTGGGAAACAAAAGGACATTACGAGAAACGTATATTATGAGTGTTTTTAAGTTTGTTAAGTACCAAAAACCTGAAATCCGCTCTTTATTTAGAAAATAAATAAATAAATAAATATAAAAAAAAATAATAATAATTTTGTTATTCATCTTCATAGGTACCGAAATGCCAAAATTCTGGGAAAATTCAAGACAATTATATGATAAGAGAATATTATCAAAAAAGTTGATTTTAGCTTTTTTTCGGACTGTTATGTACCAAACCCTAAACTGCATGCAAGACCTTTTATATAAGGAAATTAAACGACCTTAAAAGAAATCTGTCTTTTGAGTGTTTTTCAGCAAGTTAGGCACCAAAATGATAAATAATAAGGAACTCACTTAATATGGGAATCCAAAACAAAATCATTGAAAACGTGTCTTCCCAGTGTTTTACGTAGAAAAACGCTAAAATGGGTGCAAACCAACCAATATCAAGAAATAGAAAAAGCATTACCAAAAAAGTATATTTTGAGTGTTTTTGAGCTTGTTACCTACAAAAAAAAAAACGCTAAAATTGATACAAAGCACTCTACATTGGGATACAAAGGGACATTGCGAGAAAAGTGTATAATGAGTGTATGAGTTCAAAAGAACAACAAGGCAAAAAAAAAACGCAAAAACTCGTGTATATGGAGAAGTTTCCTAGATACCAAAATGCTGAAACTCATGAATAACACACTTAATTGAGAAACAGAACAACCTTACCAAATTCGTGTATTTTGAGTGTTTTTCATATTCTTAGTTACCAAAAACCCAAATTTCTTGCACAACCAGATTTAAGTGGGAAAACATAACATTTCCAGAAAAATGTCTTTTGAGTGTTTTTGAGCGTTATAGGCAATAAAGCACTAAAAAGCAGGGCAATCACTTTTCAATGAAATAAACCCAATTTTTACCAAGAACTTGCCTTTAAATGTTTTTGAGCTCCTTATATACCAAACCCCTAAAATGCATGCAAAACAAACTTTATGGAGAAAGAGAATAACATTACCAAAACATGTAATTTGGGTGTTTTTTATCATATTATCTATAAAAATGCTTAAATACATGGGAAGAACATTATGTTTGGGAAACAAAAGGACATTATGAGAAACGCGTATTATGAGTTTTTTTTTAAGTTCCTTAAGTACTAAAAAGCTGAAACCCACAAATAACACTCTTTATTTAGAAAAAAAAAAATACGATTTTTTTTCCATCTTCATAGGTACCGAGATGCCAAAATTCTGGGAAAATTCAGGAAAATTATATGAACAAAATAATATTATCAAAAAAGTTAATTTTAGCTTTTTTTTCGGACTGTTATGTACCAAACCCTAAAGTGCATGGAAAACCTCCTTTATGAGGAAATTAAACGAACTTAACAGATATCTGTCTTTTGAGTGTTTTTCAGCATGTTAGGCACCAAAACGATAAATAATAAGGAACTCACTCTATATGGGAATCCAAAACAAAATTACTGAAAATGTATCTTCTTAGTGTTTTACGTAGAGAAACGCAAAAACTCGTGTATATAAAGAAGTTTCTTAGATAAAAAAATGCTGAAACTCATGAATAACAATATTAATTGAGAAACAGAACAACATAAGCAAATGCCTGTATTTTGAGTGTTTTTCATATTCCTAGTTAGCAATACCCAAAACAGCATGCGAAACTAGCTATATGAGGGGAAAAAAATGACATTAACAGAAGTGTCTTTTAATTGTTTTTTTAGCGTGATAGGCAATGAAGTACTAAAAAGCAGGGAAATCACATTACATGGGAATAAATCCAACTTTTACCAAGATTTTGCCAATATCTGTTTTTGAGCTCCTTACATACCAAACCGCTAAAACGCATGGAAAACAAACTTTATGGAGAAACAGAATAACATTACCAAAAACATGTATTTTGTTTGTTTTTGATAATGTTATCTATAAAAACGCTTAAATACATGCAAAGAACCTTATGTTTGGGAAACAAGGACATTACGAGAAACGTGAATTATGAGTGTTTTTAAGTTTCTTGACTACTAAAAAGCTAAAACCCACAAATAACACTCGTTATGTAGAAAAAAATAAATAAATAAATAAACAAAAGGATTTTTTTTTTTGTTATTCAACTTCATAGGTAACGAGATGCCAAAATTCTGGGAAAAATTAGGGCAATTATATGATAAGAGAATATTATCAAAAAAAGTTGATATTAGCTTTTTTTCGGACTGTTATGCACCAAACACTAAAGTGCATGCAAAGCCTCCTATATGAGGAAATTAAACGACCTTACGAGAATTCTGTGTTTTGAGTGTTTTTCAGCATGTTAGGCACCAAAACGATAAGTAATAAGGAACTTACTCTATATGGCAAACCAAAACAAAATTACTGAAAACATGTCTTCTCATTGTTTTACGTAGAAAAACGCTAAAACGGCTGCAAACCAAACAATATCAAGAAATAGAAAAACATTACCGCAAAGGTATATTTTGAGTGTTTTTGAGCTTGTTACCTACAAAAAAAAAACGCGAAAATTGATACAAAGCACTCTATATTGGGAAACAAAGGACATTGCGAGAAAAGTGTATAATTAATGTTTTATAATTTAAAAGAACCACAAGGCAAAAAACGCAAAAACTCGTGTATATGGAGAAGTTTCCTATATACCAAAATGCTGAAACTCATGAATAACATTCTTAATTGAGAAACAGAACAACTTTACTAAATGCGTGTATTTTGACTGCTTTTCACATTCTTAGTGACCAGAACCCCAAATTGCATGCGAAACTCTCTTTATGTGGGAAAGAAATGACATTACGAGAAAAGTGTCTTTTGAGTGTTTTTGAGCGTGTTAGGCAATAAAGCACTAAAAAGGAGGGCAATCATATTACATGGGAATAAAACCAACTTTTACCAAGAACTTGCCTTTAAGTGTTTTTGAGCTCCTTATATACCAAATCGCTAAAACGCATGCAAAACACCCTTTATAGAGAAACAGATTAACATTACTAAAAACATGTATTTTGAATATTTTTGATCATGTTATCTCTAAAAACGCTTAAATACATGCAAAGAACCCTATGTCTGGGAAACGAATGGACATTACGAGAAACGTGTATTATGAGTGTTTTTAAGTTCCATAAGTACCAAAAAGCTAAAACATCTTTATAAAGAAAAAAAAAAATAGGATTTTTTGGGGGGGTATTCTTCATAGGTACCGAGATGCCAAAATTCTGGCAAAATTCAGTGAAATTATGTGAAAAAAGAACATTATCAAAAAAGTTAATTTTAGCTTTTTTTCCGGACTGTTTTGTACCAAACCTTAAAGTGCATGCAAAGCCAACTATATGAGGAAATTAAACGACTTTACTAGAAACCTGTGTTTTGAGTGTTGTTCAGCATGTTATTCACCAAAACAATAAATAATAAGGAAGTCATTCTATATGAGAATCCAAAACCAAATTACTGAAAACACGTCTTTTCCGTGTTTTACGTAGTAAAACGCTAAAACGGATGCAAACCAACCAATATGTAGAAGTAGAACAAGATTACCAAAAATTATATTTTGAATGTTTTTGAGCTGTTTTTCTTACAAAAAACGCGAAAATGGATGCCTTTTAGCGGTTTGTTACCTAAGAAGTAAAAAAAAAAAACGTTTCTCGTAATATATTTTTTTTCCATTTAACCAAATAGGGTACTTGGAATGTATTTTGACGTTTTTCACGTAACAGCCTCAAAAAGAATAAAAAAAAAACTTGTTTTTTGGTAATGTTATTCTGTTTCTCCATCAAGGGTGTTTTGCATGCGTTTTAGCGTTCTGGTACATAAGTTGCTCAAAAATACTGAAAAGAGACATTTTTGTTGATGTTTTGTTTTCCATTGCAGTTTGATTTCCATGCTTTTCATCGTTTTGGAGCTAGATTACTGATAAACACTCAAAAGACACCTTTCTAGAAAACTAGTCTCCTTTCGCATGCCTTGCATGTGTACTTAACAATGAGAAATACACTCCAATTACAAGTTTTTGGTAATATTTTTATGTTTCTCGATGACATTTTTTTTTTTTTTTTTTTTGCATGCAGCTTAGGTTTTTGGTATGTAATAAGCTCGAAAACACTTAGAAGACACGTTTTCCTTAGTGTTGTTTTGTTGTTCAAATCAAGTGATTTCCAAGCTTTATATCGATTTAGTTTTTAAAAACTCCAAAGACACGTTTCTGGAAAAATCGTTTCATTTCCTCATAAAGGTTACTTTGCATGCATTTTTGCGTTTTTTATGTAACAAGCTCATAAACACATAAAATACTTGTGTTTTGGCAATTTTATTATGTTTCTCCATAAAAAGTGTTTTGCAAACATATTAGCGTTTTGGTAGGTAAGAAGATCAAAAAGATTGAAGACTTTTTTTTTGGATAATGTTTTTTATTCCCATATGGTGATCTTTCCATGCTTTTTTAGCATTCTGGTACATAGCAGATTCATAAACATTCAAAAGACACGTTTCATTAAATTTAGTTTCGTTTGTTAGTTAGTTGGCTTCCATACATTTTGGCGTTTTGGCTCCTAACAATATGAGAAAAACACTCAAAATACACGTTTTTGGTAATGTTGTTATGTTTATCCATACAGAGTGCTATTTTTGTGTTTTCACATTTTGCTACCTAAGAAGCTCAAATTTACTGTTTCTCATAATGACTTTTCTTTCTTCATATAGAATACTTTCCATATATTATGGCATTTTTCTTCCTAACAAGCTCAAAAAATCTCAAATGATTTCTTTTGTGTGATATTATTATGTTTTTTCTATAAAGGGTGTTTTTCATGCATTTCACCTTGGTACTTTTGGCAAAGTAGCTTTTTTTTTCCATGTATATGTGTATATGAACTTGTAAACCACAAAACAGTAAAAAGCATGAAAACTTCCCTATACTGGAAAAGCAAAAAAAACAATATTCCCCAAAAAACGTATTATTTGGGGTATTTTTCAGCTACTTACGTACAAAAACGCTGAAATACTTGCAAAATCTTCTTCATGGAAAAAAACAAATAACCTTACCAGAAACTAGTATTTCATTTTATTTCTTAAGCTTGTCACGTACAAAAGTGCCAAAATGCATGCAAAGTGCACTATATATGGGTACGAAAGTACATTACGAGAAACGTGCAGTATGAGTGTTTTCAACTTATTAGGTACCAAAACGCAAAAGCGAGTGAATAGCACTCTATATGGAGAAACAAAAACGCTAAAATGCATGCAAAGCATTATATATGAGGGAAAATACGACACTTCTAGAAACGTGTCTTTTCAGTGTTTGTAAGCGTATTAGGTACCAAAACGCTAAAACGCAAGGAAAGAACCATACATGGGAAAACAAAACATTACAAAAAAGTATTTTCATTGTTTTGAGCTACTTACATGCTAAAACTCAAAGGCGCATGCAAAACACCTTTTATGGAGAAACAGCAAAACGTGTATTTTTAATGTTTTCAGATAATTCCGTAAAAACATTCAAAATTCATGTAAGTTCCCAATATGGGGAAACGAAAAGACATTACGAGAAACGTATATTATAAGTGCTTTACACCTTATTAAGTTGAAAAATACGAAAATGCATGAATACCACTCTATATGGAGTAACAGAGCAACATTACTATAAACGTGTATTTTGTTTGTTTTCACAATGTTATGTACCAAAACGTCGAAATTCATGCAAAGTTCAATCTATTGGAGAAACGAAACGAAATTTCCAGAAACGTGAATTTTGAGAGTTTATGAGCGTGTTAGGCACCAAAACTCTAAAAAAATAAAAAATGGAAAGCATCCTTCCTATATTGGAATACAAAACAAAATTACAAAAAAAAAAAAATTTAGTGTTTTTGAGCTACTTCTATATCAGAACGCTTGAACAGACGCAAAACACGCTTTACGGAGAAACAAAATAACAATACAAAAAATATATATATATATTTTCAGTGTTTTTGAGGTATGTAAGTAGAATAACGCCGAAATGTATGCAAAGTTCCCTATGCCGGAAAACGTAAACATTTCGAGAAACGTGTATTATGAGAGCTTTTGAGCTTTTTAGGTACCAAACACAAAGGCACCTTAATAGTACTCTATATGGAGAAACAAAACAACACGAATGAAAATATATATTTTGAGTGGTTTTCATATTATTAGGTACCAAAGCGCAAAAAATACATGCAAAGACCTCTAAAAGACGACACAAAAAGAAATTACAAGAAACCTATCTTTTGAGAGTGTTTCTACGTGTTAGGCACCAAAACAATAAGAGGTATGAAAAGAGCACTATGTTGAAAGGGAAAAAGAAATAACCAACAAAGTGACTTTTCACGTGTTTGGAAGTTTTAAATTTATAATGTACCAAAACAATAAAACATGCAAAACACCCTTCCTGCAGAAACATAAAACATTACCAAAAAAGAGCATTTTGAGCGATTTTTCAGCTTGTTATGTACAAAAGCGTCAAAATGCATATAAAGTACCCTATATAAGAAAACGAAAAGACATTAAGAGAAACCAGTATTATGAGTTTTTTTTTTTTTTTTTTTAGCTTATTAGGTATCGAAACGATAAAACGCACGATTTGCCTTATGTATGGAGAAAACGTGTATTTCAAAAGTATTTAGCTTTGTTAGGTATCAAAACGCCAAAATGCATGCAAAGCACCCGATATGGGCAAAATAAACGACATTTCCAGAAACATATCTTTTGAGAGTTTATGAGTGTGTTAGGCACAAAAAGCTCTTAAAAAGCATGGAAAGTACCGTAAATAGGAAAACATTGTTTTGAGCTACTTACGTACCAAACTGCTAAAACGGTTGGAAAACACACTTTTTGGAGAAACTCAACAGATTTACCAAAAACATGCATTTTGAGAAATTTTGCGCCTGTTACGTACAAAAACGATAAAATACATGCAAATAACCCTAAAAGGGGAAAAGAATACATTAAAAGAAACGTATATTTTGAGTAGTATTGAGCTTCATAGGTACCAGAACACTAAAACGTATGAATAATACTCTATATGGAGAAACAGAACAAGATTAACCAAAACTTGTGTTTTAAGGCTTTTTTCACGTTATTAGGTACCGCAACGCGAAAATGCATGCAAAGCATACTATATGGGGAAAGGAAACATTTCCAGAAACATGTCCTTTCAGTGTTTATTAGCGTGTTAGGTACCAAGAAGCTAAAAACCAAGGAATGCACCCTATAGGAGAAAACAAAAGATTACAAAAACTTTTCATTTCAGTGCTTATGAGCTACTTACATACAAAAACACTTAAACGCATCCAAAACGCCTTTTTTGGAAAAAAAAACTTAATAACATTACCAAAAAAAGTATATTTTCAATGTTTTGAGCTTTTTAACACCCCCCCAAAAAAAAACATAAAAAGTAACCAAAGGCATTATGAGAAACTTATATTAAGAGCGTTTTTGAGCTTCTCAGGTATCAAAACGCGAAAATGCATGAATAATAATCTCTTTGGAGAAAAACAACAATATTAGATACCAACACGCTAAAAACCAACGAAAACTCTCTATTTGGAAAAGCAAAACATTACCAAAAGCGTGTCTTTTGAGAGCTTTTATAGCTAGATACGTACCAAAACGTTAAAATGCATGCAAAGCACATTTTATGGAGAAACAGAATAACATTACCAGAAACGTGTATTTTGAGTTTTTTTTTTATTATCTTACGTACAAAAAAAAAAAAAATGCATGCAAAGTATCCTAAATGGCGATACGAAAAGAAATAAAAAGACACTTCATTTATCAGTGTTTTTGAGATTTTTAGGTAGCAAAATGCACAAACGCATGTATATATGAAGAAACAGAAGAACATTACCGAAAACGTATATTTTGAGCATTTTTCACATTGTTACGTAACAAAAACACCAAAATGCATGGAAATCACCCAATATGGATAAAATAATGGACATTACGAGAAAGATGTATTATTAGTGTCTTTTAGCGTCTTAGGTACCAAACGCAAAAACTATTTAGTACTACTGTATATGGAGAAACAGAACATTACCAAAAACGTTTATTTTGAGTGTTTTTTTATAATTTCATGTATCAAAACGTCAAAATGCCTCCAGAGCACCATCTATGGGGAGATGAAACGACATTTCCAGAAACATGTCTTTTGAGTGTTGATGAACGTGTTAGGTACCAAAGTTATAAAAAAAAAACATTGAAAGCTACCTATATGAAAGAACAAGACAACCAAAAAATTTTCTTTTGGGTATTTTCAGCTACTTACGTACCATAACGCTGAGATGTATGCAAAACACACATTGCATGTGGAAACGAAAAGACATTAGAAGAAACTTTGATAATGAGTGTTTTTTTTTTATTTCTTAGGTACCAAGACCTATTTGACGCATTGAAGAGCACTCTATATGGAGAAAAGAACAAAATTACCAAAAATGTGCTTTTTGAGTGTTTTTCACATTGTTAGGTACGAAAACACTCTATAAAGAATGTTATATGTGGGTTTTAGCTTTTTCATACTTAACGAACTTAAAAAAAAACTCATAATACACGTTTCTCGTAACGTCCTTTCATTTTCCAAATATAGAGTTCTTTGCGTGTATTTAAGCTTTTTTATAGGTAACATGATCAAAAACACTCAAAATACATGTTTTTGGTAATGTTATTCTGTTTCTCCATAAAGGGTGTTCTGCATGCGCTTTAGCATTTTGATATATAAGAAGCTCAGAAACACTTAAAGGCAAGTTCTTGGTAAAAGTTCGTTTTATTCCCATGTCATGTGATTTCCCTGCTTTTTAGTGCTTTATTGCCTATCACGCTCAAAAACACTCAAAAGACACTTTTCTGGTAATGTCATTTTTTTCCCACATAAAGCTAGTTTCGCATGCAATTTGGAGTTTTGGTAACTAAGAATGTGAAAAGCACTCAAAATACGCAAATTCTTTATATACACGAGTTTTTGCGTTTTTTGCCTTGTGGTTCTTGTGAAACTATAAAACACTTATACACGTTTCTCGTAATGTCCTTTTGTATCCTAATATAGAGTGCTTTCCATCCATTTTCGCTTTTTTTGTAGGTAAGAAGCTCAAAAACATTCATAATATACCTTTTGGTAATATTATTCTATTTCTTGATATTCGTTGGTTTACATCCTTTTTAGAGTTTTTTTTACGTAAAACACTACAAAGACACTTTTTCAGTAATTTTGTGATGGATTCCCATTTTGAGTGACTTCCATATTATTTATCGTTTTGGTGCCTAACATTCTGAAAAACGCTCAAAAGACAGGTTTCTGGTAAAGTCGTTTAATTTCCCAATATAGGTGGCTTTGCATCCACTTTAGGGTTTGATACATAACAGTCCGAAAAAAAAGCTAAAATTAACCTTTTTTCATAACATTCTTTTCTCACATAATTTTCCTGAATTTTGCAACAATTTTGGCATCTCGGTACCTATGAAGATAACAAAAAAAAATCCAGTTTTTTTTATTTATTTACTTTTTTCTCTCTAAAGAATGTTATTTTAGGGTTTTAGCTTTTTGGTACTTAAGAAAAATTAAAAACACTCATAATACACGCTTCTCGAAATGTTCTTTCGCTTCCCAAACATAAGGTTCTTTGCATTATTAGAGTTTTTATAGGTAACATAATCAAAAATACTCAAAATACATGTTTTTGGTAATGTTATTCTGTTTCTCCATAAGGGGTGTTTTGCATGCGTTTTAGCTCAAAAACACTTAAAGGCAAGTTCTTGGTAAAAGTTGGTTTTATTCCCATGTAATATGATTGCTCTCCTTTTTAGTGCTTTATTGCCTCACACGCTCAAAAACACTGAAAAGACACTATTCTGGTAATGTCACTTTTTTCCCCACATTAAGCTAGTTTCGTATGCAATTTGGGGTTTTGGTAACTAAGAATGTGAAAAACACTCAAAATACACGTATTTAGTAAGGTTGTTCTGTTTCTGAATTATGAGTGTTATTCAGGAGTTTCAGCATTTTGGTATCTCCATATATACGAGTTTTTGCTTTTTTTGCCTTGTGGTTCTTGAGAATCTATAAAACACTCATTATACACATTTCTCGTAATGTCCATTTGTTAACCAATATAGAGAGCTTTGCATCCATTTTCGCGTTTTTTGTAAGTAAAGAGCTCAAAAACACTCAAATGTACCTTTTTTGTAATGTTTTTCTATTTTTTTCATTTTGTTTGGTTTGCATCCGTTTTAGCGTTTTTCTACGTAAAACACGGAAAATACATGTTTTCAGTAATTTTGTTTTGGATTTCACATAGAATGACTTCCATATTATTTATTGTTTTGGTGACTAACATGTTGAAATCACTCACAACACAGGTTTCTCGTAAAGTCTCGTAAAGGGTGTTTTGCATACATCTCAGCGTTATGGTACGTAAGTAGCTGAAAATACCCAAAAGATCAATTTTTGGTTGACTTGTTCTTTCATATAGGTAGCTTTCCATACTTTTTATAACTTTGGTATCTAACAACAATAATCGACACTCAAAAGACATGTTTCTGGATATATCGTTTCATCTCACCAAACATAGATGGTGCTCTGGAGTCATTTTGACCTTTCGGTACATAAAATTGTGAAAAAAAAACACAAAATAAACGTTTTTGGTAATGTTATGTTTCTCCATATACAGTGGTACTAAATAGTTTTTGCGTTTGGTACCTAAGACGCTCAAAAACACTAATGGCATCTTTCTCGTAATGTCCTTTATTTTATCCACATTGGGTGATTTCCATGCATTTTGGCGTTTTTATTACGTAACAATGTGAAAAAAACACTCAAAATATACGTTTTCGGTAATGTTCTTCTGTTTCTTCATATATAATGTTATACATGCGTTTGTGCATTTTGCTACCTAAGAATCCCAAAAACACTGATAAATGAAGTGTCTTTTTATTTCTTTTCGTATCGCCATTTAGGATACTTTGCATGCATTTTTGTTTTTTTTATACGTAAGATAAAAAAAAACTCAAAATACACGTTTCTGGTAATGTTATTCTGTTTCTCCATAAAATGTGCTTTGCATGCATTTTAGCGTTTTGGTACGTAAGTAGCTGTAAAAACTCTCAAAAGACACGCTTTTGGTAATGTTTTGCTTTTCCAAATAGGGAGCTTTCGTTGCTTTTTAGCGTTTTGGTATCTAATATTGTTGTGTTTCTCTAAAGTGAGTATTATTTATGCATTTTCGCGTTTTGGTACCTGAGAAGCTCAAAAACGCTCTTTATATAAGTTTCTCATAATGTCTTAGGTTACTTTTTTTTTGCGTAACAAGCTCAAAACATTGAAAATATACGCTTTTTTGGTAATGTTATTCAGTTAAAAAAAAGGCATTTTGGATGCGTTTAAGTGTTTTTGTATGTAAGTAGCTCATAAGCACTGAAATTAAAAGTTTTTGAAATCTTTTGTTTTCTCCTATAGGGTGCTTTCCTTGGTTTTTAGCTTCTTGGTACCTAACATGCTCATAAACATAAAGTGTGTTTTCCAACCGTTTTAGCGGTTTGGTATGTAAGTACCTCAAAAAACTTAATGTTTTCCCATTTACGATACTTTCCATGCTTTTTAAGAGCTTTTTGGGCCTAACACACTCATAAACTCTCAAAAGACATTTTTCTGGAAATGTCGTTTATTTTGCCCATATCGGGTGCTTTGGATGCATTTTGGCGTTTTGATACCTAACAAAGCTAAATACTTTTGAAATACACGTTTTCTCCATACATAAGGCAAATCGTGCGTTTTATCGTTTCGGTACCTAATAAGCTAAAAAAAAAGAAAAACTCGTAATACTGGTTTCTCTTAATGTCTTTTCGTTTTCTTATATAGGGTACTTTATATGCATTTTGACGCTTTTGTACATAACAAGCTGAAAAATCGCTCAAAATGCTCTTTTTTGGTAATGTTTTATGTTTCTGCAGGAAGGGTGTTTTGCATGTTTTATCGTTTTGGTACATTATAAATTTAAAAACTTCCAAACACGTGAAAAGTCACTTTGTTGGTTATTTCTTTTTCCCTTCCAACATAGTGCTCTTTTCATACCTCTTATTGTTTTGGTGCCTAACACGTAGAAACACTCTCAAAAGATAGGTTTCTTGTAATTTCGTTTTGTGTCGTCTTTTAGAGGTCTTTGCATGTATTTTTGCGCTTTGGTACCTAATAATATGAAAACCACTCATAATATATATTTTCATTCGTGTTGTTTTGTTTCTCCATATAGAGTACTATTAAGGTGCCTTTGTGTTTGGTACCTAAAAAGCTCAAAAGCTCTAATAATACACGTTTCTCGAAATGTCTTCGTTTCCCGGCATAAGGAACTTTGCATACATTTCGGCGTTATTCTTCTTACATACCTCAAAAACACTGAAAATATATATTTTTTTTGTATTGTTATTTTATTTTTCCATAAAGCGTTTTGATATAAAAGTAGCTCAAAAACACTAAAAAAATACTATTTTTTTGATAATTTTCTTTTTTCTTCCCATATAAAATGCTTTCCATTTTTATTTTTTAGAGTTTTGGTGCCTAACACGCTCATAAACATTCAAAATTTACGTTTCTGGAAATTTCGTTTCGTTTCTCCCATAGATTGAACTTTGCATGAATTTCGACGTTTTGGTACATAACATTGTTAAAACAAACAAAATACACGTTTTTAGTAATGTTGCTCTGTTACTCCATATAGAGTGGTATTCATGCATTTTGGTATTTTTCAACCTAATAAAGGTGTAAAACAATTATAATATACGTTTCTCGTAATGTCTTTTCGTTTCCCCATATTGGGAACTTTATATGAATTTTGAAATTTTTTTACGTAATTATCTTAAAACATTAAAAATACACGTTTTGCTGTTTCTCCATAAAAGGTGTTTTGCATGCGCCTTTGCGTTTTAGTATGTAAGTAGCTCAAAACAATGAAAAGACTTTTTTGTAATGTTTTGTTTTCCCATGTATGGTTCTTTCCTTGCTTTTTAGCGTTTTGGTACCTAATACGATTTCAAACACTGAAAAGACACGTTTCTAGAAGTGTCGTATTTTCCCTCATATATGATGCTTTTCATGCATTTTTGCGTTTTTGTTTCTCCATATAGAGTGCTATTCATTCGCTTTAGCGTTTTGGTACCTAATAATTTGAAAACACTCATACTGCACGTTTCTCGTAATGCACTTTCTTATCCATATATAGTGTACTTTGCATGCATTTTGGCGCTTTTGTACGTGACAAGCTTAAGAAATAAAATGAAATACTAGTTTCTGGTAAGGTTATTTGTTTTTTCCATGAAGGGATTTTTGCAAGCATTTTAGCGTTTTTGTACGTTAGTAGCTGAAAAATACTAAAAAAAATGTTGTTTTTACTTTTCCAGTATAGGGAAGTTTTCATGCTTTTTACTGTTTTGTAGTTAATAAGTTTATATACACATATACATGGAAATAAAAAAAAAAAACTACTTTGCCAAAAACGCGTCTTTTAAGTTTTTTTTTTCACCTTCTTACGTACCAAAAAGGTAAAATGCATGAAAAACACACTTCATGGAAAAACAGAATAATATCACCAAAAACAAATCATTTGAGAGTGTTTGAGCTTGTTAGGAAGAAAAACGCCATAATGTATGCAAAGTATTATATATGAAAAAAGAACAAGACATTACGAGAAACGTGTATTATGAGTAAATTTGAGCTTCTTAGGTAGCAAAATGTGAAAACGCATGAATAGCACTCTATGGATAAACATAACAACATTACCAAAAACGTGTATTTTGAGTGTTTTTTTCATATTGTTAGGTGCCAAAACGCCAAAATGTATGGAAGCCCACTAACTAACAAACAAAACTAAATTTAATGAAACGTGTCTTTTGAATGTTTATGAATCTGCTAGGTACCAGAATGCTAAAATGCATGGAAAGATCACCATATGGGAATAAAAAACACAAAACAACATGTAATTTGAGTGTTTTTGATCATGTTATAGATAAACACGCTTAAATACATAAAAAGAACCTTATGTTTGGGAAACGAAAGGACATTACGAGAAACGTGTATTATGAGTGTTTTTAAGTTCCTTAAATACCAAAAAGCTAAAACCCACAAATAACACTCTTTATTTAGAAAAAAATAAATAAAAAAATAAAAAAATAAATTTTTTTTTTTTTGTCATTCATCTTCATAGGTACCGAGATGACAAAATTCTGGGAAAATTCAGGGCAATTATATGATAAAAGAATATTATCAAAAAAGTTGATTTTAGCTTTTTTTTCGGACTGTTATGTACCAAACCCTAAAGAGCATGCAAAGCTTCCTATATTAGGAAATTGAATGACTTTACCAGAAAATTGTCTTTTGAGTGTTTTTCAGCATGTTAGGCGCCAAAATGATAAATAATAATGAACTCACTCAATATGTGAATCCAAAACAAAATTAATTAAAACGTGTCTTCTCAGTATTTTACGTAGAAAAACGCTAAAACAGATGCAAACCAACCAATATCAAGAAATAGAATAATATTACCAAAAATGTATATTTTGAGTGTTTTTGAGCTTGTTACCTACAAAAAAAAAAAACGCAAAAATTGATGCAAAGCACTCTATATTGAGAAAGAAAGGGACATTGCGAGAAAAGTGTATAATGAGTGTTTTATAGTTCAAAATAACAAGGCAAAAAACGCAAAAACTCGTGTATATGGAGTAGTTTCCTAGATATCAAAATGCTGAAACTCATGAATAACACTCTTAATTGAGAAACAGAACAACCTTACTAAATGGGTGTATTTTTGTGCTTTTCACATTCTTAGTTACCCAAAACCTAAATTCATTGCAAAACCAGCTTTATGTGGTAAAAAAAAAATGGCATTTTCAGAAAAGTGTCTATTGAGTGTTTTTGAACGTGATAGGCAGTAAAGCACTAAAAAGAAGGGCAATCACATTACATGGGAATAAAACCAATATTTACCAAGAACTTGCCTTTAAGTGTTTTTGAGCTCCTTATATACCAAAACACATTTTATGCATGCAAAACACACTTTATGGAAAAACATTACCAAAAACATGTATTTTGAGTGTTTTTGATCATTTTACCAATAAATCGCTTAAATACATGCTAAGAACCCTATTTGTGGAAAACGTAAGGACATTACGAGAAACGTGTATTATGAGTGTTTTTAAATTCATTAAGATTCAAAAAGCTAAAAGCCACAAATAATTCTCTATTGAGAAAATAAAAAAATAAATAAATACCATATTTTTTTTCTTTCTTATTCATCTCCATAGGTACCGAGATGACAAAATTGGGGCAAAATTCATGAAATTTTGTTAAATAAGAACATTATCAAAAAAGATAATTTTAGCTTTTTTTCTTCGACTGTTATGTAGCAAACCCTATAGTGCATGCAAAACCACCTATATAGGGAAATCAAACGTCTTTCCCAGAAAACTGTCTTATGAGTGTTTTTCAGCATGTTAGGCACCAAAACGATAAATAACATGGAAGTCACTTGATATGGGAAACAAAATTACTGAAAACGTGTCTTTTCGGTGTTTTACGTAGAAAAACGCTAAATCGGATGCAAACCAACCAATATGAAAAAAATAGATTAACATTACCAAAAAGGTATATTTTGAGTGTTTTTGAGCTTGTTACCTACAAAAAAGGTGAAAATGGATGCAAACCACTCCCTATTGGGAAACAAAAGAACATTACGAGAAACGTGTATAATGAGTGTCTTATTATTTTTGAGCAAAAGAACTTGTGGTTCACAAGAACCACAAAGCAAAAAACGCAAAAACTGGTGTATATAAAGAAGTTTCTTAGATACCAAAATGCTGAAACTCAAGAATAACAACAATCTTTATTGAGAAAAAAGAAAAACCTTACCAAAAGCGTGTATTTTCAGTGTTTTTCACATTCTTAGCAAAATCTCAAATAGCATGCGAAACTAGCTTTATGTGGGAAAAAAATGACATTACCAGAAGTGTCTTTTGAGTGTTTTTGAGCGTGTTAGGCAATAAAGCACTAAAAAGCAGGGCAATCACATTACATGGAAATAAAACCAACTTTGACCAAGAACTTGCCATTATGTGTTTTGAGCTCCTTACATACCAAAACGCTAAAACGCATGCAAAACAATCCTTTATGAAGAAGCAGAAAAACATTACAAAAAACATGTTTTAAGTGTTTTTGATCATGTTACCTATAAAAACGCTTAAATACATGCAAAGAAGGCTATCTTTCGGAAACGAAAGGACATTACGAGAAACGTGTATTATGACTGTTTTTAAGTTTAAGTACCAAAACGTTAAAAACCACAAATAACTCATTAAAGAGAAAAAAAAATAGAAAAATAAATGAAAATTTGCATTTTTTTGTATTGATTTTCATAAGTACCGAGGGAATTTATGAGGAAAAAAGAACATTATCAAAAAAGTTAGTTATAGCTTTTTTTCGGATTGTTATTTACCAAACCCTAAAGTACATGCAAAGCCACTTATATGAGGAAATTAAACGAGTTTACCAGAAACCTGTCTTTTCAGTGTTTTTCAGCATGTTAGGCACTAAACCGATAAATAATATGGAAGTCAGTCAATATGTGAATCCAAAAGAAAATTACTGAAAACGTGTCTTTTCAGTGTTTCACGTAGAAAAAACGCTAAAAGGGATGCAAGGCAACAAATATGAAGAAATAGAATAACATTACCTAAAAGTATTTTTGAGCTTTTTACCTACAAAAAAAGCGAAAATGGATGTAAAAGCACTCTATATTGGGACGCAAAAGGACATTTAGAGAAACGTGTATAATGATTATTTTATAGTTTCACAAGAACCACAAGACAAAAAACGCAAAAACTCGTGTATATAGAGGTTTCTTACATACCAAAATGCTAAAACTCATGAATAACACTTTTAATTGAGAAACAGAACTACCTTACCAAATATGTGTATTTTGAGTGTTTTTCAAATTCTTAGTTACGAAAATCCTAAATTACATGCGAAACTAGCTTTATGTGGGAAAAAAAAATGACATTATCAGAAAAGTGTCTTTTGAGTGTTTTTAAGCGTGATATGCAACAATGCACTAAAAAACAGAATAATCACATTATATAGGAATAAAACTAACTTTTACGAAGAAATTGCCTTCAAGTGTGTTTAACTCCTTACATACCAAAACGCTAAAAAGCATGCAAAACACTCTTTATGGAGAAACAGAATAACATTACCAAAAACATGTATTTTGAATGTTTTTTGATCATGTTACCTATAGAAACGCTTAAAAACATGCAAAGAACCCTATGTCTGTGAAACGAAAGGACATATAAAAAAAAAAATTAGCTTTTTTCCGGAATTATGTACCAAACTCAGAAGTGCATGCAAAGCCATCTATATGGGGAAATTACAAGATTTTACCAGAAATCTGTCTTTTGAGTGTTTTTTCAGCAATTTCAACAATATTACTAAAAACGTGGGTTTTCAGTCATTTACGAAGAAAAACGCTAAAACGGATGCAAACCAATCAATATGAAGAAATAGAATAACATTACCAAAAAGATATATTTTGAGTGTTTTTCAGCTTGTTACCTAGAAAAAATGCGAAACAAGAACATTACGAGAAACGTGTATAATGAGTGTTTTATAGTTTCACACGAACCACAAGGTAAAAAGCGCAAAAACTCGTGTATATAGAGAAGTTTCTTACATACCAAAATGCTGAAATGCATGAATAACACTTTTAATTGAGAAACAGAACTACCTTACTAAATGCGTGTATTTTGAGTGTTTTTTTACATTCTTAGTTACCAAATCCCCAAATTCCATGCGAAACTAACTTTATGTGGGAAAAAAATTACATTACCAGAAAAGTGTCTGAGTGTTTTTGAGCATGTTAGGCAATAAAGCACTAAAAAGCAGGGCAATCACATTACATGGGAATAAAACCAACTTTTAAGAAAAACTTGCCTTTTAGTGTTTTTGACACGTATTTAGTAATTGTTTCTCAATTAATTGTTTCTCAATTAAGAGTGTTATTCATGAGTTTCAGCATTTTAGTATCTAGGAAGCTTCTCCATATACACGAGTTTTTGCGTTTTTTTGGCTTGTGGTTTTTTTGAAATATAAAACATTCATTATACACTTTTCTCGCAATGTCCCTTTGTTTCCCAATATAGAGTGTTTTGTATCAATTTTGTTTTTTTTTGTATGTAACAAGCTCAAAAACACTCAAAATATATATTTTTGGAAATGTTTTTTCTGCTTCTTGATATTGGTTGGTTTGCATCAGTTTTACGTAAAACACTGAGAAGACACGTTTCCAGTCATTTTCTTTTGGATTCCCACATATAGTGAGTTCCTTATTATTTATCGTTTTGGTGCCTAACATGCTGAAAAACACTCAAAAGGCAGTTTTCTGGTAAGGTCTCTTATTTCATCATATGCGAGGCCTTGCATGTCTTTTGAGTGTTTTTGAGGGTGTTACGCAATAAAGCACTAAAACGAAGGGCAATCACATTACATGGGAATAAAACCAAATTTTACCAAGAACTTGCCTTTAAGTGTTTTTGAGCTCCTTACATACCAAAACGCTAAAACTCATGCAAAATACATTTTATGGAAAAACAGAATAATATTACCAAATACATGTATTTTAAGTGTTTTTGATCATATTATCTATATAAACGCTTAAATACATGCAAAGAAAGGAAAGGACATTACGAGAAACGTGGATTATAGATGTTTTTTTAAGTTAATTTAGTACCTAAAAGCTAAAACCCAAAAAATAACACTCTTTATTTAGAAAAAAAATAAACAAAAAAAAATTGGATTTTTTTTTATTATTCATCGTTATAGGTACCGAGATGCCAAAATTCTGCCAAAATTCAGGGAATTTATGTGGAAAAAAGAACATTACCAAAAAAGTTAATTATAGCTTTTTTTTCGGATTCTTATGTACCAAAGCCTAAATAGCATGCAAAAACACCTAAATAGGGAAGTTAAACGATTTTAACAGAAACCTGTCTTGTCAGTGTTTTTTAGGATGTTAGGCACCAAAACGATAAATAATATGGAAGTCAGTCAATATGTGAATGCAAAACAAAATTAGTGAAAACGTGTCTTTTCAGTGTTTTACGTAGAAAACACTCAAGCGGATGCAAACCAACCTATATGATGAAATAGAATAACATTACCAAAAAGATATATTTTGAGTGTTTTTGAGCTTGTTACCAACAAAAAATGCAAAAATGGATGTAAAGTACTCTATATTAGGAAACAAAAGGACATTACGAGAAACGTGTATAATAAGTGTTTTATAGTTTTAAAAGAACCACAAGGCAATAAACGCAAAACTCATGTATATAGAGAAATTTCTTACATACCGAAATGATGCAATTCATGAATAACACTTTTAATCGATAAACAGAACTACCTTACCAAATTGTGTATTTTGAGTGTTTTTCACATTCTTAGTTACGAAAATGCCAAATTACTTGCGAAACTACCTTCATGTGGGAAAAAAAAATTACAATACCAAAAAAGTGTCTTTTTAGTGTTTTTGAGCGTGATATGCAATAAAGCACTAAAAAGTAGAAAAATCACATTACATGGGAATAAAACCAACTTTTACGAAGAACTTGCTTTTAAGTGTTTTTAACTCCTTACATAAAAATAGCTAAAACGCATGCAAAACACCCTTTATGGAGAAACATAATAACATTACCAAAACATGTATTTTGAGTGTTTTTGATCATGTAACCTATAAAAACGCTTAAATACATGTAAAGAACCCTATGTTTGTATAACAAAAGGACATTACGAAAATCGTGTATTATGAGTGTTTTTAAGTTCCTCAAGTACCAAAAAGCTAAAACCCAAAAAATAATCTTTATAGAGAGAATCTTTTTTTTTTGTTATTCATCTTCACAGGTACCGAGATGCCAAAATTCTTTCGAAATTCATGGAAATTTTGTAAAAAAAAATAAAAAAATAATAATTTTAGCTTTTTCCGGAGTTATGTACAAACCCTGAAGTGTATGCAAATCCACTTATATGGGGAAATTACACGACTTTACCAGAAACCTGTCTTTTGAGTGTTTTTCAGCTATTTCAACAATATTACTGAAAACGTGTCTTTTCAGTGATTTACGTAGAAAAACGCTAAAACGATATATTTTGATGTGTTTTTGAGCTTCTTACCTACAAAAAATGCAAAAATGGATGGCCAGCACTTTATATTGGCAAAGAAAAGGACATTACGAGAAACGTGTATGAATGTTTTATAGTTTGACAAGAACCACAAGGTAAAAAGCTCAAAAAATCGTGTACATAAAGAAGTTTCTTACATACTAAAAAGCTGAAACTCATGAATAACACTTTTAATTTTGAAACAGAAATACCTTACGAAATGTGTGTATTAGAAAAGTTTCTTACATACCGAAATGCTGGAACTTATGAATAACACTTTTATTTAAGAAATAGAACAACCTTACTAAATGCCTGTGTTTTGAGTTTTTTTTCACATTCTTAGTTACCAAAACCCCAAATTCCATGCAAAACTAGCTTCATGTTGGAAAAAAAAAATGATATTATCAGAAAAGTGTCTTTTGAGTGTTTTTGAGCGTGTTAGGCAATAAAGCACTAAAAACCAGGGTAATCACATTACATTGTAATAAAAACAACTTTTACCAATAACTTGCTTTTAAGTGTTTTGGAGCTCATTACATACCAAAACCCTAAAACGGATGCAAAACACCTTTTATGGAGAAACAGAATAAAATTACCAAAAACATATTTTAAGGGTTTTAATCATGTTATCTATAAAAACGCTTAAATACATACAAAGAACCTTATGTTTGCGAAACGAAAGGACATTACGAGAAATGAGTATTATAAGTGTTTTTAAGTTCCTTAAGTACCAAAAAGCTAAAACCCACAAATAACACTCTTTATTTAGAAAAACCGAAATAAAAAAATAAAAAAAATTTATTTTTTTATTTTTTTTTTTTTTTGTTATTCATCTTCATAGTACCGAGATGCCAAAATTCTGGGAAAATTCAGGGCAATCGTATGATAAAAGAATATTATAAAAAAAAGTTAATTTCAGCTTTTTTTTTTCGGAGTGTTATGTACCAAACCCTAAAGTGCATGCAGAGCCTCTTATATTAGGAAATTAAACGACATTACCAGAAATCTGTGTTTTGAGTGTTTTTTTTTAGCGTGTTAGGCACCAAAACGATAAATAATAAGGAACTCACTCTATATGGGAATCCAAAACAAAGTTACTGAAAACGTGTCTTTTCAGTGTTTTACGTAGAAAAACGCTGAAACGGATGCAAAGCAACTAATATCAAGAAATAGAAAAACGTTACTAAAAAGGTATATTTTGAGTGTTTTTGAGCTTGTTACCTACAAAAAACCCGAAAATTGATGCAAAGCACTCTATATTGCGAAACAAAAGGACATTGCAAGAAAAGTGTATAATGAATGTTTTATAGTTCAAAAGAACAACAAGGCAAAAAACGCAAAATCTCGTGTATATGGAGAGGTTTCCTAGATACTAAAATGCTAAAACTCGTGTATAACATTCCTAATTGAGAAACAGAACAACCTTAATAAATGTGTGTATTTTGAGTGCTTTTCACATTCTTAGTTACCAAAACCCTAAATTGCATGCGAAAATAGATTTGTGGGAAAAATAATGACTTTACCAGAAAAGTGTCTTCTGAGTGTTTTTCAGCGTGATAGGCAATAAAGCACTAAAAAAGAGGGCAATCACATTACATTGGAATAAAACCAATTTTTAACAAGAACTTGCCTTTAAGTGTATTTGAGCTCCTTATATACCAAAACACTAAAATGCCTGCAAAATACACTTTATGGTGAAACAGAATAACATTACCAATACATGTATTTTGAGTGTTTTTGATCATGTTACCGATAAAAACGCTTAAATACATGCAAAGAACCCTATTTTTTGGAAACAAAAGGACATTACGAGAAACGTGTATTATGAGTGTTTTTAAGTTCATTAAGTACGAAAAAGCTAAAAGCAACAAATTACACTCTTTATTGAGATAAAATAAATAAATAAAAAAGTACATTTTTTTTTCATTTCTATTCATCTTCACAGGTAAGGAGGTGCCAATATTCGGGCAAAGTTCAGGAAATTATATGAAATAAGTACATTATCAAAAAAGTTAAATTTAGGGTTTTTTTTTCGGACTGTTATGTAACAAACCCCTAAATTGCATGCAAAGCCACCTATATAGAGAAATTAAACGTCTTTGCCAGAAAACTGTCTTATGAGTGTTTTTCAGCATGTTAGGAACCAACACGATAAAACCCAAGGAAGTCAATCTATATGGGAATCCAAAACAAAATTACTGAAAACCTGTGTTTTCGGTGTTTTACGTAGAAAAGGCTAAAACGGATGCAAACCAACCAAAATAAAGAAATAGAATAACATTACCAAAAAGGTATATTTTGAGAGTTTTTGAAATTCTTACCTACAAAAAACGCGAAAATGGATGGAAAGCACTCTATATTGGGAAGCAAAAGGCATAAAAAAGAATGTTAGGCACCAAAACCATAAATAATATGAAAGCCACTCTATATGGAAATCCAAAACAAAATTACTGGAAAAGATTTACGTAGAAAAACGCTAAAATGGATGGAAACTGACCAATATGAAGAAATAGAATAACATTACCAAAAAACTATATATATAAAAAAAACGCGAATATGGATGCGAAGCACTCTATATAAGGAAAAAAAAAGGACATAACGAGAAAAAAGTATCATGAATATTTTATAGTTTCACCAGAACCACAAGGCAAAAAACGCAAACCTCGACTCTATGGAGAAGTTTCTAAGATACCAAAATACTGAAACTCATGAATAACACTCTTAATCAAGATACAGAACAACATTACTAAATGCGTGTATTTTGAGTGTTGTTTTTTACATTCTTAGTTACCAAAACCCCAAATTCCATGCGAAACTAGCTTAATGTGGGAAAAAAATGACATTACCAGAAAAGTGTCTTTGAGTGTTTTTGAGCGTGTTAGGCAATAAAGCACTAAAAAGCAGGGCAATCACATTAAATGGGAATAAAACCAACTTTTACGAAGAACTTGCCTTTTAGTATTTTTGACACGCATTTAGTAAGGTTGCTCTGTTTCTCAATTAAGAGTTTTAGCATATACACGAGTTTTTGCGTTTTTTGCCTTGTGTTTTTTTTTTAACTATAAAACATTCATTATACACTTTTCTCGCAATGTCACTTTGTTTCCCAATATAGATTGCTTTGTATCCATTTTCGCGTTTTTTTTGTAGGTAGCAAGCTTAAAAACACTCAAAATATACATTTTTATTAAATGTTTTTCTGCTTCTTGATATTGGTTGGTTTGTATCAGTTTTAGCGTTTTTCTACGTAAAACACTGAAAATACACGTTTTTAGTAATTTATTTTTGGATTCCCACATAGAGTGAGTTCCTTATTATTTATCGTTTTGGTGCCTAACATGCTGAAAAACACTCAAAAGACAGATTTCTGGTAAGGTCTTTGAATTCCTCAAATGGGACGCTTTGCATGTGTTTTCAGTGTTTTTGAGCGTCTTACGCAATAAAGCACTAAAAGCTAGGGTAATCACATTACATGGGAATAAAAGAAAATTTTACCAAGAACTTGCCTTTAAGTGTTTTTGAGCTCCTTACGTACCAAAACACTAAAACGCATCCAAAATACTTTTATGGAGAAACAGAATTACATTACCAAATACATGTATTTTGAGTGTTTTTGATCATGTTATCTATAAAAACGCTTAATTACATGTAAAGAACCTTATGTTTGGGAAACGAAAGAACATTACGAGAAACGTGTATTATGAGTGATTTTTAAGTTCCTTTAGTACCAAAAAGCTAAAACCCACAAATAACACTCTTTAGAAAAAAATAATAATAAACAAAAAATAATAAAATGGGATTTTTTTTTTTTTGTTATTCATCTTCATAGGTACCGAGATGCCAAAATTCTGCAACAATTCAGGGAATTTATGTGGAAAAAAGAAGATTATCGTAAAAGTTAATTATAGCTTTTTTCTCGGATTGTTATGTACCAAACCCTAAAGTGCATGCAAAGCCACCTCTATAGGGAAGTTAAACGACTTTACCACAAACCTGTCTTTTCAGTGTTTTCAGCATGTTAGGTAGGCACCAAAAACGATAAATAATTTGGAAGTCAGTCAATATATGAATCCAAAAGAAAATTACTGAAAACGTGTCTTTTCAGTGTTTTACGTAGAAAAACGCTAAAGCGGATACAAACCATCCTATATGAATAAATACAATAACATTACCAAAAAGATATATTTTGAGTGTTTTTGAGCTTGTTACCTACAAAAAAATGCCAAAATGGATGTAAAGCACTCTATATTAGGAAACAAAAGGACATTACGAGAAACGTGTAAAATGAGTGTTTTATAGTTTTAAAAGAACCACAAGGCAATAAACGCAAAAACTCGTGTATATAGAGAAATTTCTTACATACCAAAATGAATAAATGCATGAATAACAGTTTTAATCGAAAACAGAACTACCTTACCAAATTGTGTATTTTGACAGTTTTTCACATTCTTAGTTACGAAAATGCCAAATTACATGCGAAAATAGCTTCATGTGGGAAAAAAATGACATTACCAAAAAAGTATCTTTTGAGTGTTTTCAGCGTGATATGCAACAAAGCTCTAAAAAGCAGAACGATCACATTACATGAGAATAAAACCCACTTTTACGAAGTATTTTTTAACCCTTTATATACCAAACCGCTAAAACGCATGCAAAACAAACTTTATGAAGAAAAAGAATAACATTACCAAAAACATATATTTTGAGTGTTTTTGATCATGTTATCTATAAAAACGCTTAAGTACATGCAAAGAACATTATATTTGGGAAACAAAAGGACATTACAAGAAACGTGTATTATGAGTGTTTTTTTAAGTTCCTTAAGTACCAAAAAGCTAAAACACACAAATAACACTCTTTATATAAAAAAAAGTAAAATAAATAGGACTTTTTTTTTTTTTTGTTATTCATCTTCATAGGTACCGAGATGCCAAAATTCTGGGAAATTTCAGGGCAATTATGTGATTAATGAATATTATCAAAAAAGTTAATTTCAGCTTCTTTTTTCGGACTGTTATGTACCACACCCTAAAGTACATGCAAAGCCTTCAATATGTTGAAATTAAACGACCTTACCAGAAATCTGTGTTTTAAGTGTTTTTTTTAGCATGTTAGGCACAAAAACGATAAATAATAAGGAACTCACTCTATATGGGAATCCAAAACAAACTTACTGAAAACGTGTCTTCTCAGTGTTTTACGTAGAAAAACGTTTAAACGGATGGAAACGAACCAATATCAAGAAATAGAAAAAAGTTACCAAAAAGGTATATTTTGAGTGTTTTTGAGCTTTTTACCTACAAAAAACGCGAAAATTGATGCAAAACACTTTATATTGAGAAACAAAAGGACATTGCAAGAAAAGTGTATAACGAGTGTTTTATAGTTCAAAACCCAAAAAGCAAAAAACGCAAAAACTCGTATATATGGAGTAGTTTCCTAGATAACAGAATGCTGAAACTCATAAATAACACTGTTAATTGAGAAACAGAACAACCTTACTAAATGCGTGTATTTTGAGTGCTTTTCACATTCTTAGTTACCTAAAACCCAAATTCATTGCTAAACCAGCTTTATGTGGTAAAAAAAAAGGCATTTTCAGAAAAGATTTCTATTGAGTGTTTTTGAGCGTGATAAGCAATAAAGCACTTAAAAGAAGGGCAATCACCTTACATGGGAACAAAAACCAATGTTAAGTGTTTTTGAGCTCCTTATATACCAAAACGCTAAAACGCATGCAAAACACACTTTATGGAAAAACAGAATAACATTACCAAAAACATGTATTTTGAGTGTTTTTGATCATTTTACCAATACATCGCTTAAATACATGCTAAGAACCCTATTTGTGGAAAACGAAAGGACATTACGAGAACGTGTATTATGAGTGTTTTTAAATTCATTAAGAACCAAAAAGCTAAAAGCCACAAATAACTCTCTATTGAGAAAAAATAAATAAAAAAAAAAATTTTCTTTCTTATTCATCTTCACAGGTACCGAGATGCCAAAATTCGGGCAAAATTCATGAAATTTTGTGAAATAAGAACATTATCAAAAAAGATAACTTTAGCTTTTTTTTCTTCGACTGTTATGTAGCAAACCCTATAGTGCATGCAAAACCACCTATATGGGGAAATCAAACGTCTTAGCCAGAAAACTGTCTTATGAGTGTTTTTCAGCATGTTAGGCACAAAAACGATAAATAATATGGAAGTCACTTTATATGGGAATCTAAAACAAAATTACTGAAAACGTGTCTTTTCGGTGTTTTACGTAGAAAAACGCTAAATCGGATGCAAACCATCCAATATGAAAAAAAATTAGAATAACATTACCAAAAAGGTATTTTTTAAGTGTTTTTGAGCTTGTTACCTACAAAAAAGGTGAAAATGGATGCAAACCACTCCCTATTGGGAAACAAAGGGACATTACGAGAAACGTGTATAATGAGTGTCTTATTATTTTCGAGCAAAAGAACTTGTGGTTCACAAGAACCACAAGGCAAAAAACGCAAAAACTCGTGTATATAAAGAAGTTTCTTAGATACCAAAATGCTGAAACTCATGAATAACAACAATCTTTATTGAGAAAAAGAAAAACCTTACCAAAAGCGTGTATTTTCAGTGTTTTTCACATTCATAGCAAAATCCCAAATAGCATGCGAAACTAGCTTTATGTGGGAAAAAAATGACATTGCCAGAAGTGTCTTTTGAGTGTTTTTGAGCGTGTTAGGCAATAAAGCACTAAAAAGCAGGGCAATCACATTACATGGGAATAAAACAAACTTTGACCAAGAACTTGCCATTATGTGTTTTGAGCTCCTTACATACCAAAACGCTAAACGCATGCAAAACACTCCTTTATGGAGAAGCAGAAATAACATTACAAAAAACATGTTTTAAGTGTTTTTGATCATGTTACCTATAAAAACGCTTAAATACATACAAAGAAACCTATCTTTCGGAAACGAAAGGATATTACGAAAAACGTGTATTATGACTGTTTTTAAGTTTCTTAAGTACCAAAACGTTAAAACCCACAAATGACACTCTTTCAAGAGAAAAAAATAAAAAAATTTGTAAAAAAAATTGCATTTTTTTGTATTTATTTTCATAAGTACCAAGATGCAAAAATTCTGCCAAAATTCAGGAAATTTATGTGGAAAAAAGAACATTATCAAAAAAGTTAATTATAGCTTTTTTTCGAATTGTTATTTACCAAACCCTAAAGTACATGCAAAGCCACCTATATGAGGAAATTAAACGAGATTACCAGAAACCTGTCTTTTCAGTGTTTTTCAACATGTTAGGCACCAAAGCGATAAATAATATGGAAGTTAGTGAATATGTGAATCCAAAACAAAATTACTGAAAACTTGTCTTTTCAGTGTTTCACATAGAAAAAACGCTAAAAGGGATGCAAAGCAACAAATATGAAGAAATAGAATAACATTACCAAAAATTGTTTTTGAGCTTTTTACCTATGAAAAACACGAAAATGGATGTAAAAGCAAAAGGACATTTAGAGAAACGTGTATAATAGTTTCACAAGAACCACAAGACAAAAAACGCAAAATCTCGTGTATATAGAGAAGTTTCTTACATACCAAAATGCTAAAACTCATGAATAACACTTTTAATTGAGAAACAGAACTACCTTACCAAATATGTGTATTTTGAGTGTTTTTCACATTCTTAGTTACGAAAATCCCAAATTACATTCGAAACTATCTTTATGTGGAAAAAAAAATGACATTATCAGAAAAGTGTCTTTTCAGCCTTTTTGAACGTGATATGCAACAAAGCACTAAAAAACAGAATAATCACATTATATAGGAATAAAACTAACTTTTAAGAAGAAATTGCCTTTAAGTGTGTTTAACTCCTTACATACCAAAACGCTAAAACGCATGTAAAACACCCTTTATGGAGAAACAGAATAACATTACCAAAAACATGTATTTTGAATGTTTTTGATCATGTTACCTATAAAAACGCTTAAATACATGCAAAGAACCCTATGTCTGTGAAACGAAACGACATATAAAAAAAAATAGCTTTTTTCCGGAATTATTTACCAAACCCAGAAGTGCTCGCAAAGCCATCTATATGGAGAAATAACAAGACTTTACCAGAAATCTGTATTTTGAGTGTTTTTTCAGCAATTTCAACAATATTACTAAAAACGTGTCTTTTCAGTCATTTACGAAGAAAAACGCTAAAACGGATGCAAACCAACCAATATGAAAAAATAGAGTAACATTACCAAAAAGATATATTTTGAGTGTTTTTCAGCTTTTTACCTAGAAAAAATGCAAAATGGATGGAAAGCACTCTATATTGGGAAACAAAAGAACATTACGAGAAACGTGTATAATGAGTGTTTTATAGTTTCACACGAACCACAAGGCAAAAAACGCAAAAACTCGTGTATATAGAGAAGTTTCTTACATACCAAAATGCTGAAATGCATGAATAACACTTTTAATTGAGAAACAGAACTACCTTACCTAATGTGTGTATTTTGAGTTTTTTTTCACGTTCTTAGTTACGAAAATCCCAAATTACATGGGAAACTAGCTTTATGAGGGAAAATAAAACATTACCAGAAAAGTGTCTTTTGAGTGTTTTTGAGCGTGATTTGCAACAAAGCACTAAAAGCAGAACAATCACATTACATGGGAATAAAATAAACTTTTACGAAGAACTTGCCTTTAAGTGTTTTTTTTTTAACTCCTTACATATCAAAACGCTAAAACGCATGCAAAAACACCCTTTTATGGAGAAACAGAGTAACATTACCAAAAACGTGTATTTTGACTGTTTTTGATCATGTTATTTATAAAAAACGCTTAAATTCATGCAAAGAACCTTATGTTTGGGAATGGAAAGGACGTTACGAGAAACGTGTAAAATGAGTGTTTTTAAGTTCCTTAAGTACCAAAAAAGCTAAAAACTACAAATAAAACTCTTTATAGAGAAAAAAAAATTTTGTTTTGTTTTTGTTATTCATCTTCATAGGTACTAAGATGCCAAGATTCTGGCAATATTCTTTATGAATCGAAAACAAAATTACTGAAAACGTGTTTTTTCGGTATTTTACGTAGAAAAACGCTATATCGGACGGAAACCAACCATTATGAAGAAAAAGAATAACATTACCAAAAAGGTATATTTTGAGTGTTTTTGAGCTTGTTACCTAGAAAAAACGTGAAAATGGATGCAAAGCACTCCCTATTGGGAAAGAAAAGGACATTACGAGAAACATCTATAATGAGTGTCTTATTATTTTCGGGGAAAAGAACTTGTGGTTCACAAGAACCACAAGGCAAAAAACGCAAAAAGTCGTGTATATAAAGAAGTTTCTTAGATACCAAAATGCTGAAACTTATGAATAACAATCTTAATTGAGAAACAGAACAACATTACCAAATGCGTGTATTTTGAGTGTTTTTTTCACATTCTTAGCAAAACCTCAAATAGTAGGCGAAACAAGCT
This sequence comes from Scylla paramamosain, assembly GCF_035594125.1. NCBI lineage: Eukaryota > Metazoa > Arthropoda > Malacostraca > Decapoda > Portunidae > Scylla > Scylla paramamosain. The sequence continues at coordinate 10,104,873 of NC_087178.1, forward strand.
TTATGTGGGAAAAAAATGACATTACCAGAAGTGTCTTTTGGGTGTTTTTGAGCGTGTTAGGCAATAAAGCACTAAAAAGCAGGGCAATCATATTACATTGGAATAAAACCAACTTTTACCAAGAACTTGCCTTGAAGTGTTTTTTAGCTCCTTATACACCAAATCGCTAAAAAACGCATGCAAAACACTCTTTTATAGAGAAGCAGAATAACCAAAAAACAAGTGTTTTTGAGTGTTTTTTTTTATCATGTTACCTATAAAAACGCTTAAATACATGCAAAGATCCTTATATTTGGGAAACGAAAGGACATTACGAGAAATGTGTATTATGAATGTTTTTAAAATTGCTTCAGAACCAAAACGTTAAAACCTACAAATAACACTCTTTATAAAGAAAAAAATTAAATAAATAAAAAATAGCATTTTTATTTTATTGTTATTCATGTTTATAGGTACCAAGATGCCAAAATTCTGCCAAAATTCAAGGAAATTATGTGGAAAAAAAGAACATTATCAAAAAAGTTAATTTTACATTTTTCCGGGGTTATGTACCAAACCATAAAGTGTATGCAAAGCCACCTATTCGGGAAAATTTAACGACTTTACAGGAAACCTGTCTTTTGAGTGTTTTTACGCTTGTTAGGCACCAAAACGATAAATAATATTAAAGTCACTCTATATGGAAATCCAAAACAAAATTACTGAAAACGTGTCTTTTAAAAGATTTACGTAAAAAACCGCTAAAACGGATGCAAACCAACGAATATGAAAAAAATAGAATAATATTACCAGAAAAGTATATTTTGTGTGTTTTTTCGCTTGTTACATAAAAAAAAAACGCAAAAATGGATGCAAAGCACTGTATATTAGGAAAAAAAAATGGACATAACGAGAAACGTGTATAATGAGTGTTTTATAGTTTCACCAGAATCACAAGGCAAACAACGCAAAAACTCGTCTGTGTGGGGAAGTTTCTAAGATACCAAAATGCTGAAACTCATGAATAACACTCTTAATCAACAAACAGAAAAACCTTACTAAATGCATGTATTTTGAGTGTTTTTTTTTACATTCTTAGTTACCAAAACCCCAAATTCCATGCAAAACTAACTTTATGTGGGAAAAAAATGACATTACCAGAAAAGTGTCTTTGAGTGTTTTTGAGCATGTTAGCCAATAAAGCACTAAAAAGCAGGGCAATCACATTACATGGGAATAAAACCAACATTTACGAAAAACTTGCCTTTTAGTGTTTTTGACACGAATTTAGTAAGGTTGTTCTGTTTCTCAATTAAGAGTGTTATTCATGAGTTTCAGCATTTTAGTATCTAGGAAGCTTTTCCATATACACGAGTTTTTGCGTTTTTTGGCTTGTGGTTTTTTTGAACTATAAAACATTCATTATACACTTTTCTCGCAATGTCCCTTTGTTTCCCAATATAGAGTGTTTTGTATCAATTTTGTGTTTTTTTTTATGTAACAAACTCAAAAACACTCAAAATATATATTTTTGGTAATGTTTTTCTGCTTCTTGATATTGGTTGGTTTGCATCAGTTTTAGCGTTTTTCTAAGTAAAACACTGAGAAGACAAGTTTTCAGTAATTTTCTTTTGGATTCCCACATAGAGAGAGTTCCTTATTATTTATCGTTTTGGTGCCTAACATGCTGAAAAACACTCAAAAGACAGATTTCTGGTAAGGTCTCTTATTTCCTCATATACGAGGCCTTGTATGTCTTTTGAGTGTTTTTCAGCGTGTTACGCAATAAAGCACTAAAAGGAAGGGCAATCACATTACATGGGAATAAAACCAAATTTTACCAAGAGCTTGCCTTTAAGTGTTTTTGAGCTCCTTACATACCAAAACACTAAAACACTAAAACACTAAAATACATTTTATGGAGAAACAGAATAATATTACCAAATACATGTATTTTTAGTGTTTTTGATCATATTTTCTATAAAAACACTTAAATACATGCAAAGAACCTAGAAACGACATTACAAGAAACGTGTATTATGAGTGTTTTTTTAAGTTCTTTCAGTACCTAAAAGCTAAAACCCACAAATAACACTCTTTATTTAGAAAAAAAATAATAAACAAAAAAAATAAAAAAATGGGATATTTCTTTTTTTTTGTTATTCATCCTTATAGGTACCGAGATGCCAAAATTCTGCCAAAATTCAGGGAATTTATGTGGAAAAAAGAACATTAACAAAAGAGTTAATTATAGCTTTTTTTTCGGATTGTTAAGTACCAAACCTTAAAGTGCATGCAAAGACACCTATATAGGGAAGTTAAACGACTTTATCAGAAACCTGTCTTTTCAGTGTTTTTCAGCATGTTAGGCACCAATACGATAAATAATATGGAAGTCAGTCGATATGTGAATCCAAAACAAAATTACTGAAAACGTGTTTTTTCAGTGTTTTACGTAGAAAAACACTAAAGCGGATGCAAACCAACCTATATGAACAAATAGAATAACATTACTAAAAAGATATATTTTGAGTGTTTTTGAGCTTGTTACCTACAAAAAATGCAAAAATGGATGTAAAGCACTCTATATTAGGAAACAAAAGGACTTTACGAAAAACGTGTATAATGAGTGTTTTATAGTTTTAAAACAACCACAAGGCAATAAACGCAAAAACTCGTGTATATAGAGAAATTTCTTACAAACCGAAATGATGAAATGCATGAATAACACTTTTAATCAATAAACAAAACTACTTTACCATATTGTGTATTTTGAGTGTTTTTCACATTCTTAGTTACGAAAATGCCAAATTACATGCGAAACTACCTTCATGTGGGGAAAAAAAAATGACATTACCAAAAAAGTGTTTTTTTAGTGTTTTTGAGCGTGATATGCAACAATGCCCTAAAAAGCAGAACAATCACATTACATGGGAATAAAACCAACTTTTGCGAAGAACTTGCCTTTAAGTGTTTTTTAACTCCTTACATACCAAATCTCTAAAACGTATGGAAAACACCCTTTATGGAGAAACAGAATAACATTACCAAAAACATGTATTTTGAGTGTTTTTGATCATTTAACCTATAAAAACTCTTAAATACATGTAAAGGACGCTATGTTTGTATAACAAAAGGACATTACGAAAATCGTGTATTATGAGTGTTTTTAAGTTACTTAAGTACCAAAAAGCTAAAACCCACATATAACACTCTTTATAGAGAGATTTTTTTTTTGTTATTCATCTTCATAGTTACCAAGATGCCAAAATTCTGGCAAAATTCATGGAAATTTTGTAAAAAAAAATAATAATAATGTTAACTTTTTTCCGGAGTTATGTACAAACCCTGAAGTGCATGCAAATCCACCTATATGGGGAAATTACACGACTTTACCAGAAACCTGTCTTTTGAGTGTTTTTCAGCAATAATAACAATATTACTGAATACGTGTCTTTTCAGTGATTTACGTAGAAAAACGCTAAAACGGATATAAACCAACCAATATGAAGAAATAGAATAATATTAACAAAAAGATATATTTTGATGTGTTTTTGAGCTTGTTACATACAAAAAATGAAAAAATGGATGGAAAGCACTTTATATTGGCAAAGAAAGGACATTACGAGAAACGTGTATGAGTGTTTTATAGTTTGACAAGAACCAGAAGGAAAAAATTCAAAAACTCGTGTAAAATAAAGAAGTTTCTTGCATACCAAAAAGCTGAAACTCATGAATAACACTTTTAATTTTGAAACAGAAATACCTTACCAAATGTGTGTATTAGAAAAGTTTCTTACATACCAAAATGCTGGAACTCATGAATAATATTTATAATTAAGAAATAGAACAACCTTACACTATGCCTGTGTTTTGAGTTTTTTTTCACATTTTTAGTTACCAAAACCCCAAATTTCATGCAAGACTAGCTTTATGTAAGAAAAAAAAAATATTACAAGAAAAGTGTTTTTTGAGTGTTTTTGAGCGTGTTAGGCAATAAAGCACTAAAAAGCAGGGTAATAACATTACATGGGAATAAAAACAACTTTTACCAAGAACTTGCCTTTAAGTGTTTTTGAGCTCATTACATACCAAAACGCTAAAACGCATGCAAAACACCTTTTATGGAGAAACAGAATAAAATTACCAAAAACATATATTTTGAGGGTTTAGATCATGTTATCTATAAAAATGCTTAAATACATACAAAGAACCTTATGTTTGCGAAACGAAATGACATTACGAGAAATGTGTATTATAAGTGTTTTTAAGTTTCTTAAGTACCAAAAAGTTAAAACCCACAAATAACACTCTTTATTAAAAAATAAAAATAAAGAAAATAAAAAAATAGGAATTTTTTTTTTGTTATTCATCTTCATAGGTACTGAGATTCCAAAATTCTGGGAAAATTCAGGGCTATTATATGATAAAAGAAAATTATCAAGAAAGTTAATTTTAGCTTTTTGTTTCGGACTGTTATATACCAAACCCTAAAGTGCATCCAAAGACTCCTATATGAGGAAATTAAACGATCTTACCAGAAATCTGTTTTTTTTAGTGTTTTTCAGCATGTTAGGCACCAAAACGATAAATAATAAGGAACTCACTCTCTATGAGAGTCCAAAACAAATTTGCTGAAAACCAATATCAAGAAATAGAAAAACATTACCAAAAAGGTATAATTTGAGTGTTTTTGAGCTTGTTACCTACAGAAAACGGGAAAATTGATGCAAAGCACTCTATATAAGAAAAGAAAAGGACTTTGCAAGAAAAGTGTATAATAAGCTTTTATAGTTCAAACTAACCAAAAGGCAAAAAACACAAAAACTCTTGTATATGGAGAATGGTCCTAGATACCAAAATGCTGAAACTCATGAATAACAGTCTTAATTGAGAAACAGAACAACCTTACTAAATGCGTGTATTTTGAGAGCTTTTCACATTCCTAGTTATCAAAACCCCAAATTGCATGCGAAACCACCTTTATGTGAGAAAAAAATGACATTACCAGAAAAGTGTCTTTTAAGTTTTTAAGCGTGATAGGCAATAAAACACTAAAAAGCACGGCAATCCTATTACATTGGAATAACACCAATTTATACCAAAAAACTTGCCTTTAAGTGTTTTTGAGCTCTTTATATAACAAACTGCTAAAACGCATGCAAAACAAACTTTATGGAGAAACAGAATAACATTACCAAAAACATATATTTTGAGCGTTTTTTGATCATGTTATCTATAAAAATATTTAAATACATGCAAAGAACATTATGTTTGGGAAACAAAAGGACATTACGAGAAACGTGTATTATGAGTGTTTTTTAAGTTCCTTCAGTACCAAAAAGCTAAAACCCACAAACAACTTTCTTTATTTAGAAAATAAAAAAAATATAAAAAATATAAAATATAGGGATTTTTTGTTTTTGTTATTCATCTTCATAGTACCGAGATGCCGAAATTCTTGGAAAATTCAGGGCAATCGTATGATAAAAGAATATTATCAAAAAAGTTAATTTCAGCTTTTTTTTTTCAAACTGTTATGTACCAAACCCTAAAGTGCATACAAAGCCTCCTATATAAAGAAATTAACGATCTTACCAGAAATCTGTGATTTGAGTGTTTTTTTTAGCATGTTAAGCACCAAAACGATAAATAATAAGGAACTCACCTCTATATGGGAATCCAAAACAAAGTTACTGAAAACGTGTCTTCTCAGTGTTTTACGTAGAAAAAAGCTAAAACGGATGCAAAGCAACCAATATCAAGGAATAGAAAAACGTTACTAAAAAGGTATATTTTGAGTGTTTTTGAGCTTATTACCTACAAAAAACTCGAAAATTGATGCAAAGCTCTCTATATTGGTAAAAAAAAAAAGGACATTGCAAGAAAAGTGAATAATGATTGTTTTATACTTCAAAAGAACTACAAGGCAAAAAAGCGAAAAATCTCGTGTATATGGAGAGGTTTCTTAGATACAAAAATGCTAAAACTCATGTATAACACTCCTAATTGAGAAACAGAACAACCTTAATAAATGCGTGTATTTTGAGTGCTTTTCACATTCTAAGTTACCAAAACCCCAAATTGCATGGGAAAATAGATTTGTGGGAAAAAAAAATGACTTTACCAGAAAAATGTCTTTTAAGTGTTTTTGAGCGTGATAGGCAATAAAGCACTAAAAAGGAGGGCAATCACATTATATTGGAGGAAAACGAATTTTTACCAAGAACTTGCCCTTAATTGTTTTTCTAGCTCTTTATATACCAAAACTCTAAACCGCCTGCAAAACACTCTTTATGGTGAAACAGAATAATATTACCAAAAACATATATTTTGAGTGTATTTGATTATGTTACCAATGAAAACGTTTAAATACATGCAAAGAACATTATTTTTGCGAAACGAAAGGAGATTACGAGAAACGTGTATTATCAGTGTTTTTTAACTTCATTAATTACCAAAAGGCTAAAAGCCACAAATAACACTTTTTATTGAGAAACAATAAATAAGTAAAAAAAGTACGATATTTTTTTTTCTTTCTTTTTCTTCTTCACTGGTACCGAGATGCCAAAATTCGGGCAAAATTCAGGAAATTATGTGAAATAAGAACATTATCAAAAAAGTTAAATTTAGCTTTTTTTTCGGACTATTATGTACCAAACCCCTAAAGTGCATGCAAAGCCACCTATATGGGGAAATTAAACGTTTTTGCCAGAAAACGGTCTTATGAGTGTTTTTCAGCATCTTAGGAACCAACACGATAAATAACATGGAAGTCAATCTATATGGGAATCCAAAACAATATTACTAAAAACGTGTCTTTTCGGTGTTTTACGTAGAAAAACGCTAAAACGGATGGCAACCAACCAATATGAAGGAATAAAATAACATTACCAAAAAGGTATATTTTGAGTGTTTTTGAAATTGTTACCTACAAAAAACGCGAAAATAGATGGAAAGCTCTCTATATTGGGAAGCAAAAGGACATTACGAGAAACGTGTATAATGTGTGTATTATAATTTCACAAGAACTACAAGACAAAAAACGCAAAAACTCGTGTATATAGAGAAGTTTCTTACATTCCAAAATGCTGAAACTCTGGAACAACACTTTTAATTGAGAAACAGAACAATCTTACTAAATGCGTGTATTTTGAGTGCTTTTCACATCCTTAGTTACCAAAACACCAAATTGCATGTGAAACCAGTTTTATGTGGGAAAAAAATGACATTACCAGAAAAATGTCTTTTGAGTGTTTTTGTGCGTGTTAGGCAATAAAGCACTAAAAAGCAGGGGAATCACATTACATTGAAATAAAACCAATTTTTAACAAGAACTTGCCTTTAAGTGTATTTGAGCTCCTTATATACCAAAACACTAAAATGCATGCAAAAATAGGGGCATGGCTTGGTAACAGGCGACAGAGAGTGCTAATAAACGGCTCGAAATCCGAGTGGGGTCATGTCATTAGTGGGGTGCTACAGGGATCAGTATTAGGGCCATTATTGTTTCTAATATATATCAATGACTTGGATAGTGGAATTAGTAGCGATGTTAGTAAATTTGCGGATGACACAAAGATAGGTAGATTAATTAGGTCAGAAGCGGATGCCATCGCCTTGCAGACAGACTTCGATAGAATGAATGAATGGACGGATAGATGGCAAATGCAATTTAATATCAATAAATGCAAAGTGCTTAGCGTAGGTAGAGGAAACCCACACAATAGGTACATATTAAACACCCAAACTCTGGTAGGTACAGGGTACGAGAAAGATTTAGGAGTTATAGTTAGCTCTGAACTCCGTCTAGGGAAACAATGCATAGAAGCCAGAAACAAGGCAAATAGGGTACTAGGATTCATTTTTAGGAGTGTTAAAAGTAGAAGGCCGGAAGTAATATTAAAGTTATACTTGGCGCTGGTCAGACCTCATCTAGACTACGCTGTGCAGTTCTGGTCCCCACATTACAGGAAAGATATAGGTCTATTAGAATCAGTACAGAGGAGAATGACTAAAAGGATTCAGGGGATGAGGAGTATTCCTTACGAAGCGAGGTTGAAGCGGTTAAATTTACATTCTCTAGAGAGACGTAGGTTAAGAGTGGACCTGATAGAAGTCTTTAAGTGGTATAAGGGTTATAACAAGGGAGATGTAAGCAAAATTCTTAGGATCAGCAACCAAGGTAGAACAAGAAATAACGGGTTCAAGCTTGAAAAATTTAGGTTTAGGAAGGAGATAGGAAAAAATTGGTTCTCAAATAGAGTGGTAGATGAGTGGAACGGACTCAGTAATCATGTAGTTAGTGCCAGGACACTAGAGAGCTTTAAGAGAAGATTAGACAAGTTTATGGACGGGGATAACAGATGGAAATAGGTAGGAGTGTTTCATACAGGGACTGCCACGTGTAAGCCTGGTCGCTTCTTGCAGGTTCCGTTTTTTCTTATGTTCTTATGTTCTTAAAATACACTTTACATTGAAACAGAATAACATTACCAAAAACATGTATTTTGAGTGTTTTTGATCATCTTACCAATAAAAACGCTTAAATACATGCAAAGAACCCTTTTTTTGGGAAACGAAAGGACATTACGAGAAACGTGCATTATGAGTGTTTTTAAGTTCATTAAGTACGAAAAAGCTAAAAAAAAATAAATAAATAAAAAAAATACGATATTTTTTTTCATTCTTATTCATCTTCACAGGTAAGGAGGTGCCAAAATTCGGGCAAAGTTCAGGAAATTATATAAAATAAGAACATTATGAAAAAGGGAATCCAAAACAAAATTACTGAAAACGTGTCTTTTTGGTGTTTTACGTAGAAAACGCTAAAACGGATGCAAACCAACCAAAATGAAGAAATAGAATAACATTACCAAAAATGTATATTTTGAGTGTTTTTTAAATTGTGTATTTTGAGTGTTTTTAACATTCTTAGTTACGAAATTGGCAAATTACATGCGAAACTACCTTTATATGGGAAAAAAAATGACATTACCAGAAAAATGTCTTTTCAGTGTTTTTGAGCGTGATATGCAACAAAGCACTAAAAAGCAGAACAATCACATCACTTGGGAATAAAACCAAGTTTTACGAAGAACTTGCCTTTAAGTGTTTTTTTAACTCCTTACATACCAAAACGCTAAAACGCATGTAAAACACCCTTTATGGAGAAACAGAATAACATTACCAAAAATATGTATTTTGAGTGTTTTGATCATGTTACCTATAAAAACGCTTAAATACATGTAAATAACCCTATGTTTGTATAAGAAAAGGACATTACAAAAATCATGTATTATGAGTGTTTTTAAGTTCCTTAAGTACCAAAAAGCTAAAACTCACAAATAATACTTTATAGGGAGAGAAAAAAAATTTGTTATTCATCTTCATAGGTACCGAGATATCAAAATTCTGGAAAAATTTAGGGAAATTTTGTAAAAAAAATCAATAAAAAACAATAATTTTAGCATTTTTCCCTATAAGGAGAAATTACTCTACTTTACCAGAAACCTGTCTTATGAGTGTTTTTTTTCAGCAATTTCAACAATATTACTGAAAACGTGTCTCTTCAGTGATTTACGAAGAAAAACGCTAAAACGGATGCAAACCAAACAATATGGAGAAATAGAATAACATTACCAAAAAGATATATTTTGAGTGTTTTTCAGCTTGTTACCTACAGAAAATGTGAAAATGGATGGAAAGAACTCTATATTTGGAAACAAAAGAACATTACGAGAAACGTGTATAATGAGTATTTTATAGTTTCACATAAACCACAAGGCAAAAAACGCAAAAAACTCGTGTATATAGAGAAGTTTCTTACATACCAAAATGCTGAAATGCATGAATAACACTTTTAATTCAGAAACAGAACTACCTTACCAAATGTGTGTTTTTTTTAGTGTTTTTCACATTCTTAGTTACGAAAATCTCAAATTACATGCGAAACTAGCTTTATATGGGAAAAAAAAAAGTGTCATCTGAGTGTTTTTGAGCGTGATATGAAAGAAAGCACTAAAAAGCAGAACAATCACATTACATGGGAATAAAACCAACTTTTACGAAGAATTTGCCTTTAAGTGTATTTTTTAACTCCTTACATACCAAAACGCTAAAACGCATGCAACACACCCTTTATGGAGAAACAGAGTAACATTACCAAAAACATGTATTTTGAGTGTTTTTGATCGTGTTATTTATAAAAACGCTTAAATACATGCAAAGAACCTTATGTTTGGGAAACGAAAGGACATGAAGAGAAACGTGTATTATGAGTGTTTTTATGTTCCTTAAGTTCCAAAAAAGCTAAAACCCACAAATAACATTCTTTATAGAGAAAAAAAAATAATATTATAATTTTTATTTTTTTTTTTGTTATTCATCTTCATAGGTACTAAGATGCCAAAATTCTGGCAATATTCTTTGGGAATCGAAAACAAAATTACTGAAAACGTGTCTTTTCGGTGTTTTACGTAGAAAAACGCTAAAACGGATGCAAACCAACCAATATGAAGAAATAGAATAACATTTCCAAAAAGATATATTTTGATGTGTTTTTGAGCTTGTTACCTACAAAAAATGAAAAAAATGGATGGAAAACACTTTATATTGGCAAAGAAAAGGACATTACGAGAAACGTGTATGAGTGTTTTATAGTTTGACAAGAATCAGAAGGAAAAAAACTCAAAAACTCGTGTAAAATAAAGAAGTTTCTTATATACCAAGAAGCTGAAACTCATGAATAACACTTTTAATTTTGAAACAGAAATACCTTACCAAATGTGTGTATTAGAAATGTTTCTTACATACCAAAATGCTGGAACTCACGAATAATATTTTTAATTAAGAAATAGAACAACCTTACACTATGCCTGTGTTTTGAGTTTTTTTTTCACATTCTTAGTTACCAAAACCCCAAATTTCATGCAAAACTAGCTTTATGTAAGGGAAAAAAAATGATATTACAAGAAAAGTGTTTTTTGAGTGTTTTTGAGCGTATTAGGCAATAAAGCACTAAAAAGCAGGGTAATAACATTACATGGGAATAAAAACAACTTTTACCAAGAACTTGCCTTTAAGTGTTTTTGAGCTCATTACATACCAAAACGCTAAAACGCATGCAAAACACCTTTTATGGAGAAACAGAATAAAATTACCAAAAACATATTTTGAGGGTTTAGATCATGTTATCTATAAAAATGCTTAAATACATACAAAGAACTTTATGTTTGCGAAACAAAATGACATTATGAAAAAAATGTGTATTATAAGTGTTTTTAAGTTTCTTAAGTACCAAAAAGTTAAAACCCACAAATAACACTCTTTATTAAAAAAAAAAAGTTATTCATCTTCATAGGTACTGAGATTCCAAAATTCTGGGAAAATTTAGGGCTATTATATGATAAAAAAAATTATCAAAAAAGTTAATTTTAGCTTTTTTTTCGGACTGTTATATACCAAACCCTAAAGTGCATCCAAGGACTCCTATATGAGAAAAATAAACGACCTTACCAGAAATCTGTTTTTTGAGTGTTTTTTTCAGCATATTAGGCACCAAAACGATAAATAATAAGGAACTCACTCTATATGAGAATCCAAAACAAAATTGCTGAAAACGTGTCATTTCAGTGTTTTACGTAGAAAAACGCTGAAACAGATGCAAACCAACCAATATCAAGAAATAGAAAAACATTACCAAAAAGGTAATAAATTGAGTGTTTTTGAGCATGTTACCTACAAAAAAAAACGGGAAAATTGATGCAAAGCACTCTATATAAGAAAAGAAAAGGACTTTGCAAAAAAAGTGTAAAATGAGTTTTTTATAGTTCAAACGAACCAAAAGGCTAAAAACATAAAAACTCGTGTATATGGAGAATGTTCCTAGATACCAAAATGCTGCTCATGAATAACACTCTTAATTGAAAAACAGAACAACCTTACTAAATGCGTGTATTTTGCGAACTTTTCACATTCTTAGTTATCAAAACCCCAAATTGCATGCAGAACCACCTTTATGTGAGGAAAAAAATGACATTACCAGGAAAGTGTCTTTTAAGTGTTTTTGAGCGTGATAGGCAATAAAGCACTAAAAACCACGGCAATCATATTACATTGGAATAACACCAATTTATAACAAAAAACTTGCCTTTAAGTGTTTTTGAGCTCTTTATATAACAAACCGCTAAAACGCATGCTAAACAAACTTTATGGAGAAACATTACCAAAAACATATATTTTGAGCGTTTTTTGATCATGTTATCTATAAAAACGTTTAAATACATGCAAAGAACATTATGTTTGGGAAACAAAAGAACTTGAAGAGAAACGTGTATTATCAGTGTTTTTTTAAGTTCCTTCAGTACCAAAAAGCTAATACCCACAAATAACTTTCTTTATTTAGAAAATTTAAAAGAAAAATATATAAAATAGGATTTTTTTTTTTTATTCATCTTCATGCTACCGAGATGCCGAAATTCTTGGAAAATTCAGGGCAATCGTATGATAAAAGAATATTATCAAAAAAGTTAATTTCAGCATTTTTTTTTTCAAACTGTTATGTACCAAACCCTAAAGTGCATACAAAGCCTCCTATATGAAGAAATTTAAAGACCTTACCAGAAATCTGTGTTTTGAGTGTTTTTTAGCATGTTAAGCACCAAAACGATAAATAATAAGGAAGTCATCTCTATATGGGAATCCATATATATATGGGAATCCAAAGTTACTGAAAACGTGTCTTCTCAGTGTTTTACGTAGAAAAACACTAAAACTGATGGAAAGCAACCAATATCAAGGAATAGAAAAACGTTACTAAAAAGGTATATTTTGAGTGTTTTTGAGCTTAATACCTACAAAAAACGCAAAAATTGATGCAAAGCACTCTATATTGGTAAACAAAAGGACATTGCAAGAAAAGTGAATAATGATTGTTTTATAGTTCAAAAGAACCACAAGGCAAAAAACGCAAAATCTCGTGTATATGGAGAGGTTTCCTAGATACAAAAATGCTAAAACTCATGTATAACACTTTTAATTCAGAAACAGAACAACCTTAATAAATGCGTGTATTTTGAGTGCTTTTCACATTCTAAGTTACAAAATTGCATGGGAAAATAGATTTGTGGGAAAAAAGACTTTACCAGAAAAGTGTCTTTTAAGGGTTTTTGAGCGTGATAGGCAATAAAGCACTAAAAAGGAGGGCAATCACATTACATTGGAGGAAAACAAATTTTTACCAAGAACTTGCCTTTAAGTGTTTTTGAGCTCCTTATATACCAAAACATTAAAACGCCTGCAAAACACTCTTTATGGTGATTCAGAATAATATTAACAAAAACATATATTTTGAGTGTATTTGATTATGTTACCAATGAAAACGTTTAAATACATGCAAAGAACACTATTTTTGGGAAACAAAAGGAGATTACGAGAAACGTGTATTATGAGTGTTTTTAACTTCATTAATTACCAAAAAGCTAAAATCCACAAATAACACTCTTTATTGAGAAACAATAAATAAATAAAAAAAATATACGATATTTTTTTTTTCTTTCTTATTCATCTTCACTGTTACCGAGATACCAAAATTCGGGCAAAATTCAGGAAATTATGTGAAATAAGAACATTATCAAAAAAGTTAAATATAGGTTTTTTTATTTGGACTATTAGGTACCAAACCCCTAAAGTGCATGGAAAGCCACCTATATGGGGAAATTAAACGTTTTTGCCAGAAAACGGTCCTATGAGTGTTTTACAGCATCTTAGGAACCAACACGATAAATAAGATGGAAGTCAATCTATATGGGAATCCAAAACAATATTACTAAAAACGTGTCTTTTCGGTGTTTTACGTAGAAAAACGCTAAAACGGATGCAAACCAACAAATATGAAGGAATAAAATAACATTACCAAAAAGGTATATTTTGAGTGTTTTTGAAATTGTTACCTACAAAAAACGCGAAAATAGATGGAAAGCTCTCTATATTGGGAAACAAAAGGACATTACGAGAAACGTGTATAATGTGTGTTTTATAATTTCACAAGAACTACAAGGCAAAAAACGCAAAAACTCGTGTATATAGAGAAGTTTCTTACATTCCAAAATGCTGAAACTCTGGAACAACACTTTTAATTGAGAAACAGAACAATCTTACTAAATGCGTGTATTTTGAGTGCTTTTCACATCCTTAGTTACCAAAACCCCAAATTGCATGCGAAACCAGCTTTATGTGGGAAAAAAATGACATTACCAGAAAATGTCTTTTGAGTGTTTTTGAGCGTGTTAGGCAATAAAGCATTAAAAAGCTGGGCAATCACATTACATTGAAATAAAAACAATTTTTAACAAGAAGTTGCCTTTAAGTGTATTTGAGCTCCTTATATACCAAAACACTAAAATGCATGCAAAATAAACTTGATGGTGAAACAGAATAACATTACCAAAAACATGAATTTTCAGTGTTTTGATAATGTTACCAATAAAAACGCTTAAATACATGGAAAGAACCCTATTTTTGGGAAACAAAAGGGCATTACGAGAAACGTGTATTATGAGTGTTTTTAAGTTCATTAGGTACGAAAAAGCTAAAAGCCACAAATTACACTCTTTATTGAGAAAAAATAAATAGATAAATAAAAAAAATACGATTATTTTTTCATTCTTATTCATCTTCACAGGTAAGGAGGTGCCAAAATTCGGGCAAAGTTCAGGAAATTATATAAAATAAGAACATTATCAAAAAAGTTATATTTAGCTTTTTTTTGGACTGATGTGTATCAAACACATAAATTGCATGCAGAGCCACCTATATGGGGAAATTAAACGTCTTTGCCAGAAAACTGTCTTTTGAGGGTTTTCCAGTATGTTAGGAACCAACACGATAAAACCCAAGGAAGTCAATCTATATGGGAATCCAAAACAAAATTACTGAAAACGTGTCTTTTTGGTGTTTTAAGTAGAAAACGCTAAAACGGATGCAAACCAACCAATATGAAGAAATAGAATAACATTACCAAAAAATATATTTTGTGTTTTCTTGAGCTTGTTACATAATAATAACACTCGTAATCAAGAAACAGAACAACCTTACTAAATGCGTGTATTTTAAATGTTTTTTTTACATTCTTAGTTACCAAAACCCCAAATTCCATGCGAAACTAGCTTTATGTGGTAAAAAAAAAAAAAGACATTACCAGGAAAGTGTCTTTGAGTGTTTTTAAGCGTGTTAGGCAATAAAACAATAAAAAGCAGGGCAATCACATTACGTGGGAATAAAACCAACTTTTACGAAGAACTTGCCTTTTAGTGTTTTTGACATGCATTTAGTAAATCTGCTCTATTTCTCAATTAAGAGTGTTATTCATGAGTTTCAGCATATACACGAGTTTTTGCGTTTTTTTGCCTTGTGTTTTTTTTTTTAACTATAAAACATTTATTATACACTTTTCTCGCAATGTCCCTTTGTTTCCCAATATAGATTGCTTTGTATCCATTTTCCCGTTTTTTTGTAGGTAACAAGCTCAAAAACACTGAAAATATACACTTTTGGTAATGTTTTTGTGCTTCTTGATATTGGTTGGTTTGTATAAGTTTTAGCGTGTTTCTACGTAAAACACTGAAAAAGACACGTTTTCAAAAATTTTCTTTTGGATTCCCACATAGAGTCAGTTCCTTATTATTTATCGTTTTGGTGCCTAACATGCTGAAAAACACTCAAAAGACAGATTTCTGGTAAGGTCTTTAATTTCCTCATATGGGACGCTTTGTATGTCTTTTCAGTTTTTGGACGCAATAAACCATTAAAACCCAGGGCGATCACATTACATGGGAATAAAACAAAATTTTACCAAAAAACTTGCCTTTAAATGTTTTTGAGCTCCTTACGTACCAAAACGCTAAAACGCATGCAAAATACATTTTATGGAGAAACAGAATTACATTACCAAATACATGTATTTTGAGTGTTTTTGATCATGTTATCTATAAAAACGCTTAAATACATGCAAAGAACCTTATGTTTGGGAAACGAAAGAACATTACGAGAAACGTGTATTATGAGTGAGTTTTAAGTTCCTTCAGTACCAAAAAGCTAAAACCCACAAATAACACTCTTTAGAAAAAAAAATTAAATAAAAATAAATAAAAAAATAAGAAAATATGATTGTTTAAATTTTTTTTATTCATCTTAATAGGTACCGAGATGCCAAAATTCTGCCAAAATTCAGGGAATTTATGTGGAAAAAAGAACATTACGAAAAAAGTTGTTTTTCACATAGTTACGAAAATGCGAAATTACATGCGAAACTACCTTCATGTGGGAAAAAAAAAGACATTTCCAAAAAAGTGTCTTTTTAGAGTTTTTGAGCGTGATATGCACCAAAGTACTAAAAAGCAGAACAATCACATTATATGGGAATAAAACCAATTTTTACGAAGAACATGCCTTTAAGTGTTTTTTAAATTCTTACATGCCATATCGCTAAAACGCATGCAAAACACCCTTTATGGAGAAACAGAATAACATTACCAAAAACATGTATTTTGAGTGTTTTTGATCATGTAACCTATAAAAACGCTTAAATACATGTAAAGAACCTTATGTATGTATAACAAAAGGACATTACGAAAATCGTGTATCATGAGTGTTTTTAAGTTACTTAAGTACCAAAAAGCTAAAACCCACAAATAACACTCTTTATAGAGAGAGAAAAAAAAATATGTTATTCATCTTCATAGGTACCGAGATGGTAAAATTCTGGCTAAATCAATGGAAATTTTGTAAAAAAAAAAAAACATTATATAAAAAAATAATTTTAGCTTTTTTCCGGAGTTATGTACAAACCCTGAAGTGTATGGAAAAAAGCCTATATTGGGAAATTACACGACTTTACCAGAAACCTGTCTTTTGATCGTTTTTCAGCAATATCAACAATATTACTGAAAACGTGTCTTTTCAGTGATTTACGTAGAAAAACGCTAAAACGGATGTAAAGTAACCAATATGAAGAAATAAAATAACATTACCAAAAAGATATATTTTAATGTGTTTTTGAGCTTGTTACCTACAAAAAAATGCAAAAATGGATGGAAAGCACATCATATTGGCGAAGAAAAGGACATTACGAGAAACGTGTATGAGTGTTTTACAGATTGACAAGAACCACAAGGTAAAAAGCTCAAAAAGTCGTGTACATAAAGAAGTTTCTTACATACCAAAAAGCTGAAACTCATGAATAACACTTTTAATTTTGAAACAGAAATACCTTACCAAATGTGTGTAGAAGAAAAGTTTCTTACATACCAAAATGCTGGAACTCATGAATAACACTTTTAATTAAGAAATAGAACAACCTTATTAAATGCCTGTGTTTTGAGTTTTTATTCACATTCTTAGTTACCAAAACCCCAAATTCCATGCAAAACTAGCTTTATGTGGGAAAAAAATGATATTACCAGAAAAGTGTCTTTTGAGTGTTTTTGAGTGTGTTAGGCAATAACGCACTAAAAAGCAGGGTAATCACATTACATGGGAATAAAAACAACTTTTACCAAGAACTTGCCTTTAAGTGTTTTTGAGCTCATTACATACTAAAACGCTAAAACGCATGCAAAACACCTTTTTTAGAGAGAATAAAATTACCAAAAATATATATTTTGAGGGTTTTCATCATGTTATCTATAAAAACGCTTAAATACATACAAACAACGTTATGTTTGCGAAACGAAAGGACATTACGAGAAATGTGTATTATAAGTGTTAAGTTCCTTAAGTACCAAAAAGTTAAAACCCACAAATAACACTTTATTTAGAAACAAAGTAAGAAAATAAAAAAATAGGATTTTTTTTTTTTGTTATTCATCTTCATAGGTACCGAGATGCCAAAATTCTGGGAAAATTCAGGGCTATTATATGACAAAAGAAAATTATTAAAAATGTCAATTTTACCTTTTTTTCGGACTGTTATATACCAAACCATAAAGTGCATCGAAAGACTCCTATATGAGGAAATTATACGACCTTACCAGAAATCTGTTTTTTGAGTGTTTTTCAGCATATTAGGCACCAAAACGATAAATAATAAGGAACTCACTCTATATGAGAATCCAAAACAAAATTGCTCAAAACGTGTCTTTTCAGTGGTTTACGTAAAAAAACGTTAAAACGGATTGAAACCAACCAGTATCAAGAAATAGAAAAAATTACCAAAAAGGTATATTTTCAGTGTTTTTGAGCTTGTTACCTACAAAAAACGAGAAAATTGATGCAAAGCACTCTAAATTAGAAAACAAAAGGACTTTGCAAGAAAAGTGTATAATGAGTTTTTTATTGTTCAAACAAACCAAAATGCAAAAAACACAAAAACTCGTGGATATGGAGTAGGTTCCTAGATACCAAAATGCTGAAACTCATAAATAACTTTCTTTATTGAGAAACAGAACAACCTTACTAAATGCGTGTATTTTGAGTGCTTTTCACATTCTTAGTTACCAAAAATCAAAAATTGCATACAAAACCATCTTTATGTGAGAAAAAAATGACATTACCAGAAAAGTGTCTTTTAAGTGTTTTTGAGCGTGAGAGGCAATAAAGCACTAAAAAGCAGGGCAATCATATTACATTGGAATAACACCAATTTATACCAAAAACTTGCGTTTAAGTGTTTTTGAGCTCCTAATATAACAAACCGCTAAAACGCATGGAAAACAAACTTTATGGAGAAACAGAATAACATTACCAAAAACATGTATTTTGAGTGTTATCTATAAAAATGCTTAAATACATGCAAAGAACATTATGTTTGGGAAACAAAAGGACATTACGAGAAACGTGTATTATGAGTGATTTTTAAGTTCCTTAAGTACCAAAAAGCTAAAACCCACAAATAACACTCTTTATTTAGAAAATAAAGAAAATTGTTTCCTTATTCATCTTCATACTACCGAGATGACAAAATTTTGGGAAAATTCAGGGCAATCATATGATAATAGAATATTAACAAAAAAGTTAATTTCAGCTTTTTTTTCGGATTGTTATGTACCAAATACCTAAAGTGCATGCAAAGCCTCCTATATGAGGAAATTAAACGACCTTATCAGAAATCTGTGTTTTGGGTGTTTTTTTTAGCATATTAGGCACCAAAACGATAAATAATGAGGAACTCACTGTATATAGGAATCCAAAACAAAGTGACTGAAAACGTTTCTTCTCAGTGTTTTACTTAGAAAAACGCTAAAATGGATGCAAAGCAACCAATATCAAGAAATAGAAAAACGTTACTAAAAAGTTATATTTTGAGTGTTTTTGAGCTTGTTACCTATAAAAAAACTCGAAAATTATGCAAAGCACTCTATATTGGGAAAAAAAAGGACTTTGCAAGAAAAGTGTAAAATGAGTGTTTTATAGTGCAAAAGAACCAGAAGGCAAAAAACGCAAAATATCGTGTATATGGAGAGGTTTCCTAGATACAAAAATGCTAAACTCATGTATAACACTCCTAATTGAGAAACAGAAGAACCTTAATAAATGCGGGTATTTTGAGTGCTTTTCACATTCTTAGTTACCAAAACCCCAAATTTCATGCAAAAATAGATTTGTGGGGAAAAAAAAATGACTTTACCAGAAAAGTGTCTTTTGAGTATTTTGACCGTGATAGGCAATAAAGCACTAAAAAGGAGGGCAATCACATTACATTGGAGGAAAAAAAATTTTTACCAAGAACTTGCCTTTAAGTGTTTTTGAGCTCCTTATATACCAAAAGACAAAAAGGCATGCAAAACACTCTTTATGGTGAAAAAGAATAATATTATCAAAAACATGTATTTTGAGTGTTTTTGATCATGTTACCAATGAAAACGCTTAAATACATGCAAAGAACACTATTTTTTGGAAACGAAAGGAGATTACGAGAAATGTGTATTATGAGTGTTTTTAAGTTTATTAATTACCAAAAAGCTAAAATCCACAAATAACACTCTTTATTAAGAAACAATAAATAAATATAAAAAACATTTTCTTTCTTATTCATCTTCACAGGTACAAAGATGCAAAAATTCGGGCAAAATTCAGGAAATTATGTGAAATAAGAACATTATAAAAAAGTTAAATTTAGCTTTGTTTTTTGGACTGTTATGTACCAAACCCCTAAAGTGCATGCAAAGCCACCTATATGGGGAAATTAAACATCTTTCCCAAAAAAACGGTCTTATGAGTGTTTTTCAGCATCTTACGAACCAACACGATAAATAACATGGAAGTCAATCTATATGGGAATCCGAAACAAAATTACTGAAAACGTGTCTTTTCGCTGTTTTACACAGAAAACGCTAAAAAAGAATGGAAACCAACCAAAATGAAGAAATAGAATAACATTACCATAAAGGTATATTTTGAGTGTTTTTGAAATTGTTACCTACAAAAAACGCGAAAATAGATGGAAAGCACTCTATATAGGGAAGCAAAAGGCACCAAAAAGCATGTTAGGTACCAAAACGATAAATAGTATGAAAGTCACTCTATATGGAAATCCAAAACAAAATTACCGGAAACATGTCTTTTAAAAAAATTACGTAAAAATCGCTAAAACGCATGCAAACTAACCAATATGAAGAAATAGAATAACATTACCAAAAAACTATATTTTGTGTGTTCTTGAGCTTGTTATATAAAAAAAAACGTGAAAATGGATGAAAAGCACTCTATATAAGGAAAAGAAAGGACATAACGAGAAACGTGTATAATAAGTGTTTTATAGTCTCACTAGAATCACAAGGCAAAAAACGCAAAAACTCGACTGTATGGAGAAGCTTCTAGGATACCAAAATAATGAAACTCATGAATAACACTCTTAATGAAGAAACAGAACTACCTTACTAAATGCGTGAATTTTGAGTGTTTTTTTACATTGTTAGTTATCAAAACCACAAATTCCATGCGAAACTAGCTTTATGTGGGAAAAAAATTACATTACCAGAAAAGTGTCTTTGAATGTTTTTGAGCGTGTTAGGCAATAAAGCACTAAAAAGCAGGGCAATCACAATACATGGGAATAAAACCAACTTTTACGAAGAACTTGCCTTTTAGTGTTTTTGACACGCATTTAGTAAGGTTGCTCTGTTTCTCAATTAAGAATGTTATTCATGAGTTTCAGCATATACACGATTTTTAACGTTTTTTGCCTTGTGTTTTTTTTGAACTATAAAACATTCATTATACACTTTTCTCGCAATGTCCCTTTGTTTCCCAATATAGAGTGCTTTGTATCAATTTTTTGAGCTTTTTTTTGTAGGTAACAAGCTCAAAAACACTCAAAATATACATTTTTGGTAATGTTTTTCTGCTTCTTGATATTGGTTGGTTTGCATCAGTTTTAGCGTTTTTCTACGTAAAACACTGAGAAGACACATTTTCAGTAGTTTTCTTTTGGATTCCCACATAGAGTGAGTTCCTTATTATTTTTCGTTTTAGTGCCTAATTTGCAGAAAAACACTCAAAAGACAGATTTCTGGTAAGGTCTTTAATTTCCTCATATGGGACACTTAGCATGTTTTTTCAGTGATTATGAGCGTGTAACGCAATAAAGCAGTAAAAGTCAGGGCAATCTCATTACATGGGAATAAAACCAAATTTTACCAAGAACTTGCCTTTAAGTGTTTTTGAGCTCCTTACGTACCGAAACATTAAAACGCATGTAAAATACATTTTACGGAGAAACAGAATTACTCGTACATTACCAAATACATGTATTTTGAGTGTTTTTCATCATGTTATCTATAAAAAAGCTTAAATACATGCAAAGAACCTTATGTTTGGGAAACGAAAGAACATTATGATAAACGTGTATTATGGGTGATTTTTAAGTTCCTTCAGTACGAAAAAGTTAAAACAAACAAATTACACTCTTTAGAAAAAATAAATGAATAAAAAAATAATAAAATGGGATTTTTTTTTTTTGTTATTCATCATCATAGGTACCGAGATGCCAAAATTCTGCTAAAATTCAGGGAATTTATGTGGAAAAAAGAACATTATCATATAAGTTAATTATAGCTTTTTTTTCGAATTCTTTTGTACCAAACCCTAAACAGCATGCAAAGCCACCTATATAAGGAAGTTAAACGACTTTACCAGAAACCTGTCTTCTCATTGTTTTTCAGCATGTTAGGCACCAAAACGATAAATCATTTGGAAGTCAGTCAATATATGAATCCAAAAGAAAATTACTGAAAACGTGTCTTTTCAGTGTTTTACGTAGAAAAAGCAGATACAAAAAAGCAAAAAAAGCAGATACAAACCATCTTATATGAAGAAATAGAATAACATTACCGAAAAGATATATTTTGAGTGTTTTTGAGCTTGTTACCTACAAAAAATGCAAAAATGGATGTAAAAGCACTCTATATTAGGAAACAAAAGGACATTACGAGAAACGTGTATAATGAGTGTTTTATAGTTTTAAAAGAACCACAAGGCAATAAACGCAAAATCTCGTGTATATAGGGAAATTTCTTACATACCAAAATGAATAAATGCATGAATAACACTTTTAATAGATAAACAGAACTACCTTACCAAATTGTGTATTTTCAGTGTTTTTCCCATCGTTAGTTACGAAAATGCCAAATTACATGCGAAACTAGGTTCATGTGGGAAAAAAAAATGATATTACCAGAAAAGTGTCTTTTGAGTGGTTTTTCAGCGTGATATGGAACAAAGCACTAAAAATAAGAACGATCATATTACATGGGAATAAAACCAACTTTTACGAAGAATTTTTTAACCCCTTATATACCAAACCGCTAAAACGCATGGAAAACAAACTTTATGGAGAAACAGAATAACATATACCAAAAACATGTATTTTTAGTGTTTTTGATCATGTTACCTTTAAAAACGCTTAAGTACATGCAAAGAACATTATGTTTGGGAAACAAAAGGACATTACGAGAAGCGTGTATTATGAGTGTTTTTTTTAGTTCCTTAAGTACCAAAAAGCTAAAACACACAAATAAATAAATAAATAAAATATAAAATAAAAAATAAAATAAATATTTTTTTTTGGTTATTCATATTCAGAGATGCCAAATGCCAAAATTCCAGAAATGGAATGCCAGAGATGCCAAATTTCTGGGAAAATTCAGAATATTATAAAAAAAATAATAATTTCAGCTTTTTTTTCGCACCCTAAAGTGCATGCAAAATTAAACGACCTTACCAGAAATCTGTTTTTTGACGTTAAATTCCCAAATAGGTGGCTTTGCATACACTTTATGGTTTGGTACATAACTCCAAATATTCTTTTTTCAACATAATTTCCCTGAATTTTGGCAGAATTTTGGCATCTTGGTACCTATTAACATGAATAACAAAAAAACTAAAAAGCTATTTTTTATTTTAATTTTTATCTCTATAAAAAGTGTTATTTGTAGGTTTTAACGTTTTGGTACTTAAGCAACTTAAAAACATTCATAATACACATTTCTCGTAATGTCCTTTCGTTTCCCAAATATGGGGATCTTTGCATGTATTTAAGCGTTTTTATAGGTAACATGATAAAAAACACTCAAAAACACTTGTTTTTCGTGATGTTATTCTGCTTCTCCATAAAGGAGTGTTTTGCATGCGTTTTAGCGATTTAGTATGTAAGGAGCTGAAAAACACTTCAAGGCAAGTTCTTTGTAAAAGTTGGTTTTATTCCAATGTAATATGATTGCCCTGCTTTTTAGTGCTTTATTGCCTAACACGCTCAAAAACACTCAAAAGACACTTCTGGTAATGTCATTTTGTTCCTTCATAAAGCTAGTTTCGCATGCTATTTGAGGTTTTGCTAAGAATGTGAAAAAACACTCAAAATACACGCATTTGGTAATGTTGTTCTGGTTCAGAATTAAGATTGTTATTCATAAGTTTCAGCATTTTGGTGTCTAAGAAAATTCTTTATATACACGACTTTATGCGCTTTTTGCCTTGTATTTCTTGTGAACCACAAGTTCTTTTGCCCGAATATAAAAAGACAATCATTATAGACGTTTCTCGTAATGTCCTTTTCTTTTCTTTTTTCTAGGTAACAAGCTCAAAAACACTCAAAATATACCTTTTTGGTAATGTTATTCTATTTATTCATATTGATTAGTTTGCATCCGTTTTAACGTTTTTCTACGTAAAACACCGAAAAAACACGTTTTCAGTAATTTTGTTTTCGATTCCCAAAGAATATTGCCAGAATTTTTCCATCTTAGTACCTATGAAGATGAATAACAAAAAAAATATTTTATTTATTTTTTTTCTCTATAAAGAGCTTTATTTGTGGGTTTTAACTTTTTTAGTACTTAAGGAACTTAAAAACACTCATAATACTCGTAATGTCCTTTCGATTCCCAAACATAAGTTTCTTTGCATGTATTTAAGCGTTTTTATAAATAACATGATCAAAAACACTGAAAATTCATGTTTTTGGTAATGTTACTCTGTCTCTCCATAAAAGGGTGTTTTTGCATGCGTTTTAGCGTTTTGGTATGTAAGGAGTTAAAAAAAAACCCTTAAAGGCAAGTTCTTCGTAAAAGTTGGTTTTATTCCCATGTAATATAATTGTTCGGCTTTTTAGTGCTTTGTTGCATATCACGCTCAAAAACATTCAAAAGACACTTTTTTGGTAATATCTAGTTTTTTCGTTTTTTGCCTTGTGGTTCGTATGAAACTATAAAACACTCATTGTACACGTTTCTCCTAATGTTCTTTTGTTTCCCAATATTGAGTACTTTCCATCCATTTTCGCATTTTTTCTAGGTAACAAGTTGAAAAACACTCAAAATATATCTTTTTGGTAAAGTTATTCTATTTCTTCATATTGGTTGGTTTGCATCCGTTTTAGCGTTTTTCTTCGTAAATCACTGAAAAGACACGTTTTTAGTAATATTGTTGAAATTGCTGAAAAACACTCAAAAGACATATTTCTGGTAAAGTCGTGTAATTTCCCCATATAGGTGGCTTTGCATGCACTTCTGGGTTTGGTACATAATTCCGGAAAAAAGCTAATTTTTTTTTTTATGTCCTTTCATTTCACAGACATAGGGTTCTTTGCATGTATTTAAGCGATTTTATAGGTAACATGATCAAAAACACTCAAAATACATGTTTTTGGTAATGTTATTCTGTTTCTCCATAAAGGGTGTTTTGCATGCGTTTTAGCGTTTTGGTATGTAAGGAGTTAAAAAAACATTTAAAGGCAAGTTCTTCGTAAAAGTTAGTTTTATTCCTATATAATGTGATTATTCTGCTTTTTAGTGCTTTTTTGCATATCACGCTCAAAACACTCAAAAGACACTTTTCTGATAATGTCATTTTTTTCCCACATAAAGTTAGTTTCGCATGTAATTTGGGCATCTTGGTACCTATGAAAATCAATATAAAAAAGCTATTTTTTTATTTATTTGTTTTTTCTTTATAAAGAATGTTATTTATGGGTTTTAACGTTTTGTTACTTAAGGAATTTAAAAACGGACCTAATACACGTTTTTCGTGATGTTCTTTCGTTTCCCATGTATTTAAGCATTTTTATAGATAACATGATCAAAAGGACTTAAAACACATGTTTTTAGTAATGTTTTTTTTGCCTGCGTTTCGGTTTGTAAGGAGGTCAAAAACACTTCAAGGCAAGTTCTTGGTAAAAGTTGGTTTTATTCCCATGTAATGTGATTGCCCTGTTTTTTTTTTTTATAATTTATTTCCTAAAACGCTCAAAAACACTCAAAAGACACTTCTGGTAATGTCATTTTTTTCCAACATAGATTCGCGTTCTATTTGGGGTTTTGCTAACTAAAAATGTGAAAAACACTCAAAATACACGCATTTGGTAGGGTTGTTCTGTTTCTCAATTAATATTGTTATTCATGAGTTTCAGCATATTGGTATCTAAGAAATTTCTTTATATACACGAATTTTTTGCGTTTTTTGCCTTGTAGTTCTTGTGAACCACAAGTTCTTTTGCTCAAAAATAATAAGACACTCATTATACACGTTTCTCGTAATGTCCTTTTGTTTCCCAATAGGGAGTGCTTTGCATCCATTTTCGCGTTTTTTGTAGGTAACAAGCTCAAAAACACTCAAAATGTACCTTTTTGGTAATGTAGTTTTATTTCTTCTTATTGGTTGGTTTGCATCCGTTTAAGCGTTTTTCTACGCAAAACACAAAAAAGACACGTTTTCAGTAATTTTGTTTTAGATTCCCATATAGAGTGACGCATGTTATTTACCGTTATGGTGCCTAACCAGCTGAAAAACACAGATAAGACAGTTTTCTGACAAAGACGTTTAATTTTCGCATATAGGTGGCTTTGCATGCACTTTAGGGTTTGGTACATAACAGCACGAAAAAAAAGCTAAAATTAACTTTTTTGATAATTGACAAATAATTTACTGAATTTTGCCCAAATTTTGCCAAAAACATGCAAATTGTATGTTTTTGGTAATGTTATTCTCTTTCTCCATAAAGTGTGTTTTGCATGCGTTTTAGCATTTTGATAAAATTTATTTTATTGCCATGTAAAGTGATTCCCCTGCTTTTTAGTGCTCTATTCCCTATCACGCTCAAAAACACTCAATAGACACCTTTCTCGTAATGTCATTTTTTTCCCATTTAAAGCTGGTTTCCCATGCAATTTGGGATTTTGGTAACTAAGAATGTGAAAAGCACAAAAAATACGCGCATTTAGTAAAGTTTATCAATTAAGAGTGTTATTCATGAGTTTCAGCATTTTGGTATCTAGGAAACTTCTCCATATACACGAGTTTTTGCGTTTTTTGCCTTTTGGTTCTTTTAAACTATAAAACATTAATTATACACTTTTCTCGCAATGTCCTTTTTTTTCCCAATATAAAGTGCTTTTTTATCAAATTTCGCGTTTTTTTTTTATAGGTACCAAGCTCAAAAACACAAAATATATCTTTTTGGTAATGTTTTTCTACTTTTTTATATTGGTTGGTTTGCATTCTTTTTAGCGTCTTTCTACGTAAAACACTGAGAAGACACGTTTTCAATAATTTTGTTTTTGTTTGCCATATAGAGTCAGTTCCTTATTATTGATCGTTTTGGTGCCTAACATGCTGAAAAACACTCAAAACACAGATTTCTAGTAAGGTTGTTTAATTTCCTCATATAGGAGGCTTTGCATGTACTTTACTGTTTGGTACATAACAGTCCGAAAAAAAGCTATCAACTTTTTTTTACAATATTCTCTTATCATATAATTGCCTTAATTTTTCCCAGAATTTTGGCATCTCGGTACCTATGAAGGTGAATAACAAAAAAAAAAAAAAATAGTCCTTTTATTTATTTTTTTTATTTTTTTTTTCTAAATAACGAGTGTTATTTGTGGGTTTTAGCTTTTTATTACTTAAGGAACTTAAAAACACTCAAAATACACGTTTCTCGTAATGTCCTTACGTTTCCCAAACATAAGGTTCTTTGCATGTATTTAAGCGTTTTTATAGATAACATTATCAAAAACACTCAAAATACATGTTTTTGGTAATGTTATTCTGTTTCTCCATAAAGTTTGTTTTCCATGCGTCTTAGCGGTTTGGTATGTGAGGAGCTCAAAAACACATATTGGCAAGTTCTTGGTAAAAATTGGTTTTATTCATATGTAATGTGATTGCCCTGCTATTTATTACTTAATTGCCTAACATGCTGAAAAACAATTAAAACACACTTCTGGTAATGTCATTTTTTTCCCTTATAAAGCAAGGTTCGCATGCTATTTAGGGTACTGCTAACTAGGAATATGAAAAACACTCAAAATACATGCATTTGCTAAGGTCGTTCTGTTTCTCAATTAAGATTGTTATTCATGAGTTTCAGCATTTTTGTATCTAAGAAACTTCTTTATATACACGAGTTTTTGCGTTTTTCTACGTAAAACACTGAGAAGATACATTTTCAGTAATTTTGTTTTGGATTCCCATATAGAGTGAGTTCCTTATTATTTATCGTTTTGGTGCCTAACATGCTGAAAAACACTCAAAAGACAGATTTCTGGTAAGGTCGTTTAATTTCCTCATATAGGAGGCTTTGCATGCACTTTAGGGTTTGGTACATAACATTCCGAAAAAAAAGGTAAAATTAACTTTTTTGATAATATTCTTTGGTTCATAAAATTTTCCTGAATTTTCCCAGAATTTTGGCATCTCGGTACCTATGAAGATGATAATAAAAAATTCCTATTTTTTTTTCTAGATAAAGAGTGTTATTTGTGGGTTTTAGCTTTTTGGTACTTAGGGAACTTAAAAAAAAACACTCATAATCCAAGTTTTTCGTAATGTCCTTCTGTGTCCCAAACATAATGTTCTTTGCATGTATTTAAGCGTTTTTTAGAGATAACATGATAAAAAACACCCAAATTACATGTTTTTAGTAATGTTATTCTGTTTCTCCATAAAGTTTGTTTTGCATGCGTTATAGCGGTTTTGTATATAAGGAGCTCAAAAACATTTAAAGGCAAGTTCTTGGTAAAAATTGGTTTTATTCCAATGAAAAGTGATTGCCCTGCTTTTTAGTGCTTTATCGCCTTTCACGCACAAAAACATTCAAAGGACATTTTTCTAGAAATGTCATGTTTTCCCATATAAATCTGGTTTCGCATGAAATTTGCGTTTTTAGTAACTAAGAATATGAAAAACACTCAAAACTCACGAATTTGGTAAGGTTGTTCTGTTTCTCAATTAAGTGTTATTCATGAGTTTCATCATTTTGGTATCTAGGAAACTTTTCCATATATACGTGTTTTTGCGTTTTTTGCCTTGTTGTTCCTTTGAACTATAATACACTCATTATACACTTTTCTCGCAATGTCCCTCTGTTTCCCAATATAGAGTGCTTTGTATCAATTTTAGCATTTTTTTGTAGGTAACAAGCTCAAAAACACTCAAAATATACCTTTTTGGTAATGTTTTTTTTCTATTTCTTGATATTGGTTGGTTTGCATCCATTTTAGCGTTTTTCTACGTAAAACACTGGGAAGACACGTTTTCAGTAATTTTGTTTTGGATTCCCATATAAAGTGAGTTCCTTATTTATTTATCTTTTTGGTGCCTAACATTCTGAAAAACACTCAAAAGACAGATTTCTTTTAAGGTCGTTTAATTTCCTCATATAGGAGGCTTTGCATGCACTTTAGGGTTTGGTATATACCAGTCCGAAAAAAAAAACTAAAATTAACTTTTTTGATAATTTTCTTTTATCATATAATAGCCCGGAATTTCCCCAGAATTTTGGCATCTCGGTATCTATGAAGATGATTAACAAAAAAAAAAAATCCAATTTCTTTATTTTTTTTATTTATTTAGTTTTTTCTAAATAAAGAGAGTTATTTGTAGGTTTTAGCTTTTTAATACTTAAGGAAATTAAAAACACTGATAATACATATTTCTCGTAATGTCCTTTCGTTTCCCAAACATAAGGTTCTTTGCATGCATTTAAATACATATTTTTTGTAATGTTATTCTTTTTGTTCATAAAAGGTGTTTTGTATGCATTTTAGCGTTTTGGTATGTAATGAGCTCAAAAACAGCTAAAAGCAAGTTCTTGGTAAAAGTTGGTTTTATTCCCATGTAATGTGATTGCCCTGCTTTTTAGTGGTTTATTGCCTAACACTCCCAAAAACACTCGAAAGACATTTTCTGGTAATATTATTTTTTTCCCGAATGGAATTTGGGGTTTTGGTAACTAAAAATGTGAAAAACACTCAAAATACAGGTATTTAGTAAGGTTGTTCTGTTTTTTAATTAAAAGTGTTATTCATGAGCTTCAGTATTTTGGTATGTAAGAAACTTCTCCAAACTACCTTACCAAATGTGTGTATTACACACATTTGGTAAGGTAGTTCTGTTTCTCAATTAAAAGTGTTATTCATGAGTTTCAGCATTTTGGTGTGGAAGAAACTTCTTTATGTACACGAGTTTTTGAGTTTTTTGCCTTGTGGTTCTTGTGAAACTATAAAACACTCATTATACACATTTCTTGTAATTTTTTCTTTCCTAATATAGAGTGCGTTTCATCCATTTTCGAAATTTTTTGTTGGTAACAAGCTCAAAAACACATAAAAATATATCTGTTTGGTAATGTTATTCTATTTCTTCATATTGGTTGGTTTGCATCCGTTTTAGCGTTTTTCTACATAAATCACTGAAAAGACACGTTTCCAGTAATATTGTCGAAATTGCTGAAAAAAAAAACTCAAAAGACAGGTTTCTGGTAAATTCGAGTAATTTCTCGATATAGGTGGCTTTGCATGCACTTCAGGATTTGGAACATAACTCCGGAAAAAGCTGATTATTTTTTTCATAATGATTTTTTTTTACAAAATTTCCCTGCATTTTCCCAGAATTTAGTATCTCGGTACCTATGAAGATGAATAACAATTTTTTTTTTCTCTATAAAGAATTATTTGTGAGTTTTAGCTTTCTGGTACTTAAGGAACTTAAAAACACTCATAATACTTGATTTTCGTAATGTTCTTTTCTTATACAAACATGGGGTTCTTTACATGTATTTAAGCGTTTTTATAGGTAACATGATCAAAAACACTCAAAATACATATTTTTGGTAATGTTATTCTGTTTCTCCATAAAGGGTGTTTTTACATGCGTTTTAGCGTTTTGGTATGTAAGGAGTTAAAAAACACTTAAAGGCAAGTTCTTCGTAAAAGTTGGTTTTATTCCCAAGTAATGTGATTGTTCTGCTTTTTAGTGCTTTGTTGCATCACACTTAAAAACACTCAAAAGACATTTTTCTGGTAATGTCATTTTTTTCCCACATAAAGCTAGTTTCGCATGTAATTTGGCAATTTCGTAACTATGAATGTGAAAAACACTCAAAATACACAATTTGGTAGGGTAGTTCTGTTTCTCGATTAAAAGTGTTTTTCATGCATTTCATTATTTTTGTATGTAAGAAACTTCTCTACACAAGTTTTTGCGTTTATTGCCTTGTGGTTCTTGTTAAACTATAAAACACTAATTATACACGTTTCTCGTAATGTTCTTTTCTTTCCTAATTTAGAGTGTTTTCCATCCATTTTTGCATTTGTTGTAGGTAACAAGCATAAAAACACTCAAAATATATCTTTTTGGTAATGTTATTCTATTTCTTCACATTGGTTAGTTTCCATGTGTTTTAGCTTTTTTCTTCGTAAATCTCTGAAAAGACTCGTTTTCAGTAATTTTGTTGAAATTAATTCTGGTATAAGTTTCTGGTAAAATTGTGTAATTTTCCCATATAGGTGGCTTTGCATGCACCTTAGGGTTTGGTACATAACTCCGGAAAAAAGCTAAAATTATTTTTTTTTATTTTTTTTCTTTACCTAATTTCCCTGAATTTTGCCAGAATTTTGGCATCTCGGTACCTATGAAGATGAATAAGAAAAAAAAAATTTTATTCATTTATTTTTTTTTCTCTATAAAGAGTGTTATTTGTGTGTTTTAGCTTTTTGGTACTTAAGGAACCTAAAAACTCTCATAATACACAATTTTCGAAATATCCTTTCGTTTCACAAACATAGGGTTCTTTGCATGTATTTTAGCGTTTTTATAGGTAACATGATCAAAAACACTTAAAATTCATGCTTTTGGTAATGTTATTTTGTATTTCCATAAAGGGTGTTTTGCATGCGTTTTGGCGTTTTGTTATATAAGGAGTTAAAAACACTTAAATTTTTGGTAAAAATTGGTTTTATTCCCACGTAATGTGATTGTTCTGCTTTTTAATGCTTTGTTGTATATCACGCTCTAAAACACTCACAAGACACTTTTCTGGTAATGTCATTTTTTTCCCACATAAAACTAATTTCACTTGTAATTTCGGATTTTCGTAACTAAGAATGTAAAAAACACTCAAAATATTCACATTTGATAAGATAGTTCTGTTTCTCAATTAAAAGTCTTATTCATGAGTTTCAGCATTTTGGAATGTAAGAAACTTCTTTATATACACGAGTTTTTGCGTTTTTTGCCTTGTGGTTCTTGTGAAACTATAAAACACTCATTATACACGTTTCTCGTAATGTCCTTTTGCTTCCTAATATAGAGTGCTTTCCATCCATTTTCGCGTTTTTTGTAGGTAACAATTTAAAAAACGCTCAAAATATACCTTTTTGGTAATGTTATTCTATATCTTCATTTTGGTTGGTTTGCATCCGTTTTAGCGTTATTGTACGTAAAACTCCGAAAAGACACGTTTTCAATAATTGTGTGTTGGATTCCCATATAGATTGACTTCCTTGGGTTTTATCGTGTTGGTTCCTAACATGCTGAAAAACACTCATAAGACAGTTTTTTGGCAAAGAGGTTTAATTTTTCCATATAGGTGGCTTTGCATGCACTTTAGGGGTTTGGTACATAACAGTCCGAAAAAAAAGCTAAATTTAATTTTTTTGATTATGTTCTTATTTCATATAATTTCCTGAACTTTGACTGAATTTTGGCACCTTGTTACCTGTGAATATGAATAAGAATGAAAAAAAATATCGTATTTTTTTTATTTCTTTATTTATTTTTTCTCAATAAAGAGTGTAATTTGTGGCTTTTAGCTTTTTCGTACTTAATGAACTTAAAAACACTCATAATACACTTTTCTCGTAATGTCCTTTCGTTTCCCAAAAATAGGGTTGTTTGCATGTACTTAAGCGTTTTTATTGGTAACATGATCAAAAACACTTAAAGAACATGTTTTTGGTAATGTTATTCTGTTTCACAATAAAGTGTATTTTGCATGCGTTTTAGTGTTTTGGTATATAAGTAGCTCAAAAACACTTATAAGCAAGTTCTTATTAAAAATTGGTTTTATTCCAATGTAATGTCATTGCCCTGCTTTTTAGTGCTTTATTACCTAACACGCTCAAAAACACTCAACAGACATTTTTCTGGTAATGTTATTTTTTTTCCCACATAAAGCTGGTTTCGCATGGAATTTGGGGTTTTGGTAACTAAGAATGTGAAAAGCACTCAAAATACACACTTTTAGTAATATTGTTCTGTTTCTCAATTAAGAGTGTTGTTCATGAGTTTCAGCATTTTGGTATCTAGAAAACTTCTTCATATACACTAGTTTTTGCATTTTTTGCCTTGTGGTTCTTTTGAACTATTAAACACTCATTATACACTTTTCTTGCAATGTCCTTTTCTTTCCCATTATAGAGAGCTTTGCATCAATTTTCTTGTTTTTTTTTTTATATGTAACAAGCTCAAAAACACTCAAAATATACATTTTTGGTAATGTTTTTCTATTTCTTTATATTGGTTTGTCTGCATCCGTTTTAGCGTTTTTCTACGTAAAACGCTGAGAAGACACGTTTTCAGTAATTTTTTTTTTAATTCCCATATAGAGTGAGTTCCTTATTATTTATTGTTTTGGTGCCTAACCTGCTGAAGAACACTCAAAAGAGAGTATTTCTGATAAGGTCGTTTAATTTCCTCATATAGGTGGCTTTGCATGCACTTTAGTGTTTGGTACATAACAGTCCCCCACAAAAAAGCTAAAATTAACTTTTTTGATAATATTCTTTTATCATATAATTGCGCTGAATTTTTACCAGAATTTTGGCATCTCGGTACCTATGAAAATAAATAAAAAAAAAATTTTATTTTTTTATTTTTTATTTATTTATTTATTTTTTCTCAATGAAGAGTGTCATTTATGGGATTTACCTTTTTGGTACTTTGGTACACTCATAATACGCGTTTCTTGTAATGTCCTTTCGTTTCACAAACAAAAGGTTCTTTACATGTATTTAAGCGTTTTTATAGATAACATGATCAAAAACACTCAAAATACTAGGTTTTGGTAACGTTATTCTGTTTCTCCATAAAGTGTGTTTTCTATGCGTTTTAGCAGTTTCGTATATAAGGAGCTCAAAAACACTTATGGCAAGTTCTTGGTAAAAAATTATTTTATTGCAATGTAATGTGATTGCCCTGCTTTTGAGTGGTTTATTACCTATCACGCTGAAAAACACTCAAAAGACACTTTTCTGGTAAATTCTTTTTTTTTTCCCACAAAGCTATTTTCACATGTAATTTGGGGTTTTTGGTAACTAAGAATGTGAAAAGCACTTAAAATCCACGCATTTAGTAAGGTTGTTCTGTTTCTCAATTAAGAGTGTTATTCATAAGTTTCAGCATTTTGATATCTAGGAAATCTCTCCATATACACGAGTTTTTGCGTTGTTTCGTTTGTGGTTCTTTTGAACTATAAAACACTCATTATACACTTTTCTTGCAATGTCCTGTTGTTTCCCGATATAGAGTGTTTTGCATCAATTTTCGCGTTTTTGTAGGTAAAAAGTTAAAAAAAAACTCAAAATATACCTTTTTCGAAACGTTTTTCTATTTCTTGATATTGGTTGATTTGCATCCGTTTTAACGTTTTTCTACGTAAAACACTGAGAAGACACGTTTTCTGTAACTTTGTTTTGGATTCCCATATAGATTGAGTTCCTTATTATTTATCGTTTCGGTGCGTAACATGCTAAAAAACACACAAAACACAGATTTCTGGTTAGATCGTTTAATTTCCTCATAATGAAGGCTTTTGCATGCACTTTAGGGTTTTGGTACATAAGTCCGAAAAAAAAAGCTGAAATTAACTTTTTTGATAATATTCTTTTATCACATAATTGCCCTGAATTTTCCCAGAATTTTGGCATCTCGGTACCTATGAAAATGAATAACAAAAAAAGAAAAAATCATATTTCTTTTATTTTTTTATTATTTATTTTTTAAATAAAGAGTGTTATTTGTGGGTTTTAGCTTTTTGGTAGTAAAGGAACTTAAAAAAAACACTCATAATACATGTTTCTCGTAATGTCCTTTCGTTTCCCAAATATAAGGTTCTTTGCATGTATTTAAGCGTTTTTATAAATAACATGATCAAAAACACTGAAAATACATGTATTTGGTAATGTTTTTCTTTTTCTCCGTAAAATGTATTTTGCATGCGTTTTAGCGTTTTGGTATATAAGGAGCTCAAAAACACTTAAAGGCATGTTCTTGGTTTGGTTTGGTTTTAATCCCATGTAATGTGATTGTCCTGGCTTTTAGTGCTTTATTTTCATAACACGCTCAAAAAACACTAAAAAAAAAACATGCAAAGCCTCCCATGTGAGGAAATTAAAGACCTTACCAAAAATCCGTCTTTTGAGTGTTTTTCAGCTTGTTAGGCACCATAAAGATAAATAATAAGGAACTCACTCTATGTGGGAATCCAAAAAAAAATTACTGAAAATGTGTCTTCACAGTGTTTTACGTAGAAAAACGCTAAAATTAATGCAAACCAACCAATATCAAGAAGCAGAAAAACATTACCAAAAATGTATATTTTGAGTGTTTTTGAGCTTGTTACCTACAAAAAAAACGCAAAAAATTGATACAAAGCACTCTATATTGGGAAACAAAGGGACATTGCGAGAAAAGTGTATAATGAATGTTTTATAGTTCAAAAAAACACAAGGCAAAAAACGCAAAAACTCGTGCATATGGAGAAGTTTCCTAGATACCAAAATGCTGAAACTCATGAATAACACTCTTAATTGAGAAACAGAACAACCTTACTAAATGCGTGTCAAAAACACTAAAAGGCAAGTTCTTCGTAAAAGTTGGTTTTATTCCCATGTAATGTGATTGCTCTGCTTTTTAGTGCTATATTGCCTAACAGTCTCAAAAACACTCAAAGACACTTTTCTGGTAATGTCATTTTCCCATATAAAGCTAGTTTCGCATGGAATTTGGGATTCTGGTAACTAAGAATATAAAAAAAAACACTCAAAATACACGCATTCAGTAAGGTTGCTCTGTTTCTTGAATAAGAAAGTTATTCATGAGTTTCAGGATTTTGGTATCTTGGAAACTTCTCCACACATACGAGTTTTTGCGTTTTTTGCCTTGTGATTCTGGTGAAACTATAAAATACTCATTATACACGTTTTTCGTTATGTCATTTTTCTCCTAATATACAGTGCTTTCCATCCATTTTTGTGTTTTTTTTTTTTATGTAACAAGATCAAAAACACACAAAATATACTTTTCTGGTAATATTATTCTATTTTTTCATACTGGTTGGTTTGCATCCGTTTTAGCGTGTTTCTACGTAGATCTTATAAAAGACACGTTTTCAGTAATTTTGTTTTGGATTTCCATATAGAGTGACTTTCATATTATCTATCGTTTTGGTACCTAACATGCGAAAAAACACTCAAAAGACAGGTTTCTTGTAAAGTCGTTAAATTTTCCCAAATAGGTGGCTTTGGATACACTTTATTGTTTGGTACATAACTCCGAAAAAAGGTAAAATTATCTTTTTCGATAATGTTCTTTTTTCCACGAATTTTGGCAGAATTTTGGCATCTTGGTACCTATGAACATCAATAACAAAAAAATAAAAAGGCTGTTTTATTTTTCTCTATAAAGAGTGTTATTTGTAGGTTTTAACGTTTTGTACTTAAGGAACTTAAAAAACATTCATAATACACATTTCTCGTAATGTCCTTTCGTTTCCCAAATATAGGGATCTTTGCATGTATTTAATTGTTTTTATAGGTAACATGATAAAAAAAACACTCAAAAACACTTGTTTTAAGGTAATGTTATTCTGCTTCTCCATAAAGGAGTGTTTTGCATGCGTTTTAGCGATTTGTTATGTAAGGAGCTGAAAAACACTTCAAGGCAAGTTCTTGGTAAAAGTTGGTTTTATTCCAATGTAATATGATTGCCCTGCTTTTTAGTGGTTTATTGCCTAACACGTTCAAAAACAATCAAAAGACAATTCTGGTAATGTCAGTTTTATTTTCACACATAAAGCTAGTTTTGCATGCTATTTGGGGTTTTGCTAAGAATGTGAAAAAAAACAAACACTCAAAATACACGCATTTGGTAATGTTGTTCTGTTTCTCAATTAAAATTGTTATTCATGAGTTTCAGCATTTTCGTACCTAAGAAACTTCTTTATATACACGAGTTTTTGCGTTTTTTGCCGTGTGGTTCTTGTGAACCACAAGTTCTTTTGCAGGAAAATAATAAGACACTCATTATACACGTTTCTCGTAATGTCCTTTTCTTTCCCAATAGGAAGTGCTTTGCATCCATTTTCGCGTTTTTTGTAGGTAACAAGCTCAAAAACACTCAAAATATACCTTTTTGGTAATGTTATTCTGTTTCTTCATATTGGTTGGTTTGCATCCGTTTTAGCGTTTTTCTACGTAAAACAACGAAAAGGCACGTTTTAAGTCATTTTGTTTTCGATTCCCAAAGAATATTGCCAGAATTTTGGCATCATAGTACCTATGAAGAATAAAAAAAAAATATATTTTATTTTATTTTTTCTCTATAAAGAGTGTTAATTGTGAGTTTTAGCTTTTTGGTACTTAAGGAACTTAGAAACACTCATAATACACGTTTCTCGTAATGTCCTTTCGTTTCCCAAACATAAGGTTCTTTGCAGGTATTTAAGCGTTTTTATAAATAACATGATCAAAAACACTCAAAATACATGTTTTTGGTAATGTTTCTCCATAAAGGTTGTTTTGCATGCGTTTTAGCGTTTTGGTATATAAGGAGTTAAAAAAAACACTTAAAGGCAAGTTCTTCGTAAAAGTTGGTTTTATTCCCATGTAAGTTGATTGTTCTGTTTTTTAGTGCTTTGTTGCACATCACGCTGAAAAACACTCAAAACACAATTTTTCTGGTAATATCATTTTTTTCCCACATAGAGCTAGTTTCGCATGTAATTTGGGATTTTCGTAACTAAGAATGTGAAAAACACTTAAAATACACACATTTGGTAAGGTAGTCCTGTCTTTCAATTAAAAGTGTTATTCATGCATTTCTCTATATACTCGAGTTTTTGCGTTTTTGGCTTGTGGTTCCTGTGAAATTATAAAACACTCATTATACAAGTTTCTCGTAATGTTGTTTTGTTTCCCAATATAGAGTGCTTTCCATCCATTTTCGCATTTTTTGTAGGTAACAAGCTGAAAAACTCTCAAAATATATCTTTTTGGTAATGTTATTCTATTTCTTCATATTGGTTGGTTTGCATCCGTTTTAGCGTTTTTCTTCGTAAATCACTGAAAAGACACGTTTTCATTAATATTCTTGAAATTGCTGAAAAACACTCAAAAGACAGATTTCTGGTAAAGTCGTGTAATTTCCCCATATAGGTGGCTTTGCATGCACTTCTGGGTTTGGTACATAATTCCGGAAAAAAGTTAAATTTTTTTATAATGTTTTTTTTTTAAATAATTTCGCTGAATTTTGCCTGAATTTTGGCATCTTCATACCTATGTAGATGAATAAAAAAGAAAAAATATATTTTTTTTTAGTTATTTATTTTTTCTCTATTTGTGGGTTTTAGTTTTTTGGTACTTAAGGAACTTAAAAATAATCATAATACACGATTTTCGAAATGTCCTTTCGTTTCACAGACATAGGGTTCTTTGCATGTATTTAAGCGTTTTTATAGGTAACATGATCAAAAACACAAAATACATGTTTTGGTAATGTTATTCTGTTTCTCCATAAAGGGTGTTTTGCATGCGTTTTAGCGTCTTGGTATGTAAGGATTTAAAAACACTTAAAGGCAAGTTCTTCGTAAAAGTTGGATTTATTCCTATTTAATGTGATTATTCTGCTTTTTAGTGCTTTGTTACATATCACGCTCAAAAACACTCAAAAGACACTTTTCAGATAATGTCATTTTTTTTCCCACATAAAGCTAGTTTCACATGTAATTTGGGATTTTCGCATCTAAGAATGTGAAAAACACTCAAAATACACACATTTGGTAGGGTAGTTCTGTTTCTCAATTAAAAGTGTTATTCATGAGTCTTAGCGTTTTGGTATATAAGAAACTTCTCTAGATATACGTGTTTTTGCGTTTTTTGTCTTGTGGTTCTTGTGAAACTATAAAACAATCATTATACACATTTCTCTAAATGTCCTTTTGCTTCCCAATATAGAGTGCTTTCCAAATATTTACGCGTTTTTTGTAGGTAAAAAGCTCAAAAACACTTTTTGGTAATGTTATTCTATATTGTTGGTTTGCCTCCGTTTTAACGTTTTTCTACGTAAAACACTGAAAAGACACGTCTTCAGTAATTTTGTTTTGGATTCACATATTGACTGACTTCCATATTATTTATCGTTTTGGTGCCTAACATGCTGAAAAACACTGAAAAGACAGGTTTCTGGTAAAGTCGTTTAACTTCCTTATATAGGTGGCATGCATTTTAGAGTTTGGTACATAAAAATCCGAAAAAGAGCTATAATTAACTTTTTTTGATAATGTTCTTTTTTCCAGATAAATTCCCTGAATTTTGGCAGAATATTGGCATCTTGATACCAATGAAAATCAATATAAAAAAAAGCTATTTTTATTTATTTATTTATTTTTTCTCTATAAAGACTGTTATTTGTGAGTTTTAACGTTTTGGTACTTAAGGAACTTAAAAACGGTCCTAATACACGTTTCTCGTAATGTTCTTTCGTTTCCCAAACATAGGGTTCTTTGCATGTATTTAATCGTTTTTGTAGGTAACATGATCAAAAATACTTAAAACACATGTTTTTAGTAAT
This sequence comes from Scylla paramamosain, assembly GCF_035594125.1. NCBI lineage: Eukaryota > Metazoa > Arthropoda > Malacostraca > Decapoda > Portunidae > Scylla > Scylla paramamosain. The sequence goes on from NC_087178.1 coordinate 10,144,473, forward strand.
GTTATACTGCATCTCCATAAAGGAGTTTTTTGCATGCACTTTAGCGTTTTGGTTTGTAAAGAGGTCAAAAACACTTCAAAGCAAGTTCTTGGTAAAAGTTGGTTTTATTCCCATGTAATGTGATTGCCCTGTTTTTTTTTTTGTGATTTATTGTCTAACACGCTCAAAAACACTCAAAAGACACTTCTAGTAATGTCATTTTTTTTCCAACATAGTTTCGCGTGCTCTTTCGGGTTTTTCTAACTATGAATGAGAAAAGCACTCAAAATACACGCATTTGGTAAGGTTGTTCTGTTTCTCAATTAATATTGTTATTCAAGAGTTTAAGCATTTTGGTATCCAAGAAACTGCTTTATATACACGAGTTTTTGCGTTTTTTGCCTTGTGGTTCTTGTGAACTACAAGTTCTTTTCCTCAAAAATAATAAAACACTCATTATACACGTTTCTCGTAATGTCCTTTTGTTTCCCAAAAGGGAGTGCTTTGCATCCATTTTCGCTTTTTTTGTAGGTAACATGGTCAAAAACACTCAAAATGTACCTTTTTGGTAATGTTATTTTATTTCTTCCTATTGGTTGGTTTGCATCCGTTTTAGCGTTTTTCTACGTAAAACACCGAAAAGACACGTTTTCAGTAATTTTGTTTTATATTCCCATATAGAAAGACTTGCATGTTATTTACCGTTATGGTGCCTAACAAGTTGAAAAACACTCATAACACAGTTTTCTGGCAAAGACGTTTAATTTCCCCATATTTCTGCTTTTTAGTGATTTGTTGCATATCACGCTGAAAAACACTCAAAAGACACTTTGCTGGTAATGTCATTTTTTTTCATAAATGATGGTAGTTTCGCATGTAATTTGGCATTTTCGTAACTACGAATGTGAAAAACACTCAAAATACTCAATTTGGTAAGGTAGTTCTGTTTATCGATTAAAAGTGTTATTCATGCATTTATTCATTTTGGTATGTAAAAAATTTCTCTATATACACGAGTTTTTGCGTTTATTGCCTTGTGATTCTTTTAAAACTATAAAACACTCATTATACACGTTTCTCGTAATGTCCTTTTGTTTGCTAATATAGAGTGCTTTACATCGATTTTTTGCATTTTTTGTAGGTAACAAGCTCAAAAACATTCAAAATATATCTTTTTGGTAATGTAATTATATTTCTTCATATAGGATGGTTTCTATCCGCTTTAGTGTTTTTCTACGTAAAACACTGAAGACATTTTTTCAGTAATTTTCTTTTGGATTCACATATTGACTGACTTCCATATTATTTATCTTTTTGGTGCCTAACATGCTGAAAAACACTGAAAAGACAGGTTTCTGGTAAAGTCCTTTAACTTCCTTATATAGTTGGCTTTGCATGCATTTTAGGGTTTGGTACATAACAATCCGAAAAAAAGCTATAATTAACTTCTATGATAATATTCTTTTTTCCACAAAAATTCCGTGAATTTTGGCAGAATTTTAGCATCTCGGTACCTATGAAGATGAATAACCAAAAAAAAAAAAAAAATCCCATTTTTTTTATTGATTTATTTTTCTAAACAGTGTTATTTGTGGGTTTTAGCTTTTTGGTACTGAAGGAAATTAAAAATCACTCAATACTCGTTTCTCATAATGGTCTTTCGTTTACCAAAAATAAGGTTCTTTATATGTGTTTAAGCGTTTTTATACATAACATGATCAAAAAACACTGTAATGTTATTCTGTTTCTCCATAAAATGTATTTTGAATGCGTTTTAGCGTTTTAGTACGCAAGAAGCTCAAAAACACTTAAAGGTAAGTTCTTGGTAAAATTTGGATTTATTCCCATGTAATGTGATTGCCCTGGCATTTAGGGCTTTATTGCGTAACACGCTCACAAATACTTAAAAGACATGCAAAGCCTCCCATATGAGGAAATTAAAGACCTAACGAGAAATATGTCTTTTCAGTGTTTTTCAGCATATTAGGCACCAAAACGATAAATAATAAGGAACTCACTCTATGTGGGAATCCAAAAGAAAATTACTGAAAACGTGTCTTCTCAGTGTTTTACGTAGAAAAACGCTAAAACTGATACAAACCAACCAATATCAAGAAGCAGAATAACATTACCAAAAATGTATATTTTGAGTGTTTTTGTGCTTGTTTCCTACAAAAAAAAAAAAAAAACGCGAAAATTGATACAAAGCACTCTATATTGGGAAACAAAAGGACATTGCGAGAAAAGTGTATAATGAATGTTTTATAGTTCAAAAAAACCACAAGGCAAAAAACGGAAAAACTCGTGTATATGCTGAAAGTCTTGAATAACACTGTTAATTGAGAAACAGAGCAACCTTACTAAATGCGTGTCAAAACACTAAAAGGCAAGTTCTTCGTAAAAGTTGGTTCTATTCCCATGTAATGTGATTGCCCTGCTTTTTAGTGCTTTATTGCCTAACACACTCAAAAACACTCAAAGACACTTTTCTGATAATGTCATTTTTTTCCTACATAAAGCTAGTTTCGCATGGAATTTGGGGTTTTGGTAACTAAGAATGTAAAATAACACTCAAAATACACGCATTTCGTAAGGTTGTTCTGTTTCTTGATTAAGAGTGTTATTCATGAGTTTCAGTATTTTGGTATCTTAGAAACTACTCCATATAGTCGAGTTTTTGCGTTTTTTGCCTTGTGATTCTGGTGAAACTATAAAACACTCATTATACACATTTCTCGTTATGTCCTTTTTTTTTTTTACTTATATAGAGTGCTTTGCATATATTTTCGCATTTTTTTTATGTAACAAGCTCAAGAACACACAAAATATATGTTTTGGTAATGTTATTCTATTTCTTCATATTGGTTGGTTTTTCTACGTAAATCTTTTAAAAGACACGTTTCCAGTAATATTGCTTTGGATTTCCATATAGAGTGACTTTCATATTATTTATCGTTTTGGTGCCTAAAATGCTTTTTAATACCTTTTGCCTCCAAATATAGAGTGCTTTCCATCCATTTTCGCGTTTTTTGTAGGTAACAATATCAAAAACACTCAAAATATACCTTTTTGGTAATGTTATTCTATTTTTTTCATTTTAGTTGGTTTGCATCCGTTTTAGCGTTTTTTACGTAAAACACCGAAAAGACGCGTTTTCGGTAATTTATTTTTGGATTCCCATATAGATTGACTTCCTTGTGTTTTATCGTGTTGGTTCCTAACATGCTGAAAAACCCTCATAAGTCAGTTTTCTGGCAAAGACGTTCAATTTCCCATGCAAATTGCTTTGCATGCAATTTAGGGGTTTGGTACATAACAGTCCGAAAAAAAAGCTAAATGTAACTTTTTTGATAATGTTCTTATTTTATATAATTTCCTGAACTTTGCCCGAATTTTGGCACCTCCTTACCTGTGAAGATAAATAAGAATGAAAAAAAATATCGTATTTTTTTATTTATTTATTTATTTTTTTCTCAACGAAGAGTGTAATTTGTGGCTTTTAGCTTTTTCGTACTTAATGAACTTAAAAACAGTCATAATACACGTTTTTCGTAATGTCCTTTCGTTTCCCAAAAATAGGGTTCTTTGCATGCATTTAAGCGTTTTTATTGGTAACATGATCAAAAACACTCAAAATACATGTTTTTGGTAATGTTATTCTGTTTCACCCTAAAGAATATTTTGCATGCATTTTAGTGTTTTGGTATATAAGGAACTCAAATACACTTAAAGGCAAGTTCTTGCTAAAAATTGGTTTTATTTCAGTGTAATGTGATTGCCCTGCTTTTTAGTGCTTTATTGCCTAACACACTCAAAAACACTCAAAAGACATTTTTCTGGTAATGTCATTTTTTTTCCCACATAAAGCTGGTTTCGCATGCAATTTGGGGTTTTGGTAACTAAGGATGTGAAAAGCACTCAAAATACACGCATTTAGTAAGATTGTTCTGTTTCTCAATTAAAAGTGTTGTTTCAGAGTTTCAGCATTTTGGAATGTAAGAAACTTCTCTATATACACGAGTTTTTACGTTTTTTGCCTTGTATTTCTTGTGAAACTATAAAACACTCATTATACACGTTTCTCGTAATGTCCTTTTGCTTCCCAATATAGAGAGCTTTCCATCTATTTTCGCGTTTTTTGTAGGTAACAATGTCAAAAACACTCAAAATATACCTTTTTCGTAATGTTATTCTATTCCTTCATATTGGTTGGTTTGCATCCGTTTTAGCATTTTTCTACGTAAACCACCGATAAAACACGTTTTTAGTAATATTGTTTTGGATTCCCATATAGATTGACTTCCATATTATTTATCGTATTGGTTCCTAAGATGCTGAAAAACTCTCATAAGACCGTTTTCTGGCAAAGACGTTTAATTTCCCCATATAGGTGGCTTTGCATGCACTTTAGGGGTTTGGTACATAATAGTCCGAAAAAAAACTAAACTTAACTTTTTGATAATGTTCTTATTTCACTTAATTTCCTGAATTTTCCCCGAATTTTGGCATCTCGGTACCTGTGAAGATGAATAAGAAAGAAAAAAAATATCGTATTATTTTTTATTCATTGATTGTTTTTCAAAAAAGTGTTATTTGTGGGTTTTAGCTTTTTAGTAATTAATGAACTTAAAAACAATTATAATACACGTTTCTCGTAATGTCCTTTCGTTTCCAAAAAATAGAGTTCTTTGCATTTATTTTAGCGTTTTCATTGGTAACATGATCAAAAACACTCAAAATATATGTTTTTGATAATATTATTCTGTTTCACCATAAAGAGTGTTTTGCATGCGTTTTAGTGTTTTGGTATTTAAGTAGCTCAAAAAACACTTAAAGGCAAGTTCTTGGTAAAAATTCGTTTTCCTCCAATGTAATGTGATTGCCTTCCATTTTAGTGCTTTATTGCCTATCACGCTCAAAAATACTCAAAAGACACTTTTCTGGTGTTTTTTTTTTTTTTCCCACAAATCTATTTTCGTATGCAATGTGGGGTTTTTGGTAACTAAGAATGTGAAAAGCATTCAAAATACACGCATTTATTAAGGTTGTTCTGTTTCTAAATTGGGAATGTTATACATAAGTTTCAGCATTTTTGTATCTAGGAAACCTCTCCATATACACGAAATTTTGCGTTTTTTGCCTTGTGGTTCTTTTGAACTATAAAACACTCATTATACACTTTTCTTGCAATGTCCTTTTGTTTTTTAATATAGAGTGCTTTGCATCAATTTTCAAGTTTTTTGTAGGTAATAAGCTCAAAAACACTCAAAATATACCTTTTTAGTAACGTTTTTCTATTTCTTTATATTGGTTGCTTTGCATCCGTTTTAGCGTTTTTCTACGTAAAACATTGAGAAGACACGTTTTCAGTAACTTTGTTTTGGATCCCCATATAGAAGTGAGTTTCTTATTATTTATCGTTTTGGTGCTCAACATGCTAAAAAACACTCAAAACAAAGATTTCTGGTAAGGTCGTTAAATGTCTTCATATAGGAGGCTTTGCATGCACTTTAGAGTTTGGTACATAACAGTTCGAAAAAAAAAAGCTGAAATTAACTTTTTTTTATAATATTCTTTTATCATACGATTGCCCTGAATTTTCCCAGAATTTTGGCATCTCGGTACTATGAAGATGAATAACAAAAAAAAAATCCAATTTTTTATGTATTTTTTTATTTTTTTATTTTCTAAATAAAGAGTGTTATTTGTGGGTTTTAGCTTTTTGTTACTTAAAGAACTTAAAAAAACACTCATAATACACGTTTCTCGTAATGTCCTTTTGTTTTCTAAACATAATGTTCTTTGCATGTATTTAAATATTTTTATAGATAACATGATCAAAAAACACTCAAAATACATGTTTTTGGGAATGTTATTCTGTTTCTCCATAAAGTGTGTTTTGCATGCGCTTTGGCGTTTTGGTATATAAGGAGCTCAAAAACACTTAAAGGCAAGTTCTTGATAAACATTGGTTTTATACCCATGTAATGTGATTGCCCTTCTTTTTAGTGCTTTACTACCTATCACGCTAAAAAAAAAAAAACACTCAATAGACACTTTTCTGAAAATGTCGTTTTTTTTTTTACCACATAAAGCTGGTTTCGCAATCAATTTGGGTTTTGGGTAACTAAGAAGCAATCAAAATACACGCATTTAGTAAGGTTTTTCTGTTTCTCAATTAAGGGTGCTATTCATGAGTTTTGGCATTTTGGTATCTAGAAAACTAGCTAGTTTTGGATGTAATTTGAGATTTTCGTAACTAAGAATGTGAAAAACACTCAAAATACACACATTTTGTAAGGTAATTCTGTTTCTCAATTAAAAGTGTTATTCATGAGATTCATCATTTTTGTATCTAAGAAACTTCTCTAGGTACAGGAGTTTTTGCGTTTTTTTGCCTTTTGGTTCTTGTGGAACTATAAAACAGTCATTATACACGTTTCTCAGAATTTCCTTTTGTTTTGCAATACTTTACATCCATTTTTGCATTTTTTTAGGTAACAAGCTCAAAAACATTCAAAATATACATTTTTCGTAATGTTATTCTATTTCTTCATATTGGTTGGTTTGCATCCTTTTTAGCGTTTTTCTACGTAAAACACTGAAAAGACACGTTTTCAGTAATTTTGTTTTGGATTCCCATATTGAGTGACTTCCATGTTATTATCGTTTTGGTGCCTAAAATACTGAAAAACACTCAAAAGGAAGGTTTCTCGTAAAGTCGTTTAATTTCCTCATGTAGGTGGCTTTGCATTCACTTAAGAGTTTGGTACATAGCATTCCGAAAAAAAAAGCTAAAATTAACTTTTTTGATAATATTTTTTATCACATAATTGCCCAGAATTTTCCCAGAATTTTGGCATATCTGTACCTATGAAGATGAATAACAAAAAATATAAAAAATTGCCGTTTTTTTATATATTTATTTATTGTTTCTTTATAAAGAGTGTTATTTGTGGGTTTTAGTTTTTTGGTTCTTAAGGAACTTAAAAACACTCATAATACACGATTCTTGTAATGTCCTTTCGTTTCCTAGACATAGGGTTCTTTGCATGTATTTTCGCGTTTTTATAGGTAGCATGATCAAAAACACTCAAAATACATGTTTTTGGTAATGTTATTCTAATTCTCCATAAAGGGTGTTTTGCATTCGTTTTAGCGTTTTGGTATGTAAGGAGCTCAAAAAAAAAATTAAAAGCAAGTTCTTGGTAAAAGTTGGTTTTATTCCCATGTAATGTTATTGCCCTGCTTTTTAGTGCTTTATTGCCTAATACGCTCAAAAACACTCAAAGTTACTTTTCTGGTAATGTCATTTCTTACCAACATAGAGCTAGTTTTACATGCAATTTGGGGTTTTGGTAAATAAGAATGTGAAAAACACTCAAAATACACGCATTTCGTAAGGTTGTTATGTTTCTTATTTAAGAGTGTTATTCATGAGTACCAGCATTTTGGTAACTAAGAAACTTCTCCATATACACGAGTTTTTGCGTTTTTTGTCTTGTGGTTCTTATGAAACTATAAAACACTCATTATTCACGTTTCTCTTAATGTCCCTTTGTTTCCCAATATATAGTGCTTTGCATCCTTTTTCGCGTTTTTTTGTAGGTAACAAGATTAAAAACACTCAAAATATACAATTTCGGTAATATTCTATTTCTTCATATTTGTTGGTTTGCATCCGTTTTAGCGTTTTTCTACCTAAAACACAGAAAAGGCACGTTTTCAGTATTTTGTTTTGGATTCTCATATAGAGTGACTTCCATATTATTTATCGTTCTGATGCCTAACAAGCTAAAAATCACTCAAAAGACAGGTTTCTGGTAAAGTCGTTTAATTTTCTCATATAGGTGGCTTTGCATGCACTCTAGGGTTTGGTAAATAACAGTCCGTAAAAAAGCTAAAATTAACTTTTTTGATAATGATCTTTTATCACATAATTGCCCTGAATTTTGCCAGAATTTTGGCATCTCGGTAACTATAAAGATGAATAAAAAAAATAAAAAAAAATTCCTGTTTTTCTATTTATTTTATTTTTTTCTGAATAAAGAGTGTTACTTGTGGGTTTTAGCTTTTTGGTTCTTAAGGAACTGGAAAACACTCATAATACACGTTTCTCGCAATATCCTTTCCTTTCTTTCTTTTCCTTCCTTTCTTTGCATGTATTTAAGCGTTTTTCATAGATCACATGATTAAAAAACACTTAAAATACCTGTTGTTGGTTATGTTATTTTGTTTCTACATAAAGTGTGTTTTACATTCGTTTTAGCGCATATAAGGAGCTGAAAACACTTAAAGGCAAGTTCTTGGTAAACGTTGGTTTTATTCCATGTAATGTGATTGCCCTACTTTTTAGTGCTTTATTGCCTAACACTCTCAAAAACACTCAAAAGACACTTTTCTGGTAATGTCATTTTTTTCCCACATAAAGCTATATTCGCATGGAATTTCGTTTTTTTTTTTTAACTAAGAATGTGAAATAACACTCAAAATACACGCATTTAGTAAGGTTGTTTTGTTTTTCTATTAAGAGTTTTATTCATGAGTTTCAGCATTTTGGTATCTAAGAAACTTCTCCATATATACGAGTTTTTGTGTTTTTTGCCTTGTGGATCTTGTGAAACTATAAAACACTCATTATACACGTTTCTCGTAATGTCCTTTTGTTTCCCAATATAGAGTGCTTTGCATGCATTTTCGCGTTTTTTCTGTAGGTAACAAGTTCAAAAACACTCAAAATATACGTTTTTGGGGATGTTTTTCTATTTCTTCGTATTGGTTGGTTTGCATTCGTTTTAGCGTTTTTCTACGTAAAACACTGAGAAGACATGTTTTCAGTAATTTTGTTTTGAATTCCCATATTGAGTTACTTCAATGGTATTTAAAAAACACTCAAAAGACAGGTTTCTTGTAAAGTCGTTTAATTTCCATATATAGGTGGCTTTGCATACACTTTACGGTTTGGTACATAATAGTCCGAAAAAAATCTAGAATTATCTTTTTTGATAATGTTCTTTTTTCCACATAATTTCCCTGAATTTTGCCAGAATTTTGGCATCTTGGCACCTATGAAGATGAATAACAAAAAAGAATTGCTATTTTTTTTTATTTACTTTTTTCTCTATAAAGAGTGTTATTTGTGGGTTTTAGCTTTTTGGTACTTAAGGAATTTAAAAACACTCATAATGCACGTTTCTCATAATGTCCTTTCGTTTCCCAAATATAGGGTTCTTTGCATGTATTTAAGCGTTTTTATAGGTAACATGATCAAAGACACTCAAAATACATGTTTTTTGTAATGTTTTTCTGTTTCTCCATAAAGGGTGTTTTGCATGCGTTTTAGCGTTTCAGTATGTAAGGAGCTGAAAAACACTTAAAGGCAAGTTCTTGGTAAAATTTGGTTTTATTTCCATGTAATGTGATTGCCCTGCTTTATAGTGTTTTATTGCCTAACACGCTCAAAAACACTCAAAAGACACTCTTCTGGTAATGTCATTTCTTTTTTCCACATAAAGCTAGTTTCGCATGCAATTAGGGGTTTTGGTAACTAAGAATGTGAAAAACACTCAAAATACACGCACTTGGTAAAGTTATTCTGTATCTCAATTAAGAGTGTTATTCATGAGTTTCATCGTTTTGGTACCTTAGAATCTGAAAAACACTCATAATGCACGTTTCTCGTAATTTCGCTCTTTTTCTTCATATTGGGTGCTTTGCATGCATTTTGGCATTTTTTTTCACGTAATAGCTGAAAAACACTGAAAATACACGCTTTTGGTAATAAGAACATAAGAACATAAGAAATAAGTAAATCTGCAAAAATAATCTGCTATTATTGACTCCATTATTTTACATTCAACAGAAGTTAAGCTGACAGGTTAGACGTTAAAGTTTTATCTCCTTTCTTAAAGGTAGGTACTATATTCGCCTGCCTCCAAATTACCGATACCTCACATGACTAAAGTGATTTCCTAAGGACAGAAACTAACAGATTACTTTTAACCTTTTTCCTTTCCTTAAATACTGTGGAATATATTTCATCTGGTACTGGTGACTTGAACTTTTTAACTTATCTATCTCCTGTTCCACTATCTCTTTTAATTATGGTAATATCTGTCAGCTTCTCATCCTCTTCTATTCTAAATATCTTCTCACTATTCGGCAAATCCTGCATGTTTTCCTGGGCAAAGACAATTAAAAAATACTCGCTCACAATTTTACTAATCTCCTCTCAACAACTAATCAGGTCCCATTCTGCTGTCTTTAAGGAACTATTGTTTTTCTATTCTTCGTCTTATATGCCTGATAAAATCCTTTGAGGTCCATCTTCGCTTGGCTGGCTACCTTTAATTCATAACTATTTTTAGCTTTCCTTGTTAAACTCCTGGCTTTTCTAATTCATTATATTATGGCCTTAAAACCACTTCCCCTGTCTTTAATCTCATATATACTTTTCCTTCGCCCAATGTAGTGTTTTAACCTCAGTCATCCATTTAGGATCATTCTTCTGCGATTTTTTTCTTCTGTAAGGGATGTTCCCTAACTTTCCTGAATGTAATTTATCAACGAAATATTTATTTCGCTTCTCCATAAAGGGTGTTTTGCATGGGTTTTAGCGTTTCTGTACATAAGAACCTATAAAACACGCTTTTAGTAATGTTGTTTTGTATTCCTTTATAGAGTGCTTTCCATGTTTTTTAGCGTTCTCGTTTCTAACACGTTGAAAAGCACTCAAAAGGCACGTTGATGATAATGTCGTTTCGTTTCCCGATAAAGGGGGCTTCCAATGCATTTTGTCTTTTGGTACTTAACAATATGAAAAAGTTTAAGTAAAATTTTTCGGTAGAGTTGTTTTTCCATATAAAGTGCTAATCATGTGTTTTTGAGTCTCGGTACCTAAAAAGCTCAAAATCTCTAATAATACACTTTTCTCGTAATGTCCTTTGTTTTCTCCATGTAGGATGCTTTGCGTGTAATTTGGCATTTTTGTACTTAACAAGCACAAAAACAATCAAAATACAAGTTTTTGGTAATGTTATTCTTATTCTCAATAAAGGTTGTTTTGCATGCGTTTCAGCGATTTCGTACGTAAGAAGGTCAAAAACACTCTCAAGATACTTTCTTGGTAATGTTATTTTATATTGCCAAATAGGGTGCTTTCAATGCTTTTTAGCATTTTGATTCCTAACACTCAAGTTTCCTGTAATATAGTTTTGCTTCTTCATATAGAGATCTGCATGCATTATGATGTTTTGCTACATAATATGAGAAACGCTTGGTAAACCAAGATGTTTTTTTTTATTGAAAATAGGGTGTTCTTCATGCATATTAGCGTTTTGGTGCCTAAAACGCTCAAAAAAAAAAACTAAAAAGACACGCTTCTGGTAATTTCACATTGTTCTCCTATATAGGGTGATTCGCTTCCATTTTACCGTTTGGTACCTAACAATGTAAAAAACACTCAAAATACAAGTTTTTGACAAAGTTCTTCTGTTTGTCTATATAGAGTTCTATTCAAACGCGTTTTCGCGTTTTCTTACCTAACAAGCTCAAAAACACTCCAAATACGCGTTTCTCGTAAGGTCCTTTTGTTTACCTATATAGTATACTATACATGCATTTTGGCAATGTAACAAGCTCAAAAACAATCATTTTATATTTCATTTTGATAATGTTACTCTGTGTCACGATCAACGATTCCATGTTTTCAGCTTTTTCATAGGTACCTCAAAACTCTGAAAAGGAACAGTTTTGGTAATGATGTTTTGTTTTTTCGATATCGAGTCCTTTCTATGATTTTTAGCGTTTTGTTGTCTAACACTCTTAAGATATGTTTCCTGTAATGTCGTTTTATTTCACCATAGAGGGCGATTTACATGTATTTTGGCGTTTTGTTTTCTGTGAAAAACACTCAAAATACAAAATTTTTGTAATGTTTTCTTTCTCCAAATAGAGCTATTTATGCGTTTAAGCGTTTTGTTCCCTAAGAAGCTCGAAAGAAAAAAAAAAATCAAAATACACGTCTCGCGTAATGTTCTTTTCTTTTCCGATGTGGTGTACTTTATATTTTGGTGTTTTTTTTTTTTTTTTACGTAACAAGCTCATAAACACTAAAAATACACGTTTTTGGTAAAGTTATTTTGTTTTGTATTTTAAACAGTGTTTTGAATGCGTTTAAGCGTTTTGGTACGTAAGCACCTAAAAAAGACAACGTGTCTAGGTAATATATAAATAGCTATAGAGTGTTTTTCATCCTTTTTGTGCTTTTGCGCCGATCCTGCTCCAAAAGACATTCAAAAGACATGTTTCTGAAAATGAAGTTTCAATTCATTTTTCGGTGATGTTATTCTTTTTCTCAATAAGAAAGTTTTGCATGCCTTTTAGCACTTTTTTGGACGTAAGAAGCTCCTAAACACTTCAGAGATATGTTTTTGGTAATGTAGCTTTTTTTTTCTATGTAACAAACTCAAAAACTCTTAAAATACACGGTTTTTGGTAAAGGTATACTGTTTTTCAGTATTTATTTTTATTTATTTATTTACTATTTATTTATTTATTTATTTATTTTTATTTTATTTTATTTTATTTATTTTTTTTTGCATGGGTTTCAGCGTTTTATTACGTAAGTAAATAAAAAAAAAGACACGATTTTGGTAATATTGTTTCGTTTTCCTTTATAGGGTTTTTTTTCCATGTTTTTTTGTGCGAAACTAGATTCATGTGTTTTACCGTTTTTGTACCTAAGAAACTCAAAAACACTCATAATGCGCGATTTTCTTAATCACTTTTTGTTTCGCCATATAGGGTAAATTATATGTATTTTCACGATATGGCATCTAAGAATGTGAAATACACTCAAATTAAACGTTTTTTTTTTTCTCTCTGTTTCTTGATATAGAGTACTATTCATGCGTTTTAAGCGTTTTCATAATTAAGAAGCTCAAAAGCATTCATAATAAACGTTTCTCGTAGTGTCTTTTCGTATCCCTTATTAAGTAGTTTGCATCCATTTTGACGTTTTTGTACGTTTCTCTTCCTAAAACGATAATAAATACTCAAAACACACCTTTATGTAAATGTTATTTCTTTTTTACATATAGGGTGATCGGCATGCATTTTTGCGTTTTGTTATCTATAAATATGAAATACACTAAAATACATATTTTTGGTAGTTTTCTGTTTTTTTTTTTTTTTCCACATGGAGTGCTATTTATGTTATCTCATGTGTTGGTACCGAGGAATCTCAAAAACACTCACAATACACGCTTCTTGGAAAGTAGGTGGCTATGCATGCACTTTAGGGTTTGGTACATAACAGTCCGAAAAAAAATCTAAAATAAACTTTTTTGATAATGTTCTTTTTTCCACATAATTTCCCTGAATTTTGCTAGAATTTTGGCATCTTGGTACCTATGAAGATGAATAGCAAAAAAAAAAAATGCTATTTTTTTTATTTATTTTTTTTTTCTCTATAAAGAGTGTTATTTGTTTTTGGTACTTCAGGAACTTAAAAACACTCATAATACACGTTTCTCATCATGTCCTTTCGTTCCCCAAATATAGGGTTCTTTGCATGTATTTAAGCGTTTCTATAGGTAACATGATCAAAAACACTCAAAATACATGTTTTTGGTAATGTTTTTCTGTTTCTCCATAAAGGGTGTTTTGCATGCATTATAGCGTTTCAATATGTAAGGAACTCAAAAACACTTAAAGGTAAGTTCTTGGCAAAATTTGGTTTTATTCCCATGTAATGTGATTGCCCTGCTTTTTAGTGCTTTATTGCCTAACACGCTCAAAAACACTCAAAAGACACTCTTCTGGTAATGTCATTTTTTTTTCCACATAAAGCTAGTTTCGCATGCAATTTGGGGTTTCGGTAACTAAGAATGTGAAAAACACTAAAAATACACGCATTTGGTAAGGTTGTTCTGCATCTCAATTAAGAGTGTTATTCATGAGTTTCAGCGTTTTGGTACCTAAGAATCTCAAAAACACTCATAATGCACGTTTCTCGTAATATCGTTCTTTTCTTCATATAGGGTGCTTTGCATGCATTTTGGCATTTTTTTTTAACGTAATAACTGAAAAACACTGAAAATACACGCTTTTGGTAATAAGAACATAAGAACATAAGAAATAAGTAAATCTGCAAGAAGGCATCAGGCCTACAAGTGGCAATACTTGTATGAAATATGCCTACCTATCATCCCCATCCATAAATTTGTAATTTTCTCTTACTCTTCCCAAATGCCTCAGGGTAATTTTTTTCCCACATAAAGCTAGTTTCGCATGGAATTTGGGGTTTTGGTAACTAAGAATGTAAAAAAAGACTCAAGAAACACGCATTTAGTAAGGTTCTTCTGTTTCTTCATTAAGAGTGTTATTCATGAGTTTCAGTATTTTGGTATCTTAGAAACTTCTCCATAGTCGAGTTTTTGCGTTTTTTGCCTTGTGATTCTGGTGAAACTACAAAACACTCATTATACACGTTTCTCGTTATGTCCTTTTTTTTTTTCTTATATAGAGTGCTTTGCATCCATTTTCGCGTTTTTTATTTTATGTAACAAGCTCAAAAACACACCCAATATACTTTTTTGCTAATGTTATTCTATTTCTTCATATTGGTTGGTTTGCATCCGTTTTAGCGTTTTCTACGTAAATCTTTTAAAAGACACGTTTTCAGTAATTTTGTTTTGGATTTCCATATAGAGTGACTTTCATATTATTTATCGTTTTGGTGCCTAACATGCAGAAAAACACTCAAAAGACAGGTTTCTTGTAAAGTCGTTAAATTTTATCAGATAGGTGGCTTTTCCATACACTTTATGGTTTCGAACATAACTCCAAAAAAAAAAGGTAAAATTAACTTTTTTGATAATGTTTATTCCACATAATTTCCCTGAATTTTGCCAGAATTTTGGCATCTTGGTACCTATGAACATCAATAACAAAAAAAATAAAAATGCTATTTTTTATTTATTTTTTTTCTCTATTATTTGTAGGTTTTAACGTTTTGGTATTTAAGGAACTTAAAAACATTCATAACACACATTTCTCGTAATGTCCTTTCGTTTCCAAAATATGGGGATCTTTGCATGTATTTAAGCGTTTTTATAGGTAAAATGATAAAAAACACTCAAAACACTTGTTATTGATAATGTTATTCTGCTTCTCCATAAAGGAGTGTTTTGCATGCGTTTTAGCGATTTCGTATGTAAGGAGCTGAAAAACACTTCAAGGCAAGTTCTTGGTGAAAGTTGCTTTTATTCCAATGTAATATGATTGCCCCTGCTTTATTGCCTAACACGCTCAAAAACACTGAAAAGATACTTCTGGTAATGCCATTTTTTTCCCACATAAACCTAGTTTCGCATGCTTTTTAGGGTTTTGCGAAGAATGTGAAAAAAAACACTAAAAATACACGCATTTGGTAATGTTGTTCTGTTTCTCAATTAAGATTGTTATTCATGAGTTTCAGCATATTGGTATCTAAGAAACTTCTTTATATACACGACTTTTTGCGTTTTTTGCCTTGTGGTTCCTGTGAACCACAAGTTCTTTTGCCCGAAAATAATAAAACACTCATTATACATGTTTCTCGTAATGTCCTTTTCTTTCCCAATAGGGAGTGCTTTACATCCATTTTCGCGTTTTTTGTAGGCAACAAGCTCAAAAATACTCAAAATATACCTACTTGGTAATATTATTCTATTTCTTCATATTGGTTGGTTTTCATGTTTTAGGGTTTTTCTACGTAAAACACCGAGAAGACACGTTTTCAGTAATTTTGTTTTCGATTCCCAAAGAATTTTCCCAGAATTTTGGTATCTTAGTACCTATGAAGATGAATAACAAAACAAAAAAAGAAATTTTTTTTTCTCTATAAAGTGATATTTGTGGGTTTTAGCTTTTTTGGTACTTAAGAAACTTAAAAACACTCATAATACACGTTTTTCGTAATGTCCTTTCTTTTCCCAAAAATAGGGTTCTTTGCATGTATTTAAGCGTTTTTATTGGTAACATGATCAAAAACACTCAAAATACCAGTTTTTGGTAATGTTATTCTGTTTCACCATTAAGTGTATTTTGCAGGCGTGTTAGTGTTTTGGTATATAAGGAGCTCAAAAACACTTAAAGGCAAGTTCTTGGTAAAAATTCGTTTTGCTCCGATGTAATGTGATTGCCCTCCTTTTTAGTGTTTTATTGCCTATCACGCTCAAAAACACTCATAAGACACTTTTCTGGTAAAGTAATTTTTTTTCCCAACAAATCTATTTTTGCATGCAATTTGAGGTTTTGGTAACTAAGAATGTTAAAAGCACTCAAAATACACGCATTTAGTAAGGTTGTTTTGTTTCTCAATTAATAGTGTTATAGAGGAGTTTTAGCATTTTGGTATCTAGGAAACCTCTCCATATACAAAAGATTTTGCGTTTTTTGTCTTGTGGTTCTTTTGAACTATAAAACACTCATTATACACTTTTTCTTGCAATGTCCATTTCTTTCCCAATATAGAGTGCTTTGCATCAATTTTAGCGTTTTTTTTATAGATAACAAGCTCAAAAACACTCAAAATATACCTTTTTAGTAAAGTTTTTCTATTTCTTGATATTAGTTGCTTTGCATCCGTTTCAGCGTTTTTCTACGTAAAACACTTAGAAGACACGTTTTCAGTAACTTTGTTTTGGATTCCCATATAGAGTGAGTTCCTTATTATTTATCGTTTTGGTGGCTAACATGCTAAAAAAAAAACACTCAAAACACAGATTTCTGGTAAGGTCGTTTAAAGAGGCTTTCCATGCACTTTAGGGTTTGGTACATAACAGTCCGAAAAAAAAAGTTGAATTTAACTTTTTTGATAATATTCTTTTATCATACGATTGCCCTGAATTTTCCCAGAATTTTGGCATCTCGGTACTATGAAGATGAATAACGAAAAAAAAAAAATCCTATTTTTTAATTTTTTAATTTTTTTTATTTTCTAAATAGTGTTATTTGTGGGTTTTAGCTTTTTGGTACTTAAGGAACTTAAAAAACACTCATAATACGCGTTTCCCGTAATGTCCTTTTGTTTCCAAAACATAATGTTCTTTGCATGTATTTAAGCGTTTTTATAAATAACATGATCAAAAACACTCAAAATACATGTTTTTTGGTAATGTTATTCTGTTTCTCCATAAAGTTTGTTTTGCATGCGTTTTAGCGGTTTCTTATATAAGGAACTCAAAAACATTTAAAGGCAAGGTTTTGGTATAAATTAGTGTTATTCCAATATAATATGATTACACTGCTTTTTAGTGCTTTATTGCCTATCACACTCAAAAACACTTAAAAGACACTTTACTAGTAATGTCATTTTTTTCTCATATACAGGTGGTTTTGCATGCAATTTGGGGTTTTGGTAACTAAGAATGTGAAAAGCAATCAAAATACATGCATTTAGTAACGTTGTTCTGTTTGTCAATTAAGAGTGTTATTCATAAGTTTCAGCATTTTGGTATCTAGGAACCTCCATATACACGAGTTTTTGTGTTTTTTGCCTTTTGGTTCGTTTGAACTATAAAAAACTCATTATACACTTTTCTTGCAAAGTCCTTTTGTTTTCTAATATAGAGTGCTTTGCATCAATTTTCCCGTTTTTTGTAGGTAACAAGCTCAAAAAAAAGTAAAATATATCTTTTTGGTAATGTTTTTCTATTTCTTGATATTGGTTGTTTTGCATCCGTTTTAGCGTTTTTCTACGTAAAACACTGAAAAAAACACGTTTTCAGCAATTTTGTTTTGGATTCTCATATAGAGTGAGTTCCTTATTATTTATCGTTTTGGTGCCTAACATGCTGATAAACACTAAAAAAACAGATTTCTGGTAAGGTCGTTTAATTTCCTTATATAGGAGTCTTTGGATGCACTTTAGGGTTTGGTATATAACAGTCCAAAAAAAAGCTAAAATTAACTTTTTTGATAATTTTCTTTTACAATATAATAGCCCTGAATTTTTCCAGAATATTGGCATCTCGGTACCTATGAAGACGAATAACAAAAAAAAAAATCATATTTTTTATTTTCTTACTTTTTTTTTTTCTAAATAAAGAGTGTTAATTGTGGGTTTTAACTTTTTGGAACTTAAGGAATGTAATGAGCTCAAAAACACTTAAAGGCAAGTTCTTGGTAAAAGTTGTTTTTATTCCCATGTAATGTGATTACCCTGCTTTTTATTGCTTTATTGCCTAGCACGCTCAAAAATACTCTGATAATATCATTTTTTTCCCACATAAAGCTAGTTTTGCATAGAATTTGGGGTTTTGGTAACTAAGAATGTGAAAAAAACTGAAAACAGGCATTTAGTAAGGTTGTTCTATTTCTTAATTAAAAGTGTTATTCATGAGTTTCAGCTTTTTGGTATGTAAGAAACTTCTTTATATACACGAGTTTTTGAGCTTTTTACCTTGTGGTTCTTGTCAAACATACACGTTTCTCGTAATGTCCTTTTCTATGCCAATATAAAGTGCTTTCCATCCATTTTTGCATTTTTTGTAGGTAACAAGCTCAAAAACATATCAAAATATATCTTTTTGGTAATGTTATTCTATTTCTTCATATTGGTTGGTTTACATCCGTTTTAGCGTTTTTCTACGTAAATCACTAAAAAGACACGTTTTCAGTAATATTGTTGAAATTGCTGAAAAAAAACACTCAAAAGACAGGTTTCTGGTGAAGTCGTGTAATTTCCCCATTTAGGTGGATTTGCATACACATCATGGTTTGTACATAACTCTGGAAAAAAGCTAAAATTATTTTTTTTATAGTTTTTTTTTATTTCCAGTAATTTTGCTAGAATTTTGGCATCTCGGTATCTATGAAGATGAATAACAAAAAAAAAAATTCTCTCTATAAAGAGTGTTATTTGTGGGTTTTAGCTTTTTGGTACTTGAGTAACTTAAAATTACTCATAAAACACGATTTTCGTAATGTCCTTTTGTTATACAAACATAGTTTTCTTTACATGTATTTAAGCGTTTTTATAGGTTACATCATCAAAAACACTTTAAAATACATGTTTTTGGTAAAGTTATTCTGTTTCTCCATAAAGGGTGTTTTGGATGCGTTTTAGCGATTTGGTATGTAAGGAGTTAAAAAACACTTAAAGGCAAGTTCTTCGTAAAAGTTGGTTTTATTCCCATGTAATGTGATTGTTCTGCTTTTTAGTGTTTTGTTGCATATCACGCTCAAAAACACTAGAAAGACACTTTTTTTGGTAATGTCATTTTTTTTCCCACATGAAGGTAGTTTCCCATGTAATTTGGCATTTTCGTAACAAAGAATGTGAAAAACGCTCAAAATACACAATTTGGTAAGGTAGTTTTGTTTATCGATTAAAAGTGTTATTTATGCATTTCATCATTTCGGTATGTAAGAAATTTCTCTATATACACGAGTTTTTGCGTTTATTGCCTTGTGGTTCTTTTAAAACTATAAAACATTCATTATACACGTTTCTCGTAATGTCCTTTTGTTTCCTAATATAGAGTACTTTACATCCATTTTTGCATTTTTTGTTGGTAACAAGCTCAAAAACACTCAAAATATATATTTTTGGTAATGTTATTCTATTTCATCATATAGGTTAGTTAGCATCCGCTTTAGCGTTTTTCTATGTAAAACACTGAAAAGACACGTTTTCAGTAATTTTGTTTTGGATTCACATATTGACTGACTTCCATATTATTTATCGTTTTGGTGCATAACATGATGAAAAACACTGAAAAGACAGGTTTCTGTTAAAATCGTTTAACTTCCCTATATAGGTGTCTTTGCATGCACTTTAGGGTTTGGTACATAACAATCCGAAAAAAAGCTATAATTAACTTTTTTGGTAATGCTCTTTTTTCTACATAAATTCCCTGAATTTTGGCAGAATTTTGGCATCTCGGTACCTATAACGATGAATAACAAAAAAAATCCCATTTTTTTTTGTTTATTAATTTTATTTTTAATAAAGTGTTATTTGTGGGTTTTAGCTTTTAGGTACTGAAGGAACTTAAAAAAACATCCATAATACACGTTTCTCGTAATATCCTTTTGTTCTCCTAATATAGCGATCTTTGTATGTATTTAAGCGTTTTTATAGGTAACATGATAAAAAAACACTCAAAACACTTGTTTTTGGTAATGTTATTCTGCTTCTCATGCGTTTTTTAGCGATTTGGTATATAAGGAGCTGAAAAACACTTCAAGGCAAGTTCTTGGTAAAAATTGGTTTTATTCCAATGTAATATAATTGCCCTGCTTTTTAGTGTTTTATTGCGCAACAGCATCAAAAACACTCAAAAAACACTTCTGGTAATATCATTTTTTTCCCACATAAAGCTAGTTTCGCATGCTATTTGAGGTTTTGCTAACAATGTGAAAAAAAACACTAAAAATACACGCATTTGGTAATGTTCTGTTTCTCAATTAAGATTGTTATTCATAAGTTTCAGCATTTTGGTATCTAAGAGAATTTTTTATATACACGACTTTTTGCGTTTTTTGCCTTTTGGTTCTTGTGAACCACAAGTTCTTTTACCCGAAAATAATAAGACACTCATTATAGATGTTTCTCGTAATAACATTTTCTTTCCCAATAGGGAGTGCTTTCCATTCATTTTCGTGTTTTTTCTAGGTAACAAGCTCAAAAACAATGAAAATATACCTTTTTGGTAATGTTATTCTATTTCTTCATATTGGGTGGTTTCCGTCCGATTTACCGTTTTTCTACGTAAAACACCGAAAAAACACGTTTTCAGTAATTTTGTTTTTGATTCCCAAAGAATATTGCCAGATTTTTGGCATCTTAGTACCTATTAAGATGAATAACAAAAAAAAAAATTATTTTATTTATTTTTTTCTCTATAAAGAGTTTTATTTGTGGGTTTTAGCTTTTTTGGTACTTAAGGAACTTAAAAACACTCATAATACACGTTTCTCGTAATGTCCTTTCGATTCCCAACATAAGGTTCTTATGTTTAAGCGTTTTTTATAAATAACATGATCAAAAACAGTCAAAATACATGTTTTTGGTAATGTTACTCTGTTTCTCCATAAAAGGGTGTTTTTGCATGCGTTTTAGCGTTTTGGTATGTAAGGAGTTAAAAAAAAAAACACTTAAAGGCAAGTTCTTCGTAAAAGTTGGTTTTATTATCATGTAATGTGATTGTTCTGCTTTTTAGTGCTTTGTTGCATATCACGCTCAAAAACAATCAAAAGACACTTTTCTGTAATATAATTTTTTCCCACTTAAAGCTAGTTTCGCATGTAATTTGGGATTTTCGTAACTAAGAATGTGAAAAACACTCAAAATACACACATTTGGTAAGGTAGTTCTGTTTCTCAATTAAAAGTGTTATTAATGCATTTCTAGCATTTTAGTATGTAAGAAACTTCTCTATAAACACACTATATAAAACACTCATTATACACGTTTCTCGTAATGTTCTTGTTTCCCAATATAGAGTGCTTTCCATTCATTTTCGCATTTTTTCTAGGTAACAAGCTGAAAAACACTCAAAATATATCTTTTTGGTAATGTTATTCTAATTCTTCATATTGGTTGGTTTGCATCCGTTTTAGCGTTTTTCTTCGTAAATCACTGAAAAGACACGTTTTTAGTAATATTGTTGAAATTGCTGAAAAACACTCAAAAGACAGATTTCTGGTTAAGTCTTGTAATTTCCCCATATAGGTGGCTTTGCATGCAGTTCTGGGTTTGGTACATAATTCCGAAAAAAAGCTAAAATTTTTTTTTTATATGTCCTTTTGTTTCACAGACATAGTGTTTTTTGCATGTATTTAAGCGTTTCTATGGGTAACATGATAAAAAAAACATTCAAAATACATGTTTTTGGTAATGTTATTCTGTTTCTCCATAAAGGGTGTTTTGCATACGTTTTAGCGTTTTGGTATGTAAGGAATTAAACACACTTAAAGGCAATTTCTTCGTAAAAGTTTGTTTTATTCCTATATAATGTGATTATTCTGTTTTTTTTAGTGCTTTGTTGCATATCACGCTCAAAAACACTCAAAAGACACTTTTCTGATAATGTCATTTTTTTCCCACATAAAGCTAGTAACGCATGTAATTTGGGATTTTCGTAACTAAGAATGTGAAAAACACTCAAAATACACACATTTGGTAAGGTAGTTCTGTTTCTCAATTAAAAGTGTTATTCATGAGTTTTAGCATTTTGGTATGTAAGAAACGTCTCTATATACACGAGTTTTTGCGTTTTTTGTCTTGTGGATCTTGTGAAACTATAAAACAATCATTATACACGTTTCTCTAAATGTCCTTTTGCTTCCTAATATAGAGTGCTTTTACATCCATTTTAGAGTTTCTCGTAGGCAAAAAGCTCAAAAACAACTTTTTGTTAATGTTATTCTATTTCTTCATATTTGTTGCTTTGCATCCCTTTTAGTGTTTTTTCTACGTGAAACACTGAAAAGACACGTTTTCAGTAATTTTGTTTTGGATTCACTTCCATATTATTTATCGGTTTAGTGCTTAACATGCTGAAAAACACTGAAAAGACAGGTTTCTGGTAAACTCGTTTAATTTTCTCATATAGGTGGCTTTGCATGTACTTTAGGGTTTGGTAAATAACAATCCGAAAAAAAACTATAATTAACTTTTTTGATAATGTTCTTTTTTCCACATAAATTCCCTGAATTTTGGCAGAATTTTGGCATCTCGGTACTTATGCAAATCAATACAAAAAAAATGCAATTTTTTATTTATTTATTTTTTTTTTTTCTCTTGAAAAAAGCGTTATTTGTGGGTTTTAACGTTTTGCTACTTAAGGAACTTAAAAACAGTCATAATACACGTTTCTCGTAATGTCCTTTCGTTTCCGAAAGATAGGTTTCTTTGCATGTATTTAAGCGTTTTTATAAGTAACATGATCAAAAACACTTAGAACACATGTTTTTTGTAATGTTTTTCTGCTTCTCCATAAAGGAGTGTTTTGCATGCGTTTTAGCGTTTTGGTATGTAAGGAGCTCAAAAACACATAATGGCAAGTTCTTGGTCAAAGTTGGTTTTATTCCCATGTAATGTGATTGCCCTGCTTTTTAGTGCTTTATTGCCTAACACGCTCAAAAACACTCAAAAGACACTTCTGGTAATGTAATTTTTTTACAACATAAAGCTAGTTTCGCATGGTATTTGGGATTTTGCTAAGAATGTGAAAAACACTGAAAATACAGGCTTTCGGTAAGGTTTTTCTTTTTCTCAATAAATATTGTTATTCATGAGTTTGAGCATTTTGGTATCTAAGAAACTTCTTTATATACACGAGATTTTGCGTTTTTTGCCTTGTGGTTTTTGTGAACCACAAGTTCTTTTGCTCGAAAATAATAAGACACTCATTATACACGTTTCTCGTAATGTTCTTTTGTTTCCCAATATGGAGTGGTTTGCATCCATTTTCACTTTTTTTGTAGGTAACAAGCTAAAAAACACTCAAAATATACCTTTTTGGTAATGTTTTTCTATTTTTTTTTTCATATTGGTTGGTTTGCATCCGATTTAGCGTTTTTCTACGTAAAACACCGAAAAGACACGTTTTCAGTTATTTTGTTATAGATTCCCATATAAAGTGACTTCCATGTTATATATCGTTTTGTTGCCTAACATGCTGAAAAACACTCATAAGACAGTTTTCTGGCAAAGACGTTTGATTGATTTTCCATGCACTATAGGGTTTGCAACATGAGTCGAAGAAAAAAAAGCTAAAATTTACTTTTTTATAATGTTCTTATTTCACAAAATATCATGAATTTTGCCCGAATTTTGGCATCTCGGTACCTGTGAAGATGAATAAGAAAGAAAAAAAAATATCGTATATTTTTATTTATTTTCTTTTTTTTTTCTTTTTTTTTTTCTCTTTTAGCTTTTTGGTTTTTAATGAATTTCAAAAACACTCATAATATACGTTTCTTGTAATGTCCTTTCGTTTCCCACAAATAGGGTTCTTAGCATGTATTTAAGCGTTTTATTGGTAAAATGATCAAAAACACTCAAAATACATGTTTTTGGTAAATTATTCTTTTTCTCCATAAAGTTTGTTTTGCATGCGTTTTAGTGTTTTGGTATATAAGGAGCTCAAAAACACTTAAAGTCAAGTTCTTGGTAAACATTGATTTTATTCCCATGTAATGTGATTGCCCTTCTTTTTAGTGCTTTACTGCCTATCACGCATAAAAACACTCAATAGCCACCTTTCTGAAAATGCCATTTTTTTTTATCACATAAAGCTAGTTTCTCAATGAATTTGGGGTTTGGGTAACTAAGAATGTGAAAAGCATTCAAAATACACGCATTTAGTAAGGTTGTTCTGTTTCTCAATTAAGAGTGTTATTCATGAGTTTCAGCATTTTGGTATCTAGGAAACTTCTCCATAATCACGAGTTTTTGCGTTTTTTGCCTTATTGTTATTTTGAACTATAAAACACTCATTATACACTTTTCTTGCAATGTCCCTTTCTTTCTCAATATAGAGTGCTTTGCATCAAATTTCGCGTTTTTTTTTTTAGGCAACAAGCTCAAAAGCACTCAAAATGTAACTTTTTGGTATTTTCTATTTTTTTCTATTTTTTGATATTGGTTTGTTTGCATCTGTTTTAGCGTTTTTCTACGTAAAATACTGAGAATACACGTTTTAAGTAATTTTGTTTTGAATTCCCATATTGAGTGAGTTCATTATTATTTATCGTTTTGGTGTCTAAGATGCTGAAAAACACTCAAAAGACAATTTCCTGGTAAAGTCATTCAATTTCCTAATATAGGAGGCTTTGCATGCTCTTTAGAGTTTGGTACATAACAGTCCGTAAAAAAAAAAAAACTAAAAACAACTTTTTTGATAATATTCTTTTATCATATAATTGCCCTGAATTTTCCCAGAATTTTGTCATCTCGGTACCTATCAAGATGAATGACAAAAAAAAAATTCTATTTTTATTTATTTTTTTATTTATTTATTTATTTTTTCTAAATAGTGTTATTTGTGGGTTTTAGCTTTTTGGTACTTGAGGAACTTAAAAACACTTTTGTTTCCCAAACATAAGGTTCTTTTTATGTATTTAAGCGTTTTTATAGATAACATGATCAAAAACACTCAATATACATGTTTTTGGTAATGTTATTATGTTTCTCCATAAAGTGTATTTTGCAGGCGTTTTAGTGTTTTGGTATATAAGGAGCTCAAAAACACTTAAAGGGAAGTTCTTGGTAAAAATTGGTTTTATTCGAATTTAATTTGATTCCCCTGCTTTTTAGTGCTTTATATCCTATCATGCTCAAAAACACTCAGAAGACACTTTTCTGGTAATGTCATTTTTTCCCACATAAATCTGGTTTCGTATGCAATTTGGGGTTTTGGTAACTAAGAATGTGAAAAGCTCTCAAAATACACGCATTTAGTAAGGTTGTTCTGTTTGTCAATTAAGAGTGTTATTCATGAGTTTTAGCATTTTGGTATCTAAGAAACTTATCCATATATACAAGGTTTTGGTAATGTTATTCTGTTTATCCATAAAGTGTGTTTTGCATGCGTTTTAGCAGTTTTGTATATAAGGAGCTCAAAAACACTTTAAGGCAAGTTGTTTGTAAAAAATGGTTTTATTACAATGTAATGTGATTGCCCTGCTTTTGAAAGCTTTATTACCAATCACGCTGAAAAGCACTCAAAAGACGCTTTTCTGGAAGTCTTTTTTTTTCCACAAAGCTATTTTCGCATGTAATTTGGGGTTTTTGGTAACTAAGAATGTGAAAAGTACTGAAATTACACGCATTTAGTAAGGTTGTTCTGTTTCTCAATTAAGAGTGTTATTCATGAGTTTCAGCATTTTGGTGTCTAGGGAATCTCTCCATATACACGAGTTTTTGCATTGTTTGCTTTGTGGTTCTTTTGAACTATAAAACACTCATTATACACTTTTCTTGCAATGTCCTTTTCTTTCCCAATATAGAGTGCTTTGTATCAATTTTCGCGTTTTTGTAGGTAAAGAGCTCAAAAAAACTCAAAATATACCTTTCTGGTAACGTTTTTCTATTTCTTGATATTGGTTGGTTTGCATCCGTTTTAACGTTTTTCTACGTAAAACACTGAGAAGACACGTTTTCAGTAATTTTGTTTTGGATTCCCATATAGAGTAAGTTCCTTATTATTTATCGTTTTGGTGCCTAACATGCTAAAAAAAACACACAAAACACAGATTTCTGGTAAGGTCGTTTAATTTCCTCATATTGGAGGCTTTGCATGCTCGAAAAAAAGCTGAAATTAACTTTTTTGATAATATTAATTTATCATATAATTTCCCTGAATTTTCCCAGTATTTTGGCATCCCGGTACCTATGAAGAAGAATAAAAAAAAAAATTCCTATTTTTTTATTTTTTTATTTATTGATTTTTCTAAATAAAGAGTGGGTTTTCAGTTTTTGGTACTTAACAAACTTAAAAACACTCTCGTAATGTCCTTTTCTTTCCCAAACATAAAATTCTTTGCATGTATTTAAGCGTTTTTATAGATAACACGATCAAAAACACTTAAAATACATGTTTTTGGTAATTTTATTCTGTTTCTCCATAAAGTTTGTTTTACATGCGTTTTAGTAGTTTAGTATATAAGGAGCTCAAAAACACTTAAAGGCATGTTCTTGATAAAAATTGGTTTTATTCAAATGAAATGTGATTGCCCTGCTTTTTAGTGCTTTATTGCCTATCAGGCTCAAAAACACTCAAAAGACATTATTCTGGTAATGTCATTTTTTTCTCACATAAAGCTGGTTTCGCATGCAATTTGGGATTTAGGTAACTAAGAATGTGAAAAGCTCTCAAAATACACGCATTTAGTAAGGTTGTTCTGTTTCTCAATTAGGAATGTTATTCGTGAGTTTCAGCATTTTGGTATCTAGGAAACTTCTCCATATCCAAATCTTTTTGCGTTTTTTGCCTTTTGTTTTTTTTAACTATAAAACACTAATTATACACTTTTCTTGCAATGTCCTTTTATTTCCTAATATAGAGTGCTTTGCATCAATTTTCATGTTATTTGTAGGTAACAAGCTCAAAAAAACTCAAAATATACCTTTTTGGTAATGTTTTTCTATTTTTTCCTATATTAGTTGGTTTGCATCCGTTTCACCGTTTTTCTACGTAAAACACTGAGAAGACACGTTTTCAGCAATTTTGTTTTGAATTCCCATATAGAGTGAGTTCCTTATTTATTTATCGTTTTGGTGCCTAACATTCTGAAAAAAAAACACTCAAAACACAGATTTCTTTTAAGGTCGTTTAATTTCCTCATATAGGAGGCTTTGCATGCAATGTAGGGTTTGGTATATAAGAGTCCGAAAAAAAAGCTAAAATTAACTTTTTTGATAATTTTCTTTTATCATATTATAGCCCGGAATTTTGCCAAAATTTTGGCATCTTGGTACCTATAAAGATGAACAACAAAAAAAAAAAAAATCCAATTTTTTTATTTTTTATTTATTTGTTTTTCTAAATAAAGAGTGTTATTTATGGGTTTTAGCTTTTTGGTACTTAAGGAACTAAAAAACACTCATAATACATATTTCTCGTAATGTCCTTTCGTTTTCCAAACATAAGGTTCTTTGCATGTATTTAAGCGTTTTTATAGATAACATGATCAAAAACACTCAAAATACATGTTTTTGGTAATGTTATTGTGTTTTTACATAAAAGGTGTTTTGCATGCGTTTTAGCGTTTTGGTATGTAATGAGCTCAAAAACACCTGAAGGCAAGTTCTTGGTAAAAGTTGGTTTTTATTCCTATGTAATGTGATTGCACTGCTTTTTAGTGGTTTATTGCCTAACACGCTCAAAAACACTCGAAAGACACTTTCTGGTAATATTATTTTTTTCCCACATCAAGCTAGTTTCGCATGGAATTTGTGGTTTTGGTAACTAAGAATGTGAAAAACGCTCAAAATACAGGCATTTAGTAAGGTTGTTCTGTTTCATAATTAAAAGTGTTATTCATGCATTTCAGCATTTTGGTATATAATAAACTTCATTATGTACACGAGTTTTTGAGTTTTTTGCCTTGTGGTTCTTGTGAAACTTTAAAACACTCATTATACACGTTTCTCGTAATGTCCTTTTCTTTCCTAATATAGAGTGCGTTTCATCCATTTTCGCATTTTTTTGTAGGTAACAAGCTCAAAAACATATCAAAATATATCTTTTTTGTAATGTTATTCTATTTCTTCATATTGGTTGGTTTGCATCCGTTTTTGCGTTTTCTACTTAAATCACTGAAAAGACACGTTTTCAGTAATATTCAGTCATAAGACAGGTTTCTGGTAAAGTCGAGTAATTTCTCCATATAGGTGGCTTTGCATGCACTTCAGGGTTTGGTACATAAAGCTAAAGCATAAAGCTAAAATTATTTTTTATAATGATTTTTTTTTACAAAATTTCCTTGAATTTTTCCAGAATTTTGGTATCTTGGTACCTATGAAGATGAATAACAAAATTTATTTTTTTTGTCTCTATAAAGTGTTATTTGTGACTTTTAGCTCTTTCGTACTTAAGGAACTTAAAAACATTCATGATACACGATTTTCGTAATGTCCTTTCCTTATACAAACATAGGGTTCTTTACATGTATTTGAGCGTTTTTATAGGTAACATGATCAAAAACACTCAAAATACATATTTTTGGTAATGTTATTCTATTTCTCCATAAAGGGTGTTTTACATGTGTTTTAGCGTTTTGGTATGTAAGGAGTTAAAAAACAAAAGCAAGTTCTTCGTAAAAGTTGGTTTTATTCCCAAGTGATGTGATTGTTCTGCTTTTTAGTGCTTTGTTGTATAACACGCTCAAAAACACTCAAAAGACATTTTTCTGGTAATGTCATTTTTTTTCCCACATAAAGGTAGTTTCGCATGTAATTTGGCAATTTCGTATCTAAGAATGTGAAAAACACTCAAAATACACAATTTGGTAAGGTAGTTATGTTTCTCGATTAAAAGTGTTACTCATGCATTTCATCATTTTGGTATGTAAGAAACTTCTCTATATACACGAGTTTTTGCGTTTATTGCCTTGTGGTTCTTGTGAAACTATTAAACACTCATATTTTCTCATTTCTCGTGATGTTCTTTTGTTTCCTAATATAGAGTGCTTTCCGTCCATTTTCGCATTTTTTGTAGGTAACACGCTTAAAAACCCTCAAAATATATATTTTTGGTAATGTTATTCTACTTCTTCATATTGGTTGGTTTGCATCCGTTTTAGCGTTTTTGTTTGTAAATCTCCGAAAAGACTCGTTTTCAGTAATACTGTTAAAATTGCTTCTGGTACAGGTTTATGGTAAAGTCGTGTAATTTTCCCATAGAGGTGCCTTTGCATGCACTTCAGGGTTTGTTACATAACTGCGGAAAAAGCTAAAATTATTTTTTTTGTTAATTTTTTTTCTTTACGAAATTTCCCTGAATTTTGCAAGAAATTCTAGCATCTCGGTACCTATGAAGATGAATAACAAAAAAAAAAAAAGATTCATTTTTTTTATTTTTTTTTTCTCCATAAAGAGTGTTATTTGAGTGTATTAGCTTTTTGGTACTTAAGGAACCTAAAAACTCTCATAATACATAATTTTCGTAATATCCATTCATTTCACAAACATAGGGTTCTTTACATGTATTTAAGCGTTTTTATAGGTAACATCATCAAAAACACTTAAATTCATGTTTTTAGTAATGTTATTTTGTTTCTCCATAAAGGGTGTTTTGCATGCGTTTTATCGTTTTCTTATGTAAAGAGTTAAAAACACTTAAAGGCATGTTTTTGGTAAAAGATGGTTTTATTCCCATGTAATGTGATTGTTCTGCTTTTTATTGCTTTGTTGTACGAGTATATCACGTTCTAAAACACTCAAAAGACACTCTTCTGGTAATTTCATTTTTTCCCACATAAAACTAGTTTCGCTAGTAATTTCGGATTTTCTTAACTTAGAATGTGAAAAACACTAAAAATACTCACAATTGGTAAGATACTTCTGTTTCTCAATTAAAAGTCTAATTCATGAGTTTCAGCATTTTGGAATGTAAGAAACTTCTTTATATACACGAGTTTTTGCGGTTTTTGCCTTGTGGTTCTTATGAAACTATAAAACACTCATTATACTCGTTTCTCTTAATGTCCATTTACTTCCCAATATAGAGTGCTTTCCATCCATTATCGCGTTTTTTGTAGGTAACAATTTCAAAAAGTCAAAATATACCTTTTTGGTAATGTTATTCTATTTCTTCATTTTCGTTGATTTGCATCCGTTTTAGCGTTTTCTACGTAAAACACCGAAAAGACACGTTTTCAGTAATTTTGTTTTGGATTCCCATATAGATTGACTATCTTGGGTTTTATCGTGTTGGTTTCTAACATGCTGAAAAACACTCATAAGACAGTTTTTTGGCAAAGACGTTTAATTTCTCCATATAGGTGGCTTTGCATGCACTTTAACGGTTTGGTACATAAGAGTCCGAAAAAAAGCTAAATTTAACTTTTTTGATAATGTTCTTATTTCATATAATTTCCTGAACTTTGCCCAAATTTTGGCACCACGTTACCTGTGAAGATGAATAAGAATGAAAAAAAAATACCGTATTTTTTTTTATTTATTGTTTCTCAATAAAGAGTGTTATTTGTGGCTTTTACCTTTTTGGTAATTAATGAACTTAAAAACACTCATAATACACGTTTCTCGTAATCTCCTTTCATTTCCCAAAAATAGTGTTCTTTGCATTTAAGCGTTTTTATTGATAAAATTATCAAAAACACTCAAATTACATGTTTTTGGTAATGTTATTCTTTTTAACCATAAAGAGTGTTTTGCATGCGTTTTAGTGTTTTGGTATATAAGGAGCTCAAAAATACTTAAAGGCAAGTTCTTTGTAAAAATGCGTTTTCCTCCAATGTAATGTGATTGCCACCTTTTTAGTACTTTATTGCCTATCACGCTCAAAAACACTCAAAAGACATTTTTCTAGTAAAGTCTTTTTTTTTCCCACAAATCTATTTTAGCATGGAATTTCGATTTTGGTAACTAAGAATATGAAAAGCACTCAAAATACACGCATTTGTTAAGGTTGTTCTGTTTCTCAATTAAGAGTGTTATACATGAGTTTTAGCATTTTTGTATCAAGGATACCTCTCCACATACACGAGATTTTGCGTTTTTTGCCTTGTGGTTCTTTTGAACTATAAAATACTCATTATACACTTTTCTTGCAATGTCCTTTTGTTTCCCAATATAGAGTGCTTTGCATCAATTTTCGCGTATTTTGTAGGTAACAAGCTGAAAAACACTCAAAATATATCTTTTTAGTAACGTTTTTCAATTTCTTGATATTGGTTGCTTTGCATCCGTTTTAGCGATTTTTCTACGTAAAACACTGAGAAGACACGTTTTCAGTAACTTTGTTTTGGATTTCCATATAGAGTGAGTTCCTTATTATTTATCGACTGCCTAACAATGCTAAAAAAAACACTTAAAACACAGATTTCTGGTAAGATCGTTTAATTTCCTATTATAGGAGGCTTTGCATGCACTTTAGGGTTTGGTATATAACAGTCCGAAATAAAAGCTGAAATTAACTTTTTTGATAATATTCTTTTATTGCCAGAATTTTGGCATCTCGGTACCTATGAAAATGAATAACAAAAAAAAAAAAAAACTTAAATACACCTATTTTTTTATATTTTTATTTTTTATTTTCTAAATAAAGAGTTTTATTTGTGGGTTTTAGCTTTCTGGTACTTAAGGAAATAAAAAAAACACTCATAATACAAGTTTCTCGTAATGTCCTTTTGTTTCCCAAACATAATGTTCTTTGCATGTATTTAAGCGTTTTTATAGATAACATGATCAAAAACATTCAAAATGCAATTTTTTGTTAATGTTGTTCTGTTTCTCCATAAAGTTTATTTTGCATGCGTTTTAGCTGTTTGGTATATAAGGAGCTCAAAAACACTTAAACGCAAGTTTTTGGTATAAATTGGTGGTATTCCAATGTAATATTATTGCCCTGCTTTTTAGTGCTTTATTGCCTATCACGCCCAGAAACACTTATAAGACACTTTTCTGGTAATGTCATTTTTTTTCTCACATAAAGGTTGTTTAGCATGCAATTTGGGGTTTTGGTAACTAAGAATGTGAAAAGCACTCAAAATACACACATTTAGTAAGGTTGTTCTGTTCCTCAATTAAGAGTGTTATTCATGAGTTTCAGCATTTTGGAATCTAGGAACCTTCTCCATATACACGAGTTTTTGTGTTTTTTGCCTTTTGGTGCTTTTGAACTATAAAAAAAAACTTATAATATACTTTTCTTGCAAAGTCCTTTTGTTTTCTAATATAGAGTGCTTTGCATCAATTTTCGCGTTTATTGTAGGTAACAAGCTCAAAAAAACTCTAAATATACCTTTTTGGTAATGTTTTTCTATTTCTTGATATTGGTTGGTTTGCATCCGTTTTAGCATTTTCTTTCTACGTAAAACACATAAAAAAAAGGTTTTCAACAATTTTGTTTTGGATTCTCATAGAGAGTGAGTTCCTTATTATTTATCGTTTTGGTGCCTAACATGCTGAAAAACACTCAAAAAACAGATTTCTGTTAAGATCGTTTAATTTCCTCATATAGAAGTCTTTGGATGCACTTTAGGGTTTGGAACATAACAGTCCGAAAAAAGCTAAAAGTAACTTTTTTGATAATTTTCTTTTATCATATAATAGTATTGAATTTTCCCAGAATTTTGGCATCTCGGTATATATGAAGATAAATAACAAAAAAAAAAAAAATCCTTAAAAAAAAAATCATTTTCTTACTTTTTTTTTCTAAATAAAGAGTCTTATTTGTGGGTTTTAGCTTTTTGGTACTTAAGGAAATTAAAAACACCTATAATACACATTTCTCGCAGTGTCCTTTCGTTTCGCAAACATAAGGTTCTTTGCATGTATTTGAGCGTTTTTATAGATAACATGATCAAAAACACTCAAAATATATGTTTTTGGAAATCTTATTTTGTTTCTCCATAAAAGGTGTTTTGCATGCATTTTAGCGTTTTGGTATGTAATGAGCTCAAAAACACTTAAAGGCAAGTTCTTGGTAAAAGTTGTTTTTATTCCCATATAATGTGATTGCCCTGCTTTTTAGTGCTTTATTGCCTAACACGCTCAAAAACACTCAAAAGACACTTTTCTGGTAATATCATTTGTTTTCCCACATAAAGCTAGTTTTGCATGGAATTTGGGATTTTGGTAACTAAGAATGTGAGAAAAACTCAAAACACAGGCATTTAGTAAGGTTGTTCTATTTTTTAATTAAAAGTGTTATTCATGATTTTCAGCATTTTGGTATGTAAGAAACTTTTCTAATACACACATTTGGTAAGGTATTTCTGTTTCAAAATTAAAAGTCTTATTCATGAGTTTCAACTTTTTGGTATGTCAGAAACTTCTTTATGTACACCAGTTTTTGAGTTTTTTACCTTGTAGTTCTTCTCAAACTATAAAACACTCATACACGTTTCTCGTAATGTCCTTTTCTTTGCCAATATAAAGTGATAAATAATATAAAGTTTTTTGTAGGTAACAAGCTCAAAAACACATCAAAATATATCTTTTTAGTAATGTTATTATATTTCTTCATATTGGTTGGTTTACATCCGTTTTAGCGGTTTTCTTCGTAAATCACTGAAAGACACGTTTTCAGTAATATTTTTGAAATTGCTGAAAAACACTCAAAAGACAGGTTTCTGGTAAAGTCGTGTAATTTCCCCATATAGGAGGATTTTCCTGCACTTCAAGGTTTGTATATAAGTCCGAAAAAAATCTAATATTATTTTTTATGATGATTTTTTTTTATAAAATTTCCATGAATTTTGCCAGAAATTTGGCATGTCGGTACCTATGAAGATGAATAACAAAAAAAAAAAATCTCTCTATAAAGAGTGTTATTTGTGGGTTTTAGCTTTTTGGTACTTAAAGAACTTAAAAACACTCATAATACATGGTTTTCGTAATGTCCTTTTGTTATAAAAACATAGGGTTCTTTACATGTATTTAAGCGTTTTTATATGTTACATGATCAAAAACACTCAAAATACATGTTTTTCGTAATGTTATTCTGTTTCTACATAAAGAGTGTTTTGCATGCGTTTTAGCGATTTGATATGTAAAGAGTTAAAAAACACTTAAAGGCAAGTTATTCGTAAAAGTTGGTTTTATTCCCATGTAATGTGATTGTTGTGCTTTTTAGTGCTCAAAAACACTAAAAAGACACTTTTTTGGTAGTCATTTTTTTTTTTTCCCACATGAAGGTAGTTTCGCATGTAATTTGGCATTTTCGTAACTAAGAATGTAAAAAACACTCAAAATACACAATTTGGTAAGGTAGTTCTGTTTATCGATTAAAAGTGTTATTCATGCATTTCATCTTTTTTTTCTATGTAAGAAATTTCTGTATATACACGAGTTTTTGCGTTTATTGCCTTGTGGTTCTTTTAAAACTATAAAACCCTCATTATACATGTTTCTCGTAATGTCCTTTTGTTTCCTAATATAGAGTGCCTTACATCCATTTTTCCTTTTTTTTTGTAGGTAACAAGCTCAAAAACACTCGAAATATATCTTTTTGGTAATGTTATTCTATTTCTTCATATAGGTTGGTTTGCATCCGCTTTAACGTTTTTCTACGTAAAACACTGAAAAGACACGTTTTCAGTAATTTTCTTTTGGATTCACATATTGACTGACTTCCATATTATTTATCGTTTTGGTGCCTAACATGCTGAAAAACACTGAGAAGACAGGTTTCTGGTAAAGTCGTTTAACTTCCCTATATAGGTGGCTTTGCAAGCACTTTAGGGTTTGGTACATAACAATCCGAAAAAAAAAGATATAATTAACTTTTTTGTTAATGTTCTTTTTTCCAAATAAATTCCCTGAATTTTGGCAGAATTTTGGCATATTGGTACCTATAAAGATAAATAACAAAAAAAATCATATTTTTTTATTTTTTGTTTATTATTTTTTTTCTAAATAAAGAGTGTTATTTGTGGGTTTTAGCTTTTTGGTACTGAAGGAACTTAAAAAACACTCATAATACACGTTTCTCGTAATGTCCTTTCGTTTCCCAAATATAAGGTTCTTTACATGTATTTAAGCGTTTTTTATAGATAACATGATCAAAAATACTCAAAATACATGGATTTGGTAATATTATTCGGTTTTTCCATCAAATGTATTTTGCATGCGTTTTAGCGTTTTGGTATGTAAGGAGCTCAAAAAACACTTAATGGCAAGTTCTTGGTAAAATTTGGTTTTATTCCCATGTAATGTGATTGCCCTTCCTTTTAGTGCTTTATTGCGCAACACGTTCAAAAACACTCAAAAGACATGCAAGGCCTCGCATATGAGGAAATTAAAGACTTTACCAGAAATCTGTCTTTTGAGTGTTTTTCAGCATGTTAGGCATCAAAACGATAAATAATAAAGAACTCACTATATGTGGGAATCCAAAAGAAAATTACTGAAAACGTGTCTTCTCAGTGTTTTTTTACGTAGAAAAACGCTAAAACTGATGCAAACCAACCAACATTAAGAAGCAGAAAAACATTACCAGAAATGTATATTTTGAGTGTTTTTGAGCTTGTTACCTACAAAAAACGCAAAAATTGATACAAAGCACTCTATATTGGGAAACAAAGGGACATTGCAAGAAAAGTGTATAATGAATGTTTTATAGTTCAAAAAAACACAAGGCAAAAAACGGAAAAACTCGTGTGTATGGAGAATTTTCCTAGACCCAAAATGCTGAAACTCATGAATAACATTATTAATTGAGAAACAGAACAACCTTACTAAATGCGTGTCAAAAACACTAAAAGGCAAGTTCTTTTTTTTTTATGTAACAAGCTCAAAAACACACAAAATATACTTTTCTGGTAATGTTATTCTATTTTTTTTTTCATATTGGTTGGTTTGCATCCGTTTTAGCATTTTTGTACGTAAATCTTTTAAAAGACACGTTTTCAGTAATTTTATTTTGGATTTCCATATAGAGTGACTTTCATATTATTATCTATCGTTTTGGTGCCTAACATGCGGAAAAACACTCAAAAAAGATAGGTTTCTTTTCTTGTAAAGTCGTTAAATTTTCCCAAATAGGTGGCTATGGATACACTTTATAGTTTGGTACATAACTCCGAAAAAAAGGTAAAATTAACTTTTTCCACATAATTTTTCCACATAATTTCCCTGAATTTTGGCAGAATTTTGGCGTCTTGGTACCTATGAACATCAATAAGAAAAAAAAAATGCTAATATTTTATTTATTTTTTTTTCTTTATAAAGAGTGTTATTTGTAGGTTTTAACGTTTTGGTACTTAAAGAACTTCAAAACATTCATAATACACATTTCTCGTAATGTCCTTTCCTTTCCCAAATATAGGGATCTTTGTATGTATTTAAGCGTTTTTATAGGTAATATGATAAAAAAACACTCAAAAACACTTGTTTTGGGTAATGTTATTCTGCTTCTGCATAAAGGAGTGTTTTGCATGCGTTTTATCGATTTGGTATGTAAGGAGCTGAAAAACACTTCAAGGCAAGTTCTTGGTAAAAGTTAAGTTTATTCCAATGTAATATGATTGCCTTGCTTTTTAGTGCTTTATTGCCTAACACGCTCAAAAAACACTCAAAAGACACTTCAGGTAATGTCATTTTTTCCCACATAAAGCTACTTTCGCATGCTATTTGGGGTTTTGCTAAGAATGTGAAAAAAAAAACACTCAAAATACACGCATTTGGTAATGTTTTTTCTGTTTCCCAATTAAGATTGTTTTTCATGAGTTTCAGCATTTTGGCATCTAAAAAACTTCTTTATATACACGAATTTTTGCGTTTTTTGCGTTGTGGTTCTTGTGAACCACAAGTTCTTTTACCCGAAAATAATAAGACATTCATTATACACGTTTCTCGTTATGTCCTTTTCTCTCCCAATAAGGAGTGCTTTGCATCCATTTTCACGTTTTTTGTAGGTAACAAGCTCAAAAACACTTAAAATATACCTTTTTGGTAATGTTATTCTATTTCTTCATATTGGTTGGTTTTTATCCGTTTTAGCGTTTTTCTACGTAAAACACCGAAAAGACACGTTTTCAGTAACTTTGTTTTCGATTCCCAAAGAATATTGCCAAAATTTTGGCAACTTAGTACCTATGAAGATGAATAACAAAAAAAAAAAAAAAATTTATATTAATATTTTTTTTTCTCTATAAAGAGTGTTATTTGTGTGTTTTAGCTTTTTTGGTACTTAAGGAACATAAAAACACTCATAATACAAGTTTCTCTTAATGTCCTTTCGTTTCCCAAACCTAAGGTTCTTTGCATGTATTTAAGCGTTTTTATAAATAAAATGATCAAAAACACTCAAAATACATGTTTTTGGTAATGTTTCTCTGTTTCTCCATAAAGGGTGTTTTGCATGCGTTTTAGCGTTTTGGTATGTAAGGAGTTAAAAAAACACTTAAAGGCAAGTTCTTCGTAAAAGTTGGTTTTATTCCAATGTAATGTGATTGTTCTGCTTTTTAGTGCTTTGTTGCATATCACGCTCAAAAACACTCAAAAGACACTTTTCTGGTAATATCTTTTTTTTTTTCTCACATAAAGCTAGTTTCGCATGTAATTTGGGATTTTCGTAACTAAGAATGTGAAAAACACTCAAAAAACACACATTTGGTAAGGTTGCTCTGTTTCTCAATTAAAAGTTTTGCATGCATTTCAGCATTTTGGTATGTAAGAAACTTCTCTATATACACGAGTTTTTTGCGTTTTTTGCCTTGTGGTTTGTGTGAAACTATAAAACACTCATTATACACGTTTCTCGTAATGTTCTTTTGTTTCCCAATATAGAGTGTTTTCCATCCATTTTCGCATTTTTTGTAGGTAACAAACAGAAAAACACTCAAAATATATCTTTTTGGTAATGTTATTCTATTTCTTCATATTGGTTGGTTTGCATCCGTTTTAGCGTTTTTCTTCGTAAATCACTGAAGAGACACGTTTTCAGTAATATTGTTGAAATTGCTGAAAAAAAAAACTCATAAGACAGGTTTCTGGTAAAGTTTAGTAATTTCTCCATATAGGTGGCTTTGCATGCACTTTAGGTTTTGGTACATAACTCCGGAAAAATGCTGAAATCATTTTTTTATAATGATCTTTTTTACAAAATTTCCCTGAATTTTTCCTGAATTTTGGTATCTCAGTACCTATGAAGATGAATAACAATTTTTTTTTTCTCTCTATAATGTGTTATTTGTGAGTTTTAGCTTTTTGGTACTTAAAGAACTTAAAAACACTCATAATACACGATTTTCGTAATGTCCTTTTCTTATACAAACATAGGTTCTTTACATGTATTTAAGCGTTTTTACAGGTAACATGATCAAAAACACTCAAAATACATATTTTTGGTAATATTATTCTGTTTCTCCATAAAGGGTGTTTTGCATGCGTTTTAGCGTTTTGGTATGTAAGGAGTTAAAAAAACACTTAAAGGCATGTTCTTCGTAAAAGTTGGTTTTATTTCCAAGTGATGTGATTGTTCTGCTTTTTAGTGCTTTGTTGCATATCACGCTCAAAAACACTGAGAAGACATTTTTCTGGTAATGTCATTTTTTTACCCACATAAAGGTAGTTTTGCATGTAATTTGCCAACTTCGTAACTAAGAATGTGAATAACACTCAAAATACACAATTTAAAAAACACTCAAAATATACCTTTTTGGTAATGTTATTCTATTTCTTCATTTTGCTTGGTTTCCATGCGTTTTAGCATTTTCTACTTAAAACACCGGAAAGTCACGTTTTCAGTAATTTTGTTTTGGTTTCCAATATAGATTGACTTTCTTGGGTTTTATCGTGTTGGTTCCTAAAATGCTGAAAAACACTCATAAGACAGTTTTCTTGGAAACACGTTTAATTTCCCCATATAGGTGGCTTTGCATGGAATTAAGGGTTTTGGTACATAACAGTCCGAAAAAAAAGATAAATTTAACTTTTTTGATAATGTTCTTATTTTATATAATTTCCTGAACATTGCCCGAATTTTGGCACCTCGTTACCTGTGAAGATGATTAAGAATGAAAAAAAAATATCGTATTTTTTTTATTTATTTATTTATTTTTTCTCAATAAAGAGTGTAATTTGTGGCTATTACCTTTTTCGTACTTAAAGAAATTAAAAACACTCATAATACACGTTTCTCGTAATGTTCTTTCATTTCCCAAAAATAGGGTTCTTTGCATGTATTTAAGCGTTTTTATTAGTAACATGATCAAAAACACTCAAAATACATGTTTTTGGTAATGTTATTCTGTTTCATCATAAAGTGTATTTTGCATGCATTTTAGTGTTTTGGTATATAAGGAGCTCAAACACACTTAAAGGCAAGTTCTTGTTAAAAATTGGTTTTATTCCAATGTAATGTGATTGCCCTGCTTTTTAGTACTTTAATGCCTAACACGCTCAAAAACACTCAAAAGACATTTTTCTTATAATGTCATTTTTTTAACACATAAAGCTGGTTTCGCATGTAATTTGGGGTTTTGGTAACTAAGAATGTGAAAAACACTCAAAATACTCACATTTGGTAAAATAGTTCTGTTTCTCAATTAAAATTTTTATTCATCAGTTTCAGCATTTTGGAATGTAAGAAACTTCTTTATATACACGAGTTTTTGCGGTTTTTGCCTTGTGGTTCTTGTGAAACTATAAAACACTCATTATACTCGTTTCTCGTAATGTCCATTTGCTTCCCAATATAGAGTGCTTTCCATCCATTTTCGCGTTTTTTGTAGGTAACAATTTCAAAAACTCAAAATATACCTTTTTGGTAATGTTTTTCTATTTCTTCATTTTGGTTGGTTTGTATCCGTTTTAGCGTTTTCTACGTAAAACACCGAAAAGACACGTTTTCAGTAATTTTGTTTTGGATTCCTATATAGATTGACTTTCTTGGGTTTTATCCTGTTGGTTCCTAACATGCTGAAAAACACTCATAAGACAGTTTTCTGGCAAAGACGTTTAATTTCCCCATATAGGTGGCTTTGCATGCACTTTAGGGGTTTGGTACATAACAGTCCGATAATGTTCTTATTTCATATAATTTTCTGAACTTTGCCCGAGTTTTGGCATCTCTTTACCTGTGAAGATGAATAAGAATGAAAAAAAATATTGTATTTTTTATTTATTTATTTGTTTTTTCTCAATAAAGAGTGTAATTTGTGGCTATTAGCTTTTCGTACTTAATGAACTTAAAAACACTCATAATACACGTTTCTCGTAATGTCCTTTCATTTCCCAAAAATAGGATTCTTTGCATGTATTTAAGCGTTTTTATTGGTTACATGATCAAAAACACTGAAAGTACATGTTTTTGGTAATCTTATTCTGTTTCACCATAAAGTGTATTTTGCATGCGTTTTAGTGTTTTGGTATATAAGGAGCTCAAAAACACTTAAAGCAAGTTCTTATTAAAAATTGGTTTCATTCCAATGTAATGTGATTGCCCTACTTTTCAGTGCTTCTTTGCCTAACACGCTCAAAAACACTCAAAAGACATTTTTCTGGTAATGTCATTTTTTTCCCACATCAAGCTGGTTTCGCATGCAATTTGGGGTTTTGGTAACTAAGAATGTAAAAAAAGCACTCAAAATACACACATTTAGTAAGATTGTTCTGTTTCTCAATTAAGAGTGTTGTTCATGAGTTTCAGCATTTTGGTATCTACGAAACTTCTTCATATACACTAGCTTTTGCATTTTTTGCTTTATGGTTCTTTTGAACTATAAAACACTCATTATACACTTTTCATGCAATGTCCTTTTCTTTCCCATTATAGAGTGCTTTGCCTCAATTTTCGTGTTTTTTATAGGTAAAAAGCTCAAAAACACTCAAAATATACCTTTTTGATAATATTTTTCTATTTCTTTATATTGGTTTGTTTGCATCCGTGTTAGCGTTTTTCTACGTAAAACACTGGGAAGACACGTTTCCAATAATTTTGTTTTGAATTCCCATATAGAGTGAGTTCCTTATTATTTATTGTTTTGGTGCCTAACATGC
This sequence comes from Scylla paramamosain, assembly GCF_035594125.1. Taxonomy (NCBI): domain Eukaryota; kingdom Metazoa; phylum Arthropoda; class Malacostraca; order Decapoda; family Portunidae; genus Scylla; species Scylla paramamosain. The sequence goes on from NC_087178.1 coordinate 10,185,643, forward strand.
TGAACAACACTCAAAAGAGAGATTTCTGATAAGGTGGTTGAATTTCCTTATATAGGAGGCTTTGCATGCAATTTACGGTTTGGTATATAAAAAAGCTAAAAATTTTTTTTTTGGTAATATTCTTTTATCATTTAATTGCTCTGAATTTTCCCAGAATTTTGGCATTTTGGTACCTATGAAGATAAATAAAAAAAATAAAAAAAAATCCTATTTTTTTATTTTTTATTTATTTATTTATTTTTTCTCAATAAAGAGTGTTATTTTGTGGGATTTACCTTTTTGGTACTTAAGATTATTAAAAACACTCATAATACACGTTTCTCGTAATGTCCTTTCGTTTCCCAAACATAAGGTTCTTTGCATGTATTTAGGCGTTTTTATAGATAACGAGATCAAAAACACTCAAAATTCAAGGTTTTGGTAATGTTATACTGTTTCCCCATAAAGTGTGTTTTGCAAGTGTTTTAGCAGTTTTGTATAAAAGGAGCTCAAAAACACTTAAAGGCAAGTTCTTGGTAAAAAATGGTTTTATTCCAATATAATGTGATTGTCCTGCTTTTGAGTACTTTATTACCTATCACGTTGAAAAACATTCAAAAGATACTTTTCTGGTAAAGTCATTTTTTTTCCACAAAATTATTTTCGCATGTAATTTGGGGTTTTTGGTAACTAAGAGTGTGAAAAGCACTCAAAATACGCGCATTTAGTAAGGTTGTTCTGTTTCTCAATTAAGAGTGTTATTCATGAGTTTCAGCATTTTGGTATCTAAGAAATCTCTCCATATACACGAGTTTTTGCGTTGTTTGCTTTGTGGTTCTTTTGAACTATAAAACTCTCATTATACACTTTTCTTGCAATGTCCTTTTGTTTCCCAATATAGAGTACTTTGCATCAATTTTCGCGTTTTTGTAGGTAAAAAGCTCAAAAACACTCAAAATATACATTTTTGGTAACGTTTTTCTATTTCTTAATATTGGTTAGTTTGCATCCGTTTTAACGTATTTCTACGTAAAACACTGAGAAGACACGTTTTTAGTAACTTTGTTTTGGATTCCCATATAGAGTGAGATCCTTATTATTTATCGTTTTGGTGCCTAACATGCTAAAAAAACACAAAACAAAGATTTCTGGTAAGGTCGTTTAATTTCCTCATATTGGAGGCTTTGCATGCACTTTAGGGTTTAGTACATAACAGTCCGAAAAAAAAAAGCTGAAATTAACTTTTTTTGATAATATTCTTTAATCACATAATTGCCCTGAATTTTTCCAGAATTTTGGCATCTCGGTACCTATCAAGATGAATAACAAAAAAAAAAAAATCCTATTTATTTATTTATTTATTTTTTCTAAATAAAGAGTGTTATTTGTGAGTTTTAGGTTTTTGGTACTTAAGGAACTTATAATTCATAATACACGTTTCTCGTTATGTCCTTTTGTTTCCCAAACATAATGTTCTTTGCATGTACTTAAGCGTTTTTATAGATAACATCATCAAAAACACGCAAAATACATGTTTTTTGTAATGTTATTCTGTTTCTCCATAAAGTGTGTTTTTCATGCGTTTTAGCGGTTTGGTATATAAGTGGTTAAAAACACTTAAAGGCAAATTCTTCGTACAAATTGGTTTTATTCTCATGTAATGTGATCGTTCTGCTTTTTAGTGCTTTGTTGCATATCACGCTCAAAAAACAATCAAATGACACTTTTCTAGTAATGTCATTTTTTTTCCAAAATAAAGCTAGTTTCGCATGTAATTTGGCATTTTTGTATCTAAGAATGTGAAAAACGGATGCAAACCAACCAATATGAAGAAATAGAATAACATTACCAAAAAGATATATTTTGTTACCTACAGAAACTGCGAAAATGGATGGAAAGTACTCTATATTGGGAAACAAAAGAACATTACGAGAAACGTGTATAATGAGTGTTTTATAGTTTCACACAAACCACAAGGCAAAAAACGCAAAACACTCGCGTATATAGAGAAGTTTCTTACATACCAAAATGCTGAAATGGATGAGTAACACTTTTAATTGAGAAACAGAACTACCTTACCAAATGTGTGTTTTTTTAGTGTTTTTCACATTTTTAGTTAGGAAAATCCCAAATTACATGCGGAACTAGCTTTATGTGAGAAAAAAAATGATATTACCAGAAAAATGTCTTTTGAGTGTTTTTGAGCGTGATATGCAACAAAGCACTAAAAAGCAGAACAATCACATTACATGGGAATAAAACCAACTTTTACGAAGAACTTGCCTTTAAGTGTTTTTTTAACTCCTTACATACCAAAACGCTAAAACGTATGCAAAACACCCTTTATGGAGAAACAGAGTAACATTACCAAAAACATGTATTTTGAGTGTTTTTGATCATTTTATTTATAAAAACGCTTAAATACATGCAAAGAACCTTAGGTCTGGGAAACGAAAGGACATTAAGAGAAACGTGTATTACGAGTGTTTTTATGTTCCTTAAGTACCAAAAAAGCTAAAACCCACAAATAACACTCTTTATAGAGAAAAAGAAAATAATATAAAATAATTTTTTTTTTGTTCTTCATCTTCATAGGTACTAAGTTGCCAAAATTCTGGCAATATTCTTTGGGAATCGCAAAACAAAATTACTGAAAACGTGTCTTTTCGGTGTTTTACGTAGAAAAATGCTAAAACGGATGCAAACCAACCAATATGAAGAAATAGAATAACATTACCAAAAAGGTATATTTCAAGTGTTTTTGAGCTTGTTACCTACAAAAAAGACGAAAATGGATGCAAAGCACTCCTTATTAAGAGAGAAAAGGACATAACGAGAAACGTGTATAATGAATGTCTTATTATTTTCGGGCAAAAGAACTTGTGGTTCACAAGATCCAGAACGCAAAAAACGCAAAAATTCGTGTATATAAATAAGTTTCTTAGTTACCAAAATACTGAAACTCATGAATAACAATCTTAATTGGGAAATAGAACAACATTACCAAATGCGTGTATTTTGAGTGTTTTTTTTTCACATTCTTAGTTAGCAAAACCCCAAATAGCATGCGAAAGTAGCTTTATGTGGGAAAAAAATGACATTACCCGAAGTGTCTTTTGAGTGTTTTTTGAGCGTGTTAGGCAATAAAGCACTAAAAAGCAAGGCAATCATATTACATTGGAATAAAATCAACTTTTACCAAGAACTTGCCTTGAAGTGTTTTTCACCTCTTTACATACCAAATCGCTAAAACGCATGCAAAACACTCCTTTATGCAGAAGCAGAATAACATTACCAAAAACAAGTGTTTTTGAGTGTTTTTTATCGTATTACCTATAAAAACGCTTAAATACATACAAAGATCCCTATATTTGGGAAAGGAAAGGACATTACGAGAAATGTGTATTGTGAATGTTTTGAAGTTCTTTTAGCACCAAAACGTTAAAACCTACAAATAACACTCTTTATAGAGAAAAAAAAAATAAATAAAATATTAGCATTTTTATTTTTTGTTATTGATGTTCATAGGTACCAAGACGCCATGATTCTGACAAAATTCAGGGAAATTATGTGGAAAAATTATGTGGAAAAAGTTAATTTTATGTTTTTTTCGGAGTTATGTACCAAACTATAAAGTGTATCCACAGCCACTTATTTGAGAAAATTTAACGACTTTACAAGAAAAGAAACCTATCTTTTTTGAGTGTTTTTCCGCAAGTTAGGCACCAAAACGATAGATAATATGAAAGTCACTCTATATGGAAATCCAAAACAAAATTACTGAAAACGTGTCTTTTAAAAGATTTACGTACAAAAATGCTAAAACGGATGCAAACCAACCAATATGAAAAAATAGAATAACATTACCACAAATGTATATTTTGTGTGTTTTTGAGCTTGTTACATAAAAAAAGAACTTGCCTTTTAGTGTTTTTGACACGCATTTAGTAATGTTGTTCTAATTCTCAATTAATAATGTTATTCATGAGTTTCAGCATTTTAGTATCTAGGAAAATTCTAAATATACGCGAATTTTTGCGTTTTTTGCCTTGTGGTTTTTTTGAACTATAAAACATTCATTATACACTTTTCTTGCAATGTCCCTTTGTTTCCCAATATAGAGTGCTTTGTATCAATTTTTCCATTTTTTTGTAGGTAACAAGCTCAAAAACACTCAAAATATACATTTCTGGTAATGTTTTTCTGCTTCTTAATATTGGTTGGTTTGCATCAGTTTTAGCGTTTTTCTACGTAAAACACTGAGAAGACACGTTTTCAGAAATTTTCTTTTGGATTCCCACATATAGTGAGTTCCTTATTATTTATCGTTTTGATGCCTAACATTCTGAAAAACACACAAAAGACAGATTTCTGGTAAGGTCTTTAATTTCCTCATATAAGAGGCCTTGCATGTCTTTTGAGTGTTTTTGAACGTGTTGCGCAATAAAGCACTAAAAGGAAGGGCAATCACATTACATGGGAATAAAACCAAATTTTACCAAGAACTTGCCATTAAGTGTTTTTTTGAGCTAGTTACATACCAAAACACTAAAACGCATGCAAAATACATTTGATGGAGAAACCGAATAATATTACCAAATCCATGTATTTTGAGTGTTTTTGATCATGTTATCTATAAAAACGCTTAAATACATGCAAAGAACCTTATGTTTGGGAAACGAAAGGACATTACGAGAAACGTGTATTATGAGTGTTTTTTAAGTTCCTTCAGTACTTAAAAGCTAAAACCCACAAATAACACTCTTTATTTAGAAAAAAATAAAAATAAATAAATAATAAACAATAAATAAAAAAAATATTTTTTTTTGTGATTTATCTTTATAGGTACCGATATGCCAAAATTCTGCCAAAATTCAGTGAATTTATTTGGAAAAAAGAACATTAACAAAAAAGGTAATTATATCTTTTTTTTCGGATTGTTATGCACCTAAAGTGCTTGCAAAGCCACCTATATAGGGAAGTTAAACGACTTTACCAGAAACTTGTCTTTTCATTGTTTTTCAGCATGTTAGGCAACAAAACGATAAATAATATGGAAGTCAGTTAATATGTGAATCCAAAAGAAAATTAATGAAAACGTGTATTTTCAGTGTTTTACATAGAAAAACGTTAAAGCGGATGCAAACCAACCTATATGAAGAAATAGAATAACATTACCAAAAAGATATATTTCGAGTGTTTTTGAGCTTGTTACCTACAAAAAAAAAGCAAAAATGGATGTAAAGCACTCTATATTAGGAAACAAAAGGACATTACGAGAAACGTGTATAATGAATGTTTTATAGTTTTAAAAGAACCACAAGGCAATAAACGCAAAAACTCGTGTATATAGAGAAATTTCTTACATAGAAAAAAAAAAATGAAATGCATGAATAACACTTTTAATCGATAATCAGAACTGCCTTACTAAATTGTGTATTTTGAGTGTTTTTTTACATTCTTAGTTACGCCAAATTACATGCGAAACTATCTTCATGTGGGAAAAAAAATGACTTCCAAAAAAGTGTCTTTTTAGTGTTTTTGAGCGTGATATGCAACAAAGCACTAAAAAGCACAACAATCACATTACATGGGAATTAAACCAACTTTTACGAATAACTTGCCTTTAAGTGTTTTTTAACTCCTTACATACCAAATCGCTAGAACGCATGTAAAACACCCTTTATGGAGAAACAGAATAACATTACGAAAAACATGTATTTTGAGTGTTTTTGATCTTGTAACCTATAAAAACGCTTAAATACATGTCAAGAACCCTATGTTTTTATAACAAAAGGACATTACGAAAATCGTGTATTATGAGTGTTTTTAAGTTCCTTAAGTACCAAAAAGCTAAAACCCACAAATAACACTCTTTATAAAGAGATTTTTTTTTTTTTTGTTATTCATCTTCATATGTACCGACATGCCAAAATTCTGGCAAAATTCATGGAAATTTTATAAAAAAAAAAAAATCATCTTAAAAAATAATAGATTTTTTCCGGACTAATATACAAACCCTGAAGTACAGGAAAATCCTCCTATATGGGGAAATTACACGACTTTACCAGAAACCTGTCTTTTGAGTGTTTTTCAGCAATTTCAAAAATATTACTGAAAACGTGTCTTTCAGTGATTTACGAAGAAAAACGCTAAAACGGATGTGAATCAACCAATATGAAGAAATAGAATAACATTACCAAAAAGATATATTTTGATGTGTTTTTGAGCTTGTTACCTACAAAAAATGCAAAAATGGAAGGAAAGCACTTTATATTGGCAAAGAAAAGGACATTACGAGAAACGTGTATGAGTGTTATATAGTTTGAGAAGAACCACAAGGTAAAAAACTCAAAAACTCGTGCACATAAAGAAGTTTCTGACATACCAAAAAGTTGAAACTCATGAATAAGACTTTTAATTTTGAAACAGAAATACCTTACCAAATGTGTGTATTAGAAAAGTTTCTTACATACCAAAATGTTGAAAATCATGAATAACACTTTTAATTAAGAAATAGAACAACCTTACTAAATGCCTGTGTTTTGAGTTTTTTTTCACATTCTTAGTTACCAAAACCCCAAATTCCATGCAAAACTAGCTTTATGTGGGAAAACAAATGATATTACCAGAAAAGTGTCTTTTGAGTCTTTTTGAGCGTGTTAGGCAATAAAGCACTAAAAAGCAGGGCAATCATATTACATGGGAATAAAAACATTTTTTTACCAAGAACTTGCCTTTAAGTGTTTTTGAGCTCATTACATACCAAAACGTTAAAATGGATGCAAAACACCTTTTATGGAGAAACAAAATAAGATTACCAAAAACATATATTTTGAGTGTTTTTGATCATGTTATCTATAAAAACGCTCAAATACATGCAAAGAACCTTATGTTTGCGAAACGAAAGGACACTACGAGAAATGTGTATTATAGGTGTTTTTAATTTCCTTAAGTACCAAAAAGCTAAAACCCACAAATAAGACTCTTTATTTAGAAAAAAAGTAAGAAAATAAAAAAAATAGGATTTTTTTTTTATTCATCTTCATATGTACCGAGATGCCAAAATTCTGGGAGAATTCAGTACTATTATATGATAAAAGAAAATTATCAAAAAAGTTAGTTTTAGCTTTTTTCGGACTGTTATGTACCAAACCCTAAAGTGCATCCAAAGACTCCTATATGAGGAAATTAAACGATCTTAACAGAAATCTGTTTTTTGAGTGTTTTTCAGCATGTTAGGCACCAAAACGATAAATAATAAGGAACTGAAAATGCTGAAACTCATAAATAACACTCTTAATTGAGAAACAGAACAACCTTACTAAATGCGTGTATTTTGAGTGCTTTTCACATTCTTAGTTACCCAAACCCCAAATTCATTGCGAAACTAGCTTTATGTGGTAAAAAAAAATGGCATTTTCAGAAAGGTGTCTATTGAGTGTTTTTAAGCGTGATAGGCAGTAAAGCACTAAAAAGAAGGGCAATCACATTGCATGGGAATAAAATCAATGTTTACACTTTAAGTGTTTTTGAGCTTCTTATATACCAAAACACTAAAAAGCATGCAAAACAAACTTTATAGAGAAAAAGAATAACATTACCAAAAACATGTATTTTGAGTGTTTTTAATACATGCTAAGAACCCTATTTGTGGGGAACGAAAGGACATTACGAGAAACGTGTATTATGAGTGTTTTTGAAATTCATTAAGAACCAAAAAGCTAAAAGCCACAAATAACTCTCTATTGGGAAAAAAAAAATTAAATAAAAATATACGATATTTTTTTTTCTTTCTTATTCATCTTCATAGGTACCGAGATGCCAAAATTCGAGCAAAATTCATGATAATTTGTGAAATAAGAACATTATTAAAAAAGTTAATTTTAGCTATATTTTCTTCGACTCTTATGTCGCAAACCCTATAGTGCATGCAAAATCAATAAAACGTCTGTGCCAGAAAACTGTCTTATGAGTGTTTTTCAGCATGTTAGGCACCAAAACGATATATAACATGGAAGTCACTTTATATGGGAATCTATAACAAAATTACTGAAAACGTGTCTTTTCGGTTTTTTACGTAGAAAAACGCTAAATCGGATGCAAACCAACCAATATGAAAAAAAAAATAGAATAACATTACCAAAAAGGTATATTTTGAGTGTTTTTTAGCTTGTTACCTACAAAAAAGGTGAAAATGGATGCAAACCACTCCCTATTGGGAAACAAAAGAACATTACGAGAAACGTGTATAATGAGTGTCTTATTATTTTCGAGCAAAAGAACTTGTGGTTCACAAGAATCACAAGGCAAAAAACGCAAAAACTTGTGTATATAAAGAAGTTTCTTAGATACCAAAATGCTCAAACTCGTGAATAACAATATTTATTGAGAAAAAGAAAAACCTTACAAAAAGCGTGTATTTTCAGTGTTTTTCACATTCTTAGCAAAATCCCAAATACCATGCGAAACTAGCTTTACGTTGTAAAAAAATGACATTACCAGAAGTGTCTTTTGAGTGTTTTTGAGCGTGTTAGGCAATAAAGCACTAAAAAGCAGGGCAATCACATTACATGGGAATAAAACCAACTTTGACCAAGAACTTGCCATTATGTGTTTTTGAGCTCCTTACATACCAAAACGTTAAAATGCATGCAAAACACTCCTTTATAGAGAAGCAGAAAAACATTACAAAAAACATGTGTTCTAAGTGTTTTTGATCATGTTACCTATAAAAACGCTTAAATATATGCAAAGAAACACGTCTTTCGGAAACGAAAGGACATTACGAGAAACGTGTATTATGACTGTTTTTAAGTTCCTTAAGTACCAAAACGTTAAAACCCACAAATAACACTCTTTAAAGAGAAAAAATAAATAAATAAATAAATATATTTTTTTTTTGTATTGATTTGCATAAGTACCGATATGCCAAATTTCTGCCAAAATTCAGGGAATTTATGTGGAAAAAAGAACATTATCAAAAAAGTTAATTATAGCTTTTTTTCGGATTGTTATTTACCAAACCCTAAAGTACATGCAAAGCCACCTATATGAGAAAATTAAACAAGTTTACTGTCTTTTCAGTGTTTTTCAGCATGTTAGGCACTAAACCGATAAATAATAGGGAAGTCAGTCAATATGTGAATCCAAAACAAAATTACTGAAAACGTGTCTTTTCAGTGTTTCACGTAGAAAAAACGCTAAAAGGGATACAAAGAAACAAATATGAAGAAATAGAATAACATTACCAAAAAGTGTTTTTTAGCCTTTTACCTACGAAAAACGCGAAAATGGATGTAAAAGCACTCTATATTGGGAAGCAAAAGGACATTTAGAGAAACGTGTATAATGATTGTTTTATAGTTTCACAAGAACCACAAGTCAAAAAACGCAAAAAACTCGTGTATATAGAGAAGTTTCTTACATACCAAAATGCTAAAACTCATGAATAACACTTTCAATTGAGAAACAGATCTACCTTACCAAATGTGTGTATTTTGAGAGTTTTTCACATTCTTAGTTACGAAAATCCCAAATTACATGCGTTACTTGCTTTATGTGGGAAAAAAATGACATTATCAGAAAAGTGTCTTTTGAGTGTTTTTCAGCGTGATATGCAACAAAGCACTAAAAAAACAGAATAATCACATTATATAGGAATAAAAGTAACTTTTACGAAGAAATTGCCTTTAAGTGTGTTTAACTCCTTACATACCAAAACGCTAAAACGCATGCAAAACACCCTTTATGGAGAAACAGAATAACATTACCAAAAACATGTATTTTGAATGTTTTTTTTTATCATGTTACCCATAAAAACGCTTAAATACATGCAAAGAACACTATGTCTGTGAAACAAAAGGACATATAAAAAAAATTTTTAGCTTTTTCCGGAATTATATACCAAAAAACCCAGAAGTGCATGCAAAGCCACCTATATGGGGAAATTTCAAGACTTTACCAGAAATCTGTCTTTTGAGTGTTTTTCAGCAATTTCAACAATATTACTAAAAACGTGTCTTTTCAGTGATTTACGAAGAAAAACGCTAAAACAGATGCAAACCAACCAATATGAAGAAATAGAATAACATAACCAAAAAGATATATTTTGAGCGTTTTTCAGCTTTTTACCTAGAAAAAATGCGAAAATGGATGGAAAGCACTCTATATTGGGAAACAAAAGAACATTACGAGAAACGTGTATAATGAGTGTTTTATATAGTGTGTATATAGAGAAGTTTCTTATATACTAAAATGCTGAAATGCATGAATAACACTTTTAATTGAGAAACAGAACTACCTTACCAAATGTGTGTATTTTGAGTGTTTTTCACATTCTTAGTTACGAAAATCTCAAATTACATGCGAAACTAGCTTTATGTGGGAAAAAAAAATATTACCAGAAAAGTGTCTTTTGATTTTTTTTGAGCGTGATATGCAACAAAGCACTAAAAAGCAGAACAATCACATTACATGGGAATAAAACCAACTTTTACGAAGAACTTGCCTTTGTGTTTTTTTTTTAACTCCTTACATACCAAAACGCTAAAACGCATGCAAAAACACCCTTTTATGAAGAAACAGAGTAACATTACCAAAAACATGTATTTTGACTGTTTTGGATCAAGTTATTTATAAAAAACGCTTAAATTCATTCAAAGAACCTTATGTTGGGAATCGAAAGGACATTACGAGAAACGTGTATTATGAGTGTTTTTAAGTTCCTTAAGTACCAAAAAAGCTAAAACCCACAAATAAAACTCTTTATAGAGAAAAAAATAAATAAAATAATTTTTTTTTGTTATTCATCTTAATAGGTACTAAGATGCCAAAAATCTGGCAATATTCTTTGGGAATCGAAAACAAAATTATTGAAAACGTGTTTTTTCGGTGTTTTACGTAGAAAAACGGTAAATCGGACGGAAAGCAACCAATATGAAGAAATAGAATAACATTACCAAAAAGGTATATTTTCAGTGTTTTTGAGCTTGTTACCTAGAAAAAACGCGAAAATGAATGGAAAGCACTCCCTATTGGGAAAGAAAAGGTTATTACGAGAAACATCTATAATGAGTGTCTTATTATTTTCGGGTAAAAGAACTTCTGGTTCACAAGAACCACAAGGCAAAAAACGCAAAAAGTCGTGTATATAAAGAAGTTTCTTAGATACCAAAATGCTGAAACTTATGAATAATAATCTTAATTGAGAAACAGAACAACATTACCGAATGCGTGTATTTTTAGTGTTTTTTTTTTACATTGTTAGCAAAACCTCAAATAGCATGCGAAACTAGCTTTATGTGGGAAAAAAATTACTTTACCAGAAGTGTTTTTTGAGTGTTTTTGAGCCTGTTGCGCAATAAAGCACTAAAAAGCAGGGCAATTATATTACATTGGAATAAAACCAACTTTTACCAATAACTTGCCTTGAAGTGTTTTTCAGCTCCTTATATATCAAATCGCTAAAAAAACGCATGCAAAACACTCCTTTATTGAGAAGCAGAATAACATTACCAAAAACACGTGTTTTGAGTGTTTTTTAACATGTTATCTATAAAAACGCTTAAATATATGCAAAGATCGCTATATTTGGAGAACGAAAGGATATTACGAGAAACGTGTATTATGGATGTTTTTTTAAGTTCCTTCAGTACCTAAAAGCTAAAACCCACAAATAACACTTTATTTAAAAAAAAAATAATGAACAAAAAAAAATGTTTTTTTTTTTTATTATTCATCCTTATAGGTACCGAGATGCCAAAATTCTGCCAAAATTCAGGGAATTTATGTGGAAAAAAGAGCATTACCAAAAAAGTTAATTATAGCTTTTTTTTCGGATTGTTATGTACCAAACCCTAAAGTGCATGCAAAGACACCTATATAGGGAAGTTAAACGATTTTAACAGAAACCTGTCTTTTCAGTGTTTTCATCATGTTATGCACCAAAACGATAAATAATATGGAAGTCAGTCAATATGTGAAACCAAAACAAAATTACTGAAAACGTGTCTTTACGTAGAAAAACACTAAAGCGGATGCAAACCAACCTATATGATGAAATAGAATAACATTACCAAAAATATATATTTTGAGTGTTTTTGAGCTTGTTACCAACAAAAAATGCAAAAATGGATGTAAAGTACTCTATATTAGGAAACAAAAGGACATTACGAGAAACGTGTATAATGAGTGTTTTATAGTTTTCAAAGAACCACAAGGCAATAAACGCAAAAACTCGTGTATATAGAGAAATTTCTTACATACCGAAATGATGAAATGCATGAATAACACTTTTAATCGATAAAGAGAATTACCTTACCAAATTGTGTATTTTGAGCGTTTTTTGCATTCTTTGTTACGAAAATGCCAAATTACATGCGAAACTACCTTCATGTGGGAAGAAAAATGACATTACCAAAAAAGTGTCTTTTTAGTGTTTTTGAGCGTGATATGCAAAAAAACACTAAAAAGCAGAACAATCACATTACATGGGAATAAAACCAATTTTTACGAAGAACTTGCCTTTAAGTGTTTTTTAACTCCTTACATACCAAATCGCTAAAACGCATGCAAAACACCCTTTATGGAGAAACAGAATAATTTTACCAAAACATGTATTTTGAGTGTTTTTGATCATGTAACCTATAAAAAAGAATAAATACATGTAAAGAACCCTATGTTTGTATAACAAAAGGACATTACGAAAATCGTGTATTATGAGTGTTTTTAAGTTACTCAAGTACCAAAAAGATAAAACCCACAAATAACACTCTTTATAGAGAGAAATTTTTTTTTTTTTGTTATTCATCTTCATAGGTACCGAGATGCCAAAATTCTGGCAAAATTAATGGAAATCAAACCATGAAGTGTATGCAAATCCACCTAAATGGGGAAATTACACGACTTCACCAGAAACCTGTCTTTTGAGTGTTTTTCAGCAATTTCAATAATATTACTGAAAACGTGTCTTTTCAGTGATTTACGTAGAAAAACGCTAAAACGGATGTAAACCAACCAATATGAAGAAATATATTTTAATGTGTTTTTGAGCTTGTTACCTACAAAAAATGCAAAAATGGATGGAAAGCACTTTATATTGGCAAAGAAAAGGACATTACGAGAAACGTGTATGAGTGTTTTATAGTTTGACAAGAACCACAAGGTAAAAAGCTCAAAAACTCGTGTATATAAAGAAGTTTCTTACATACCAAAAAGCTGAAACTCATGAATAACACTTTTAATTTTGAAACAGAAATACCTTACCAAATGTGTGTATTAGAAAAGTTTCTTACATAACAAAATGCTGGAACTCATGAATAACACTTTTAATTAAGAAATAGAACAACCTTACTAAATGCCTGTTTTGATTTTTTTTTCACATTCTTAGTTAGCAAAACCCCAAATTCTGTGCAAAACTAGCTTCATGTGGGAAAAAAATGATATTATCAGAAAAGTGTCTTTTCAGTGTTTTTGAGCGTGTTAGGCAATAAAGCACTAAAAAGCAGGGTAATCACATTACATGGGAATAAAAACAACTTTTACCAAGAACTTCCCTTTAATTGTTTTTGAGCTCATTACATTCCTTAAGTTCCAAAAATTTAAAACCCACAATTAACACTTTATTTAGAAAAAAAAGTAAGAAAATAAAAAAATATGATTTTTTTTTTTTTTGTTATTCATCTTCATACGTACCGAGATGCCAATATTCTGGAAAAATTCAGGGTAATTCAGGGTAAAAGAAAATTATCAAAAAAGTTCATTTTAGTTTTTTTTTGGAGTGTTATATACCAAATCCTAAAGTGCATCCAAAGACTCATATATGAGGAAATTAAACGACCTTACCAGAAATCTGTTTTTTTAGTGTTTATCAGCATGTTAGGCACCAAAACGATAAATAATAAGGAACTCACTCTATATGAGAATCCAAAACAAATTTGCTGAAAACGTGTTTTTTCAGTGTTTTACGTAGAAAAACGCTAAAACGGATGCAAAACAACCAATATCAAGAAATAGAAAAACATTACCAAAAAGGTATATTTTACGTGTTTTTGAGCTTGTTACCTACAAAAAAAAAACGGGAAAATTGATGCAAAGCACTCTATATTAGAAAACAAAAGGACTTTGCAAGAAAAGTGTATAATGAGTTTTTTTATAGTTCAAACGTACCAAAAGGCAAAAAACACAAAAACTCGTGTATATGGAGGTTCCTAGATACCAAAATGCTGAAACTTATGAATAACACTCTTAATTCTCAAACAGAACAACGTTACTAAATGCATGCATTTTGATTGCTTTTCATATTCTTAGTTACCAAAACCCCAAATTGCATACAAAACCACCTTTATGTGAGAAAAAAATGACATTACCAGTAAAGTGTCTTTTAAGTGTTTTCGAGCGTGATATGCAATAAAGCACTAAAAAGCGGGGAATCATATTACACTGGAATAACACCAATTTATACCAAAACCTTGCCTTTAAGTGTTTTTGAGCTCCTTATATAACAAACCGCTAAAACGCATGCAAAACAAACTTTATGGAGAAACAGAATAACATTACCAAAAACATGTATTTTGAGTGTTTTTGATCATGTTATTTATAAAAACGCTTAAATACATGCAAAGAACATTATGTTTTTTGAGTGTTTTTGAGCGTGTTAGGCAATAAAGCACTAAAAAGCAGGGTAATAACATTACATGGGAATAAAAACAACTTTTACCAAGAACTTGTCTTTAAGTGTTTTTTAGCTCATTACATACCAAAACGCTAAAACGCATGCAAAACACCTTTTATGGAGAAACAGAATATAATTACCAAAAACATATATTTTAAGGGTTTAGATCATATTATCTATAAAAACGCTTAAATACATACAAAGAACCTTATGTTTGCGAAACGAAAGGACATTAAGAGAAATGTGTATTATAAGTGTTTTTAAGTTCCTTAAGTACCAAAAAGTTAAAACCCACAAATAACACTCTTTATTTAAAAAAAAAAAATATTAGAAAATAAAAAAAAATAGGAATTTTTCTTTTTTGTTATTCATCTTCATTAGGTACCGAGATTCCAAACTTCTGGGAAAATCCAGGGCTATTATATAATAAAAGAAAATTTAAAAAAAGTTAATTTTAGCTTTTTTTTCGGACTTTTATACCAAACCCTAAAGTGCATCCAAAGACTCCTATATGAGGAAATTAAACGACCTTACCAGAAATCTGTTTTTTGAGTGTTTTTTCAGCATGTTAGGCACAAAAACGATAAATAATAAGGAACTCACTCTATATGGGAATCCAAAACAAAATTGCTGAAAACGTGTCTTTTCAGTGTTTTACGTAGAAAAACGCTGAAACAGATGCAAACCAACCAAAATCAAGAAATAGAAAAACATTACCAAAAAAGTATATTTTGAGTTTTTTTGAGCTTGTTACCTACAAAAAAACGGGAAAATTGATGCAAACCACTCTATATAAGAAAACAGAAGGACTTTGCAAGAAAAGTGTATAATGAGTTTTTTATAGTTCAAACGAACCAAAAGGCAAAAAACTAAAAACTCGTGTATATGGAGAATGTTCCTAGATACCAAAATGCTGAAACTCATGAATAACACTCTTAATTGAGGAACAGAACAACCTTACTAAATGCGTGTATTTTGCGAGCTTTTCACATTCTTAGTTATCAAAACCCCAAATTGCATACGAAACCATCTTTATGTGAGGAAAAAAATGACATTAACAGAAAAGCGTCTTTTAAGTGTTTTTAAACGTGATAGGCAATAAAGCACTAAAAAGCACGGCAATCATATTACATTGGAATAACACCAATTTATACCAAAAAACTTGCCTTTAAGTGTTTTGAGCTCCTTATATAACAAACGGCTAAAACGCATGCAAAAGAAACTTTATGGAGAAACAGAATAGCATTACCAAAAACATATATTTTGAGCGTTTTTAATCATGTTATCTATAAAATCGTTTAAATACATGCAAAGAATATTATGTTTGGGAAAGAAAAGGACATTACGAGAAACGTGTATTATGAGTGTTTTTTTAAGTTCCTTCAGTAACAAAAAGTTAAAACCCACAAATAACTTTCTTTATTTAGAAAAAAAAATATAAAAATAAAAAAAATTGGAATTTTTTTTTGTTATTCATCTTCATAGTACCGAGATGCCGAAATTGTGGGAAACTTCAGGGAAATCGAGTGAAAAAACAATATTATCAAAAAAGTTAATTTCAGCTTTTTTTTTCGAACCGTTATGTACCAAACCCTAAAGTGCATATAAAAGACTCCTATATGAAGAAATTTAACGACCTTAGCAAAAATCTGTGTTTTGAGTGTTTTTTAGCATGTTAAGCACCAAAACGATAAATAATAAGGAACTCACCTCTATATGGGAATCCAAAACAAAGTTACTGAAAACGTGTCTTCTCAGTGTTTTACGTAGAAAAACACTAAAACGGATGCAAAGCAACCAATATCAAGGAATAGAAAAACGTAACTAAAAAGGTATATTTTCAGTGTTTTTGAGCTTATTACCTACAAAAAACGCGAAAATTGATGCAAAGCACTCTATATTGGTAAACAAAAGGACATTGCATTGTATAATGATTGTTTTATAGTTCAAAAGAACCACAAGGCAAAAAACGCAAAATCTCGTGTATATGGAGAGGTTTCTTAGATACAAAAATGCTAAAACTCATGTATAACACTCCTAATTGAGAAACAGAACAACCTTAATAAATACGTGTATTTTGAGTGCTTTTCACATTCTAAGTTATAAAAACCCCAATTTGCATAGGAAAATAGATTTGTGGGAAAAAAAATGACTTTACCAGAAAAGTGTCTTTTAAGTGTTTTTGAGCGTGATAGGCAATAAAGCACTAATAAGGAGGGCAATCACATTACATTGTAGGAAAACGAATTTTTACCAAGAACTTGCCTTTAAGTGTTTTTGAGCTCCTTATATACCAAAACACTAAAACGCCTGCAAAACACTCTTTATGGTGAAACATAATAATATTACCAAAAACATATATTTTGAGTGTATTTGATTATGTTACCAATGAAAACGTTTAAATACATGCAAAGAACACTATTTTTAGGAAACGAAAGGAGATTACGAGAAACGTGTATTATGAGTGTTTTTAAGCTCATTAATTACGAAAAAGCTAAAAGCCACAAATAACACTCTTTATTGAGAAACAATAAATAAATAAAAAAAATACGATATTTTTTTTTCTTTCTTATTCATCTTCACAGGTACCGAGATGCCAAAATTCGGCCAAATTCAGGAAATTATGTGAAATAAGAACATTACAAAAAAGTTAAATTTAGCTTTTTTTTCGGACTATTATGTACCAAACCCCTAAAGTGCATGCAAAGCCACCTATATGGGGAAATTAAACGTTTTTGCCAGGAAACGGTATTATGAGTGTTTTTCAGCATCTTAGGAACCAACACGATAAATAACATGAAAGTCAATCTATATGGGAATCCAAAACAATATTACTAAAAACGTGTCTTTTCGGTGCTTTACGTTGAAAAACGCTAAAACGGATGCAAATCAACCAATATGAAGGAATAAAATAACATTACCAAAAAGGTATATTTTGAGTGTTTTTGAAATTGTTACTTACAAAAAACACGAAAATGGATGGAAAGCACTCTATATTGGGACACAAAAGGCACCAAAAAGCATGTTAGGCACCAAAACGATAAATAATATGAAAGTCACTCTATATGGAAATCCAAAACAAAATTACTGGAAACGTGTCTTTTACAAGATTTACGTAGAAAAACGCTAAAACGGATGCAAACCAACCAATATGAAGAAATAGAATAACATTACCAAAAAATATATTTTGTGTTTTCTTGAGCTTGTTACATAAAAAAACGCGAAAATATATGCAAAGCATTCTATATAAGGAAAAAAAAACATAACGAGAAACGTGTATAATGATTATTTTATAGTTTCACCGGAATCACAAGGCAAAAAACGCAAAAACTCGACTATATGGAGAAGTTTCTAAGATACCAAAATACTGAAACTCATGAATAACACTCTTAATCAAGAAATAGAACAACCTTACTAAAAGCGTGTATTATGAGTGTTTTTTTTATATTCTTAGTTACCAAAACTCCAAATTCCATGCGAAACTAGCTTTATGTGGGAAAAAAAAATGACATTACCAGAAAAGTGTCTTTGAGTGTTTTTGAACGTGTTAGGCAGTAAAGCACTAAAAAACAGGGCAATCACATTACATGGGAATAAAACCAACTTTTACGAAGAACTTGCCTTTTAGTGTTTTTGACACGCATTTAGTAAGGTTCCTCTGTTTCCCAATTAAGAGTGTTATTCATGAGTTTCAGCATATACACGAGTTTTTTGCGTTTTTTGCCTTGTGGTTTTTTTTGAACTATAAATTATTTATTATACACATTTCTCGCAATGTCCCTTTGTTTCCCAATATAGAGTGCTTTGTATCCATTTTCCCGTTTTTTTTGTAGGTAACAAGCTCAAAACACTCAAAATATACATTTTTGGTAATGTTTTTCTGCTTCTTGATATTGGTTGGTTTGTATCAGTTTTAGCGTTTTTCTACGTAAAACACTGAAAAAGACACGTTTTCACTAATTTTCTTTTTGATTCCCACATAGAGTGAGTTCCTTATTATTTATAGTTTTGGTGTCTAACATTCTGAAAAAAACACTCAAAAGACAGATTTCTGGTAAGGTCTTTAATTTCCTCATATGGGAAGCTTTGCATGTCTTTTCAGTGTTTTTGAACATGTTACGGAATAAACCATTAAAAGCCAGGGCAATCACATTACATGGGAATTAAACCAAATTTTACCAAAAACTTGCCTTTAAATGTTTTTGAACTCCTTACGTACCAAAACGCTAAAACGCATGTAAAATACATTTTATGGAGAAACAGAATTACATTACCAAATATATGTATTTTGAGTGTTTTTGATAATGATATCTATAAAAACGCTTAAATACATGCAAAGAACCTTATGTTTGGGAAACGAAAGAACATTACGAGAAACGTGTATTATGAGTGATTTTTAAGTTCTTTCAGTACCAAAAACCTAAAACCCACAAATAACACTCATTAGAAAATATAATCAGAAAATATTAAAAGAAAAGTGTCTTTTGAGTGTTTTTGAGCGTGTTAGGCAATAAAGCACTAAAAAGCAGGATAATCACATTACATGGGAATAAAAACAACGTTTACCAAGAACTTGCCTTTAAATGTTTTTCAGCTCATTACATACCAAAACGCTAAAACGCATGCAAAAGTCCTTTTATGGAGAAACAGAATAAAATTACCAAAAACATAAATTTTGAGGGTTTTCATCATGTTATCTATAATAACGCTTAAATACATACAAAGAACCTTAAGTTTGCGAAACGAAAGGACATTACGAGAAATGTGTATTATAAGTGTTTTTAAGTTGCTTAAGTACCAAAAAGTTAAAACCCACAAATAACACTTTATTTAGAAACAAAGTAAGAAAATAAAAAAAATAGGATTTTTTTTTATTTGTTATTCATCTTCATAGGTACCGAGATGTCAAAATTCTGGGAAAATTCAGGGCTATTATATGATAAAAGAAAATTATTAAAAATGTTAAGTTTAGCTTTTTTTTTTGGACTGTTATATACCAAACCATAAATTGCATCCAAAGACTCCTATATGAAGAAATTAAACGACCTTACCAGAAATCTATTTTTTGAGTGTTTTGCAGCATGTTAGGCAACAAAACGATAAATAATAAGGAACTCACTCTATATGAGAATCCAAAACAAAATTGCTCAAAACGTGTCTTTTCAGTGTTTTACGTAGAAAAACCCTAAAACGGATTGAAACCAACCAATATCAAGAAATAGAAAAACATTACCAAAAAGGTATATTTTGAGTGTTTTTGAGCTTGTTACCTACAAAAAAACGGGAAAATTGATGCAAAGCACTCTATATTAGAAAAGAAAAGGACTTTGCAAGAAAATTGTATAATGAGTTTTTATAGTTCAAACGAACCAAAATGCAAAAACCACAAAAACTCGTGGATATGGAGTAGGTTCCTAGATACCAAAATGCTGAAACTCATAAATAACACTCTTAATTGAGAAACAGAACAACCTTACTAAATGCGTGTATATTGAGTGCTTTTCACATTCTTAGTTACCAAAAATCCCAAATTGCATGCAAAACCACCTTTATGTGAGAAAAAAAATGACATTTCCAGAAAAGTGTCTTTTAAGTGTTTTTCAGCGTGAGACGCAATAAAGCACTAAAAAGCAGGGCAATCATATTACATTGGAATAACACCAATTTATACCAAAAACTTGCCTTTAAGTGTTTTTCAGCACCTTATATAACAAACCGCTAAAAACGCATGCAAAACAAACTTTATGGAGAAGCAAAATAACATTACCAAAAACATGTATTTTGAGTGTTTTTGATCATGTTATCTATAAAAACGCTTAAATACATGCAAAGAACATTATGTTTGGGAAACAAAAGTACATTACGAGAAACGTGTATTATGAGTGTTTTTTTTAAGTTCCTTAAGTACCAAAAAGCTAAAACCCACAATATCACTCTTTATTTAGAAAATAAAAAATAAAAAAATAAAAAATAGGAATTTTTTTTTTGTTATTCATCTTCATAGGTACCGAGATGACAAAATTCTGGGAAAATCCAGGGCAATCATATGATAAAACAATATTATCAAAAAGTTAATTTCAGCTTTTTTTTTTCGGACTGTTATGTACCAAACCCTAAAGTGCATGCAAAGCCTCCTATATAAGGAAATTAAACAACCTTACAAGAAATCTGTGTTTTGAGTGTTTTTTTTAGCATATTAGGCACCAAAACGATAAATAATAAGGAACTCACTCTATATAGGAATCCAAAACAAAGTTACTGAAAACGTGTCTTCTCAGTGTTTTACGTAGAAAAACGCTAAAACGGATGCAAAGCAACCAATATCAAGAAATAGAAAAACGTTACTAAAAAGGTATATTTTGAGTGTTTTTGACCTTGTTACCTACAAAAAACGCGAAAATTGATGCAAAGCATTCTATATTGGGAAAGAAAAGGACTTTGCAAGAAAAGTGTATAATGAGTGTTTTATAGTTGAAAAGAACCACAAGGCAAAAAACGCAAAATCTCGTGTATATGGAGAGGTTTCCTAGATACCAAAATGCTAAAACTCATATATAACACACTTAATTGAGAAACAGAACAACCTTACTAAATGCATGTATTTTCAGTGCTTTTAACATTCTTAGTTAACAAAACCCCAAATTCCATGCGAAAATCGATTGTGGGAAAAAAAAAAAGACTTTACTAGAAAAGTGTCTTTTGAGTATTTTTGAGCGTAATAGGCAATAAATCAATTAAAAGGAGAGCAATAAACGAATTTTTACCTAGAACTTGCCTTTAAGTGTTTTTGAGGTCCTTATATACCAGAACACTAAAACGCATGGAAAACAAACTTTATAGTGAAACAGAAAAAAATTACCAAAAACATGTATTTTCAGTAGATCATGTTACCAATAAAAACGCTTAAATACATGCAAAGAACCCTAATTTTGGGAAACGAAAGGACATTACGAGAAACGTGTATTATGAGTGTTTTTAAGTTCCTTTAGTACCAAAAAAGCTAAAACCCAGAAATAACACTCTTTATAGAGAAAAAAAAAATAAATAAAGTACATATTTTTTTATTTTTGTTATTCATCTTCATAGGTACCAAGATGTCAAATTTCTGGCAAAATTCTTTGGGAATCGAAAAAAAAATTACTGAAAACGTGTCTTTTTGGTGTTTTACGTAGAAAAACGCTAAAACAGATGAAAACCAACCAATATGGTGAAATACAATAACATAACCAAAGAGTGTTTTTGAGCTTGTTACCAACAAAATAAGCGAAAAAGGATGCAAAGCAGTACCTATTGGGAAAGAAAAGGACATTACGAGAAACATGTATAATGATTGTCTTATTATTTTCGGGCAAAATAACTTTTCGTTCACAAGAACCACAAGGCAAAAAACGCAAAAACTCGTGTATATAAAGAAGTTTCTTAGATACCAAAATGCTGAAACTCATGAATAACAATCTTAATTGAGAAACAGAACAACATTACCAAATGCATGTATTTTGAGAGTTTTTTTTTCACATTCTTCGCAAAACCCTAAATAGCATGCGAAACTAGTTTTATGTGGGAATAAATTACATTACTAGAAGTATCTTTTCAGTGTTTTTGAGCGTGTTAGGCAATAAAGCACTGAAAAGCAGGGCAATCATATTACAATGGAATAAAACTAACTTTTATCAAGAACTTGCCTTCAAGTGTTTTTCAGCTCCTTTTATACGAAATCGCTAAAACGCATGTAAAACACTCCTTTATGGAGAAGCAGAATAACATTATCAAAAACAAGTGTTTTGAGTGTTTTTTATCGTGTTACCTATAAAAACGCTTAAATACATGCAAAGATCCCCATATTTGGGAAACGAAAGGACATTACGAGAAATGTGTATTATGAATGTTTTTAAGTTCCTTAAGTACCAAAACGTTAAAACCTACAAATAACACTTTATTAAGAAAATATAATAAATAAAAAAATAATATTTTTATATTTTGTTATTGATGTTCATAGGTACCAAGATGCCAAAATTATGTTATGTTCCAAACCATAAAGTGTATGCAAAGCCACTTATCTGATAAAAATTTAACGACTTTACAAGAAACCTGTCTTTTGAGTGTTTTTCTGCATGTTAGGCACCAAAATGATAAATAATATGGAAGTCACTCTATATGGAAATCCAAAACAAAATTACTGAAAATGTGTCTTTTAAAAGATTTACGTAGAAAAACGCTAAAACGGATAGAAAACCAAGCAATATGAAGAAATAGAATAACATTACCAAAAAAGTATATTTTGTGTTTTTTAGCTTGTTACATAAAAAAAAACGCGAAAATGGATGCAAAACACTCTATATAAGAAAAAAGAGGACATAACGAGAAACGTGTATAATGAGTGTTTTATAGTTTTATCACAATCACAAGGCAAAAAAAGCAAATACTCGACTGTATGGAGAAGTTTTTAAGATACCAAAATACTGAAACTCATGAATAACACTCTTAATCAAGAAATAGAACAACCTTACTAAATGCGTGTATTTTGAGTGTTTTTTTACTCTTAGTTACCAAAACTCCAAATTCCATGCGAAACTAGCTTTATGTGGGAAAAAAATGACATTACCAGAGAAGTGTCTTTGAGTGTTCTTGAGCGTATTAGACAATAAAGCACTAAAAAGCAGGGCAATCACATTGCATGGGAATAAAACCAACATTTACGAAGATTTTGTCTTTTAATGTTTTTGACACGCATTTAGTAAGGTTGCTGTGTTTCTCAATTAAGAGTGTTATTCATGAGTTTCAGCATTTTGGTATAAAGGAAACTTCTTCATATACACGAGTTTTTGCGTTTTTTGCCTTGTGTTTTTTTTAACTATAAAACATTCATTGTACACTTTTCTCGCAATATCCCTTTCTTTCCCAATATAGAGTGCTTTTTATCAATTTTCGCTTTTTTTTGTAGGAAACAAGAACACAAACACTTAAAATATACATTTTTGGTAATGTTTTTCTGCTTCTTGATATTGGTTAGTTTATATTATTTTTAGCGTTTTTCTACGTAAAACACTTAGAAGAAACGTTTTAAGTAATTTTCTTTTGGATTCCCACTTAGAGTGAGTTCCTTATTATTTATCGTTTTGGTGCCTAATATGCTGAAAAACACTCAGAATACATATTTCTTGTAAGGTCTTTAATTTCCTAATATGTTTGTGAGCGTGTTACGCAATAAAGCCCTAAAAGCCAGGGCAATCACATTACATGGGAATAAAACCAAATTTTACCAAGAACTTGCCTTCAAGTGTTTTTGAGCTCGTTACATACCAAAACGCTAAAACGCATGCAAAATACATTTTATGGAGAAACAGAATAACATTACCAAATACATGTATTTTGAGTGTTTTTTTTATCATGTTATGTATAAAAACGCTTAAACACATACAAAGAACCTTATGTTTGGGAAACGAAAGAACATTACGAGAAACGTGTATTATGATTGATTTTTAAGTTCCTTCAGTACCAAAAAGCTAAAAACCACAAATAACACTCTTTAGAAAAATAAATAAATAAAAAAAATCGGATTTTTTTTTTTTTGGTTATTCATCTTCATAGGTACCGAGATGCTAAAATTCTGCCAAAATTCACGGAATTTATGTGGAAAAAAGAATATTATTATAGAAGTTAATTATAGCTTTTTTTTCGGATTGTTATGTACCAAACCCTAAAGTCACCTATATAAGGAAGTTAAAGGACTTTACCAGAAAACTGTCTTTTCAGTGTTTTTCAGCATGTTAGGCACCAAAACGATAAATAATATGGAAGTCAGTCAATATGAGAATCGAAAAGAAAATTACTGAAAACGTGTCTTTTCAGTGTTTTAAGTAGAAAAACGCTAAAACGGATACAATCCAACAAATATGAAGAAATAGAATAACATTACCAAAAAGTGTTTTTGAGCTTTTTACTTACAAATAACGCGCAAAAGGATGGAAAGCACTCTATATTGGGAAGCAAAAGGACATTACGAGAAACGTGTATAATGAGTGTTTTATAGTTTCACAACAACTACAAGGCAAAAAACGCAAAAAATCGTGTATATATAGAAGTTTCTTACATACCAAAACGCTAAAACTCATGAATAACACTTTTAATTGAAAAAAAAAAGAACTACCTTACCAAATGTGTGTATTTTGAGTGTTTTTCACATTCTTAGTTACGAAAATCCCAAATTACATGCGAAACTAGCTTTATGTGGGAAAAAAATGACATTACCAGAAAAGTGTCTTTTGAGTGTTTATGAGCGTTATATGCAAAAAAAAAAAAACACTAAAAAGCAGGGAAATCACATGACATGGGAATAAAACCAAATTTTACGAAGAACTTGGCTCTAAGTGTTTTTAACTCCTTACATACCAAAACGCTAAACGCATGCAAAACAACCTTTATGGAGAAACAGAATAACATTACTAAAAACATGTATTTTGATTGTTTTTGATCATGTTACCTATAAAATCGCTTAAATACATGCAAAGACCCCTTTGTTTGTGAAGCGAAAGGACATTACGAAAATCGTGTATTATGAGTATTTTTAAGTTCCTTAAGTACCAAAAATCTAAAACCCACAAATAACACTCTTTATAGAGAGAAAAAATAATTAAAAAAATAGATTTTTTTTGTTATTCATCTTCATAGGTAACGAGATGCCAAAATTCTGAGAAATTTCTGGGAAATTATGTGAAAAAAAAAAAAAAAAAAAATAATTTTAGCTTTTCCCGGAGTTATGTACGAAGTGCATGCAAACCCACCTATATGGGTAAGTTACACGACTTTACAAGAAACGTGTCTTTGTGTGTTTTCAGCAATTTCAACAGTATTACTGAAAACGTGTCCTTTCAGTTTTAGCGTAGAATGCTAAAACGGATGCAAACCAACCAATATGAAGAAATAGAATAACATTACAAAAAAGAGTGTTTTTGAGCTTGTTACTTACAAAAAAACGCAAAAATGATTGCAAAGGAGTCTATATTGGGAAAGAAAAGGATATTACAAGAAAATTGTATAATGAATGTATTAATAGTTTTCAAGAACCATAAGGCAAAAAACGCAAAACTCGTATATATGGAGAAGTTTCTTAGACACCAAAATGCTGAAACTCATGAATAATACTCAATTGAGAAACAGAACAATTTTAGGAAATGAGTGTATTTTGAGTGTTTTTTTTTCACATTCTTAGTGGTCCAACCCCAAATTACATGCGAAACTGTGGAAAAAAAATGAAATTACTAGAAAAGTGTCTTTTTAGTGTTTTTCAGCGTGTTAGGCAATTCAGCACTAAAAAGCAGGGCAATCACATTATATGGGAATATAACCAACTTTTACCAAGAACTTGCCTTTAAATTTTTTTAACTCGTTACATACCAAAACGCTAAAACCCATGCAAAACACCCTTTATGGAAAAACAGAATAACATTCTCAAAAACATGTATTTTGAGTGTTTTTGAGCTTGTTACCAATAAAAATGCTTAAATACATGCAAAGAACCCTATGTTTGGGAATGAAAGGACATTACGGGGAATGTGTATTACGAGTGTTTATAAGTTCCTTAAGTACCAAAAAGCTAAAACCCACAAATAACACTCTTTATAGAGAAAAAAAAAATGAAAATATAACATTTTTTTTTATTGATCTTCATAGGCACTGAGATGCCAAAATTCTGGCGAAATTCAGAAAAATTACGTGAAAAAAGAATATTATAAAAGAGGTTGATTTTAGCTTTTTTTTGGACTGTTATGTACCAAACCCTAAAGTGTATGCAAAGCCACCTATATGGGGAAATTAAACGATTTTACAAGAAACCTGTCTTTTGAGTGTTTTTCAGCATGTTAGGCATCAAAACGATAAATAAGATAGAAGTCACTCTATATGGGAATCCAAAACAAAATTACTGAAAACGTGTCTTTTCTGTGTTTTACGTAGAAAAACGCTAAAACGGATGGAAACCAACCAATATGGAGAAATAGAATAAAATTACCAAAAAGGTATATTTTGAGTGTTTTTGATCATGTTACCTATAAAAACGCTTAAATACATGTAAAGAATCTTATCTTTAGGAAACAAAAGGACATTACGAGAAACGAGTATTATGAGTGTTTTTACGTTTCTTACGTACCAAAAAGCTTAAACCCACAAATAACACTCTATATAGAGAAAAAATAAATAATTGAAAAAATAGCATTTTTTATTCTTTTGTTACTAATCTTCATAGGTATCGAGATGCCAAAATTCTGGCAAAATTCAGGGAAATTATATGAAAAAAGAATATCAAAAAAGTTAATTTTAACTTTTTTTCAGACCGTTATGTACCAAACCCTAAAGTGTATGTAGAGCCACCTACTCGTATATTGGGAAATTAAACGACTTTACCTGAAACCTGTGTTTTGCCTTTTTTTCAGTATATTAGGCACCAAAACAATAAATAATATGGAAATCACTCTGTATGGGAATCCAAAACAAAATTACTGAAAACGCTTCTTTTCAGTGTTTTACGTAGAAAAACGCTAAAAAGCATGCAAATCAACCAATATCATGAAATAGAATAATATTACCAAAAATGTATTTTTTTTGTTTTTTGAGCGAAAATGGATGCAAATTTCTCTATATTGGGAAACAAAAGGACATTATATATATATATATATATATATATATATATATATATATATATATATATATATATATATATATATATATATATATATATATATATATATATATATATATATATATATAGAATAACATTACCAAAAATGTATATTTTGAGTGTTTTTGAGCTTCTTACCTACAAAAAACGCGAAAATGCATGCAATCCACTCTTTATTTGGAAACAAAAGGAGATTACGAGAAAAATGTATAATGAGTATTTTATAGTTTCACAAGAACCACAAGGCAAAAAACGCAAAAACTCGTGTATGTTTCTTAGTTTCTTAGATACCAAAATGCTGAAACTCATGAATAACACTCTGAATTCAGAAACAGAACAACCTTACCAAATGGGTGTATTTTGAGTGTTTTTCACATTCTTAGTTACCAGAACCCCAAATTGCATGCGAAACTATCTTTATGTGGGAAAGAAATGACATTACGAGAAAAGTGTCTTTTTGAGTGTTTTTGAGCGTGTTAGGCAATAAAGCACTCTAATGGAGGGCAATCATATTACATGGGAATAAAACCAACTTTTACCAAGAACTTGCCTTTAAGTGTTTTTGAGCTCCTTATATACCAAATCGCTAAAACGCATGCAAAACACTCTTTATAGAGAAACAGATTAACATTACCCAAAACATGTGTTTTGAATATTTTTGATCATGTTATCTCTAAAAACGCTTAAATACATGCAAAGAACCCTATGTCTGGGAAACGAATGGACATTACGAGAAACGTGTATTATGAGTATTTTTCATAGGTATCGAGATGCCAAAATTCTGGCAAAATTCAGTGAAATTATGTGAAAAAAGAACATTATCAAAAAAGTTAATTTTAGCTTTTTTTCCGGACTGTTTTGTACCAAACCTTAAAGTGCATGCAAAGCCAACTTACATGAGGATATTAAACGACTTTACTAGAAACCTGTGTTTTGAGTGTTGTTCAGCATGTTATTCACCAAAACAATAAATAATAAGGAAGTCATTCTATATGAGAATGCAAAACCAAATTACTGAAAACACGTCTTTTCCGTGTTTTACGTAGAAAAACGCTAAAACGGATGCAAACCAACCAATATGTAGAAATAGAATAAGATTACCAAAAATTATATTTTGAATGTTTTTAAGCTTTTTACTTACAAAAAATGCGAAAATGGATGCCTTTTAGCGGTTTGTTACCTCAGAAGTAAAAAAAAACGTTTCTCGTAATATATCTTTTTTCCATTTAACCAAATAGGGTACTTGGAATGTATTTTGACGTTTTTCACGTAACAGCCTCAAAAACAATTAAAAAAACTTGTTTTTTGGTAATGTTATTCTGTTTCTCCATCAAGGGTGTTTTGCATGCGTTTTAGCGTTCTGGTACCTAAGTTGCTCAAAAATACTGAAAAGGGACATTTTTGTTGATGTTTTGTTTTCCATTGCAGTGTGATTTCCATGCTTTTCATCGTTTTGGAGCTAAAACAGTGATAAACACTCAAAAGACGCGAAAATGCATGCAATCCACTCTTTATTTGGAAACAAAAGGAGATTACGAGAAAAATGTATAATGAGTATTTTATAGTTTCACAAGAACCACAAGGCAAAAACCGCAAAAACTCGTGTATGTTTCTTGGTTTCTTAGATACCAAAATGCTGAAACTCATGAATAACACTCTGAATTCAGAAACAGAACAACCTTACCAAATGGGTGTATTTTGAGTGTTTTTCACATTCTTAGTTACCAGAACCCCAAATTGCATGCGAAACTATCTTTATGTGGGAAAGAAATGACATTACGAGAAAAGTGTCTTTTGAGTGTTTTTGAGCGTGTTAGGCAATAAAGCACTCTAATGGAGGGCAATCATATTACATGGGAATAAAACCAACTTTTACCAAGAACTTGCCTTTAAGTGTTTTTGAGCTCCTTATATACCAAATCGCTAAAACGCATGCAAAACACTCTTTATAGAGAAACAGATTAACATTACCCAAAGCATGTGTTTTGAATATTTTTGATCATGTTATCTCTAAAAACGCTTAAATACATGCAAAGAACCCTATGTCTGGGAAACGAATGGACATTACGAGAAACGTGTATTATGAGTGTTTTTAAGTTCCATAAGTACCAAAAAGTTAAAACATTTTTATAAAGAAAAAAAAATAAAAAAATAGGATTTTTTTTGTTGGGGGTATTCTTCATAGGTACCGAGATGCCAAAATTCTGGCAAAATTCAGTGAAATTATGTGAAAAAAGAACATTATCAAAAAAGTTAATTTTAGCTTTTTTTCCGGACTGTTTTGTACCAAACCTTAAAGTGCATGCAAAGCCAACTATATGAGGAAATTAAACGACTTTACTAGAAACCTGTGTTTTGAGTGTTGTTCAGCATGTTATTCACCAAAACAATAAATAATAAGGAAGTCATTCTATATGAGAATGCAAAACCAAATTACTGAAAACACGTCTTTTCCGTGTTTTACGTAGAAAAACGCTAAAACGAATGCAAACCAACCAATATGTAGAAATAGAATAAGATTACCAAAAATTATATTTTGAATGTTTATGAGCTTTTTACTTACAAAAAATGCGAAAATGGATGCCTTTTAGCGGTTTGTTACCTCAGAAGTAAAAAAAAACGTTTCTCGTAATATATTTTTTTTCCATTTAACCAAATAGGGTACTTGGAATGTATTTTGACGTTTTTCACGTAACAGCCTCAAAAACAATAAAAAAACTTGTTTTTTTGGTAATGTTATTCTGTTTCTCCATCAAGGGTGTTTTGCATGCGTTTTAGCGTTCTAGTAACTAAGTTGCTCAAAAATACTGAAAAGAGACATTTTTGTTGATGTTTTGTTTTCCATTGCAGTGTGATTTCCATGCTTTTCATCGTTTTGGAGCTAGAACACTGATAAACACTCAAAAGACACCTTTCTAGAAAACTAGTCTCCCTTCGCATGCTTTGCATGTGTACTTAAAAATGAGAAATACACTCCAATTACAAGTTTTTGGTAATATTATGTTTCTCGATGACGATTTTTTATTTTTTTTATTTTTGCATGCAGCTTAGGTTTTTGGTATGTAATAAGCTCAAAAACACTTAAAAAACACGTTTTCTTTAGTGTTGTTTTGTTGTTCAAATCAAGTGATTTCCAAGGTTTATATCGATTTAGTGTCTAAACACTCCAAAGACACGTTTCTGGAAAAATCGTTTCACTTCCTCATAAAGGTTACTTTGCATGCATTTTTGCGTTTTTTTATGTAACAAGCTCATAAACACATAAAATACTTGTTTTTGGCAATTTTATTATGCTTCTCCATAAAAAGTGTTTTGCAAACGTATTAGCGTTTTGGTACATAAGAAGCTCAAAAAGATTGAAGACATGTTTTTGATAATGTTTTTTTATTCCCATATGGTGATCTTTCCATGCTTTTGCATGCATAAACATTCAAAAGACACGTTTCATTAGATTTAGTTTCGTTTGTTAGTTAGTTGGCTTCCATACATTTTGGCGTTTTGGCTCCTAACAATATGAGAAAAACACTCAAAATACACGTTTTTGGTAATGTTGTTATGTTTATCCATACAGAGTGCTATTCTTGCGTTTTCACATTTTGCTACCTAAGAAGCTCAAATTTACTGTTTCTCATAATGACTTTTCTTTCTTCATATAGAACACTTTCCATATATTATGGCGTTTTTCTTCCTAACAAGCTCAAAAACTCTCAAATTTCTTTTGTGTGATATTATTCTGTTTTTTCTATAAAGGGTGTTTTTCATGCATTTTACCTTCTTGGTACTTTTGGCAAAGTAGCTTTTTTTTTTTTTCCATGTATATGTGTATATGAACTTGTAAACCACAAAACAGTAAAAAGCATGAAAACTTCCCTATACTGGAAAAGCAAAAAACAACATTCCCCAAATAACGTATTTTTTGGGGTATTTTTCAGCTACTTACGTACAAAAACGCTGAAATGCTTGCAAAATCTCCTTCATGGAAAAAACAAATAACCTTACCAGAAACTAGTATTTCATTTTATTTCTTAAGCTTGTCACGTACAAAAGTGCCAAAATGCATGCAAAGTACACTATATATGGATACGAAAGTACATTACGAGAAACGTGCAGTATGAGTGTTTTCAACTTATTAGGTACCAAAACGCTAAAGCGAGTGAATACCACTCTATATGGAGAAACAAAAACGCTAAAATGCATGCAAAGCATTATATATGAGGGAAAATACGACACTTCTAGAAACGTGTCTTTTCAGTGTTTGTAAGCGTATTAGGTACCAAAACGCTAAAAAGCAAGGAAAGAACCATACATGGGAAAACAAAACATTACAAAAAAGTCTTTTCATTGTTTTGAGCTACTTACATGCTAAAACGCAAAGGCGCATGCAAAACACCTTTTATGGAGAAACAGCAAAACGTGTATTTTTAATGTTTTAAGATAAATACGTAAAAACATTCAAAATTCATGTAAAGTTCCCAATATGGGGAAACAAAAAGACATTACGAGAAACGTATATTATAAGTGCTTTACACCTTATTAAGTTGAAAAATACGAAAATGCATGAATACCACTCTATATGGAGTAACAGAGCAACATTACTAAAAACGTGTATTTTGTTTGTTTTCACAATGTTATGTACTAAAACGTCGAAATTCATGCAAGAGAAACGAAACAAAACGAAATTTCCAGAAACGTGAAATTTGAGTGTTTATGAGCGTGTTAGGCACCAAAACTCTAAAAAAATAAAAAATGGAAAACATCCTTCCTATACTGGAATACAAAACAAAATTACAAAAAAAAATAGTATTTTTTTAGTGTTTTTGAGCTACTTCTATATCAGAACGCTTGAACAGACGCAAAACACGCTTTACGGAGAAACAAAATAATAATACTAAAAATATATATATATTTTCAGTGTTTTTGAGGTATGTAAGTAGAATAACGCCGAAATGTATGCAAAGTTCCCTATGCCGGAAAAGAAACACATTTCGAGAAACGTGTATTATGAGAACTTTTCAGCTTTTTAGGTACCAAACACAAAGGCACCTTAATAGTACTCTATATGGAGAAACAAAACAACATGAATGAAAATATATATTTTGAGTGGTTTTCATATTATTAGGTACCAAAGCGCAAAAATACATGCAAAGACCTCTAAAAGACGACACAAAACGAAATTACAAGAAACCTATCTTTTGAGAGTGTTTCTACGTGTTAGGCACCAAAACAATAAGAGGTATGAAAAGAGCACTATATTGGAAGGGAAAAAGAAATAACCAACAAAGTGACTTTTCACGTGTTTGGAAGTTTTTAAATTTATAATGTACCAAAACGATAAAACATGCAAAACACCCTTCCTGCAGAAACATAAAATATTACCAAAAAAGAGCATTTTGAGCGATTTTTCATCTTGTTATGTACAAAAGCGTCAAAATGCATATA
>NC_087178.1:10218507-10376007 GCF_035594125.1 Scylla paramamosain
CGAAACGACATATAAAAAAAATTGAGCTTTTTCCGGAATTATGTACCAAACACAGAACTGCATGCAAAGCCATCTATATGGAGAAATAACAAGACTTTACCAGAAATCTGTCTTTTGAGTGTTTTTTCAGCAATTTCAACAATATTACTAAAAACGTGTCTTTTCAGTCATTTACGAAGAAAAACGCTAAAACGGATGCAAACCAACCAACATGAAGAAATAGAGTAACATTACCAAAAAGATATATTTTGAGTGTTTTTCAGCTTTTTACCTAGAAAAAATGCGAAAATGGATGGAAAGCACTCTATATTGGGAAACAAAAGAACATTACGAGAAACGTGTATAATGAGTGTTTTATAGTTTCACACGAACCACAAGGCAAAAAACGCAAAAACTCGTGTATATAGAGAAGTTTCTTACATACCAAAATGCTGAAATGCATGAATAACACTTTTAATTGAGAAACAGAACTACCTTACCAAATGTGTGTATTTTGAGTTTTTTTCACGTTCTTAGTTACGAAAATCCCAAATTACATGCGAAACTAGCTTTATGAGTAAAAAAAAAAAACATTACCAGAAAAGTGTCTTTTGAGTGTTTTTGAGCGTGATTTGCAACAAAGCACAATCACATTACATGGGAATAAAATCAACTTTTACGAAGTACTTGCCTTTAAGTGTTTTTTTTTTTAACTCCTTACATACCAAAACGCTAAAACGCATGCTAAAAACACCGTTTTATGGAGAAACAGACTAACATTACCAAAAACATGTATTTTGACTGTTTTTGATCATGTTATTTATAAAAACGCTTAAATTCATGCAAAGAACCTCATGTTTGGGAATCGAAAGGACATTACGAGAAACGTGTATTATGAGTGTTTTTAAGTTCCTTAAGTACCAAAAAAGCTAAAACCCACAAATAAAACTCTTTATAGAGAAAAAAAAAATAATTTTTTTTTTTTTTTTTTGTTATTCATCTTCATAGGTACTAAGATGCCAAGATTCTGGCAATATTCTTTGGGAATCGAAAACAAAATTACTGAAAACGAGTTTTTTCGGTGTTTTACGTAGAAAAACGCTATATCGGACGAAAACCAACCATTATGAAGAAAAAGAATAACATTACCAAAAAGGTATATTTTGAGTGTTTTTTAAGTTTGTTACCTAGAAAAAACGTGAAAATGGATGCAAAGCACTCCCTATTGGGAAAGAAAAGGACATTACGAGTAACATCTATAATGAGTGTCTTATTATTTTCGGGGAAAAGAACTTGTGGTTCACAAGAACCACAAGGCAAAAAACGCAAAAAGTCGTGTATATAAAGAAGTTTCTTAGATACCAAAATGCTGAAACTTATGAATAACAATCTTAATTGAGAAACAGAACAACATTACCAAATACGTGTATTTTGAGTGTTTTTTTTTCACATTCTTAGCAAAACCTGAAATAGTATGCGAAACAAGCTTTATGTGGGAAGAAAATGACATTACCAGAAGTGTCTTTTGAGTGTTTTTGAGCGTGTTAGGCAATAAAGTACTAAAAAGCAGAGCAATCATATTACATTGGAATAAAACCAACTTTTACCAAGAACTTGCCTTGAAGTGTTTTTTAGCTCCTTATATACCAAATCGCTAAAAAACGCATGCAAAACACTCCTTAATAGAGAAGCAGAATAACATTACCAAAAAACAAGTGTTTTTGAGTGTTTTTTTTATCATGTTACCTATAAAAACGCTTAAATACATGCAAAGATCCCTATATTTGGGAAACGAAAGGACATTACGAGAAATGTGTATTATGAATGTTTTTAAATTGCTTAAGTACCAAAACGTTAAAACCTACAAATAACACTCTTTAAGAAGAAAAAAAAAATTAAATAAATAAAAAATAGCATTTTTATTTTTTTGTTATTCATGTTCATAGGTACCAAGATCCCAAATTTCTGCCAAAATTCAAGGAAATTATATGGAAAAAAAGAACATTATCGAAAAAGTTAATTTTACATTTTTCCGGAGTTATGTACCAAACCATAAAGTGTATGCAAAGCCACATATTTGGGAAAATTTAACGACTTTACAGGAAACCTGTCTTTTGAGTGTTTTTACGCATGTTAGGCACCAAAACGATAAATAAAATTAGTCATTCTATATGGAAATCCAAAACAAAATTACTGAAAACGTGTCTTATAAAAGATTTACGTAAAAAAACGCTAAAACGGATGCAAACCAACGAATATGAAAAAATAGAATAATATTACCAGAAAAGTATATTTTGTGTGTTTTTTCGCTTGTTACATAAAAAAAAAAAACGCAAAAAAAATGTGGACATAACGAGAAACGTGTATAATGAGTGTTTTATAGTTTCACCAGAATCACAAGGCAAACAACGAAAAACTCGTCTGTGTGAAGTTTCTAAGATACCAAAATGCTGAAACTCATAAATAACACTCTTAATCAACAAAGAGAACAACCTTACTAAATGCGTGTATTTTAAGTATTTTTTTACATTCTTAGTTAACAAAAACCCCAAATTCCATGCGAAACTAACTTTATGTGGGAAAAAAATGACATTACCAGAAAAGTGTCTTTGAGTGTTTTTGAGCATGTTAGGCAATAAAACACTAAAAAGAAGGGCAATCACATTACATGGGAATAAAACCAACTTTTACGAAAAACTTGCCTTTTAGTGTTTTTGACACGTATTTAGTAAGGTTGTTCTGTTTCTCAATTAAGAGTGCTATTCACGAGTTTCAGCATTTTAGTATCTAGGAAGCTTTTCCATATACACGAGTTTTTGCGTTTTTTGGCTTGTGGTTTTTTTGAACTATAAAACATTCATTATACACTTTTCTCGTAATATCCCTTTGTTTCCCAATATAGATTGTTTTGTATCAATTTTGTGTTTTTTTTGTATGTAACAAGCTCAAAAACACTCAAAATATATATTTTTGGTAATGTTTTTTCTGCTTCTTGATATTGGTTGGTTTGCATCAGTTTTAGCGTTTTTCTACGTAAAACACTGAGAAGACAAGTTTTCAGTAATTTTCTTTTGGATTCCCACATAGAGAGAGTTCCTTATT
Source organism: Scylla paramamosain (assembly GCF_035594125.1). Taxonomy (NCBI): domain Eukaryota; kingdom Metazoa; phylum Arthropoda; class Malacostraca; order Decapoda; family Portunidae; genus Scylla; species Scylla paramamosain. The sequence continues at coordinate 10,221,589 of NC_087178.1, forward strand.
ATTTATCGTTTTGGTGCCTAACATGCTGAAAAACACTCAAAAGACAGATTTCTGGTAAGGTCTCTTATTTCCTCATATACGAGGCCTTGCATGTCTTTTGAGTGTTTTTGAGCGTGTTGCGCAATAAAGCACTAAAAGGAAGGGCAATCACATTACATGGGAATAAAACGAAATTTTACCAAGAACTTGCCTTTAAGTGTTTTTGAGCTCCTTACATACCAAAAACGCTAAAACGCCTTCAAAATACAATTTATGGAGAAACAGAATAATATTACCAAATACATGTATTTTGAGTGTTTTTGATCATATTATCTATAAAAACACTTAAATACATGCAAAGAACCTTATGTTTGGGAAACGAAAGGACATTACGAGAAACGTGTATTATGAGTGTTTTTTTAAGTTCTTTCAGTACCTAAAAGCTAAAACCCACAAATAACACTCTTTATTTAGAAAAAAAAATAATAATAAACAAAAAAATTAAAAAAATGGGATTTCTTTTTTTGTTATTCATCCTTATAGGTACCGAGATGCCAAAATTCTGCCAAAATTCAGGGAATTTATATGGAAAAAAGAACATTAACAAAAAAGTTAATTATAGTTTTTTTTTCGGATTGTTAAGTATCAATGCAAAGTGCATGCAAAGACACCTATATAGGGAAGTTAAACGACTTTATCAGAAACCTGTCTTTTCAGTGTTTTTCAGCATGTTAGGCACCAACACGATGAATAATATGGAAGTCAGTCAATATGTGAATCCAAAACAAAATTACTGAAAACGTGTTTTTTCAGTGTTTTACGTAGAAAAACACTAAAGCGGATGCAAACCAACCTATATGAAGAAATACAATAACATTACTAAAAAGATATTTTTTGAGTGTTTTTGAGCTTGTTACCTACAAAAAATGCAAAAATGGATGTAAAGCACTCTATATTAGGAGACAAAAGGACTTTACGAGAAACGTGTATAATGAGTGTTTTATAGTTTTAAAACAACAACAAGGCAATAAACGCAGAAACTCGTGTATATAGAGAAATTTCTTACAAACCGAAATGATGAAATGCATGAATAACACTTTTAATCAATAAACAGAACTACCTTACCATATTGTGTATTTTGAGTGTTTTTCACATTCTTAGTTACGAAAATGCCAAATTACATGCGAAACTACCTTCATGTGGGGAAAAAAAATGACATTACCAAAAAAGTGTCTTTTTAGTGTTTTTGAGCGTGATAAGCAACAATGCCCTAAAAAGCAGAACAATCACATTACATAGGAATAAAACCAACTTTTACAAAGAACTTGCCTCTAAGTGTTTTTTAACTCCTTACATACCAAATCTCTAAAACGTATGGAAAACACCCTTTATGGAGAAACAGAATAACATTACCAAAAACATGTATTTTGAGTGTTTCTGATCATGTAACCTATAAAAACGCTTAAATACATGTAAAGAACCCTATGTTTGTATAACAAAAGGACATTACGAAAATCGTATATTATGAGTGTTTTTAAGTTACTTAAGTACCAAAAAGCTAAAACCCACAAATAACACTCTTTATAGAGAGATTTTTTTTTTTGTTATTCATCTCCATAGTTACCGAGACGCCAAAATTCTGGCAAAATTCATGGAAATTTTGTAAAAAAAAAAATAATAATAATACTTTTAACTTTTTTCCGGAGTTATGTACAAACCCTGAAGTGTATGCAAATCCAACTATATGGGAAAATTACACGACTTTACCAGAAACCTGTCTTTTGAGTGTTTTTTCAGCAATATCAACAATATTACTGAATACGTGTCTTTTCAGTGATTTACGTAGAAAAACGCTAAAACGGATGTAAACAAACCAATATGAAGAAATAGAATAATATTACCAAAAAGATATATTTTGATGTGTTTTTGAGCTTGTTACCTACAAAAAATGAAAAAATGGATGGAAAGCACTTTATATTGGCAAAGAAAAGGACATTACGAGAAACGTGTATGAATGTTTTATAGTTTGACAAGAACCAGAAGGAAAAAAATTCAAAAACTCGTGTAAAATAAAGAAGTTTCTTACATACCAAAAAGCTGAAACTCATGAATAACACATTTAATTTTGAAACAGAAATACCTTACCAAATGTGTGTATTAGAAAAGTTTCTTACATACCAAAATGCTGGAACTCATGAATAATATTTTTAATTAAGAAATAGAACAACCTTACACTATGCCTGTGTTTTGAGTTTTTTTCACATTCTTAGTTACCAAAACCCCAAATTTCATGCAAAACTAGCTTCATGTAAGAAAAAAAATGATATTACAAGAAAAGTGCTTTTTGAGTGTTTTTGAGCGTGTTAGGCAATGAAGCACTAAAAAGCAGGGTAATAACATTACATGGGAATAAAAACAACTTTTACCAAGAACTTGCGTTTAAGTGTTTTTGAGCTCATTACATACTAAAACGCTAAAACGCATGCAAAACACCTTTTATGGAAAAACAATAAAATTACCAAAAACATATATTTTGAGGGTTTTCATCATGTTATCTATAAAAATGCTTAAATAAATATAAAGAACCTTATGTTTGCGAAACGAAAGGACATTACGAGAAATGTGTATTATAAGTGTTTTTAAGTTCCTTACGTACCAAAAAGTTAAAACCCACAAATAACACTTTATTTAGAAACAAAGTAAGAAAATAAAAAAATATTTTTTTTTTTTTAGTTATTCATCTTCATAGGTACCGAGATGGCAAAATTCTAGGAAAATTAAGGGCTATTATATGATAAAAGAAAATTATTAAAAAGTTAATTTTACCTTTTTTTCGGACTGTTATATACCAAACCATAAAGTGCATCCAAAGACTCCTATATGAGGAAATTAAACGACCTTACCAGATATCTGTTTTCTGAGTGTTTTTCAGCATATTGGGCACCAAAACGATAAATAATAAGGAACTCACTCTATATGAGAATCCAAAACAAAATTGCTCAAAACGTGTCTTTTCAGTGTTTTACGTAGAAAAACGCTAAAACGGATTGAAACCAACCAATATCAAGAAATAGAAAAACATTAACAAAAAGGTATATTTTGAGTGTTTTTGAGCTTGTTACCTACAAAAATCGGGAAAATTGATGCAAAGCACTCTATATTAGAAAACAAAAGGACTTTCGAAGAAAAGTGTATAATGATCGTGGATATGGAGTAGGTTCCTAGATACCAAAATGCTGAAACTCATAAATAACACTCTTTATAGAGAAACAGAACAACCTTACTAAATGCGTGTATTTTGAGTGCTTTTTATATTCCTAGTTTCCAAAAATCCCAAATTGCATGCAAAACCACCTTTATTTGAGAAAAAAATGACATTAACAGAAAAGTGTCTTTTAAGTGTTTTTGAGCGTGAGAGGCAATAAAGCACTAAAAAGGAGGGCAATCTTATTACATTGGAATAACACCAATTTATACCAAAAACTTGCCATTAAGTATTTTTGAGCTCCTTATATAACAAACCGCTAAAACGCATGCAAAACAAACTTTATGAAGAAACAGAATAACATTACCAAAAACATGTATTTTGAGTGTTTTTGATCATGTTATCTATAAAAATGCTTTAAAAAATGCAAAGAACATTATGTTTGGGAAACAAAAGGACATTACGGGAAACGTGTATTATGAGTATTTTTTAAGTTCCTTAAGTACCAAAAAGCTAAAACCCACAAATAACACTCTTTATTTAGAAAAAAAAAAATAGGAATTTTTTTTTCCTTATTCATCTTCATAGTACCAACATGACAAAATTTCAGGAAAATTCAGGGCAATCATATGATAAGAGAATATTATCAAAAAAGTTAATTTCAGCTTTTTTTTCGGACTGTTATGCACCAAACCCTAAAGTGCATGCAAAGCCTCCTATATGAGGAAATTAAACGACCTTATCAGAAATATGTGTTTTGAGTGTTTTTTTTTTTAGCATTTTAGGCACCAAAACGATAAATAATAAGGAATTCACTCTATATAGGAATCCAATACAAAGTGACTGAAAACGTGTCTACTCAGTGTTTTCGTTAGAAAAACGCTAAAACAGATGCAAAGCAACCAATATCAAGAAATAGAAAAACGTTACTAAAATGTTATATTTTGAGTGTTTTTGAGCTTGTTACCTATAAAAAACTCGAAAATTGATGCAAAGCACTCTATATTGGGAAACAAAAGGACATTGCAAAAAAAGTGTATAATGAGTGTTTTATAGTTCAAAAGAACCACAAGGCAAAAAACGCAAAATATCGTGTATATGGATAGGTTTCCTATATACAAAAATGCTAAACTCATGTATAACACTCCTAATTGAGAAACAGAACAACCTTAATAAATGCGTGTATTTTGAGTGCTTTTCACATTCTTAGTTACCAAAACCCCAAATTCAATGCGAAAATAGATTTGTGGGAAAAAAAATGACTTTACTAGAAAAGTGTCTTTTGAGTATTTTGACCGTGAAAGGCAATAAAGCACTAAAAAGGAGGGCAATCACATTACATTAGAGGAAAACAAATTTTTACCAAGAACTTGCTTTTAAGTGTTTTTAAGCTCCTTATATACCAAAACACTAAAAGGCATGCAAAACACTCTTTTGGGTGAAAAAGAATAATATTACCAAAAACATGTATTTTGAGTATTTTTGATCATGTTACCAATGAAAACGCTTAAATACAAGCAAAGAACACTATTTTTGGGAAACGAAAGGAGATTACGAGAAATGTGTATTATGAGTGTTTTTAAGTTGATTAATTACCAAAAAGCTAAAATCCACAAATAACACTCTTTATTGAGTAACAATAAATAAAAAAAATATATATTTTCTTTCTTATTCATCTTCACAGGTACCAAGATGCAAAAATTCGGGCAAAATTCAGGAAATTATGTGAAATAAGAACATTATAAAAAAAGTTAAATTTAGCTTTTTTTTCGGACTGTTATGTACCAAACCCCTAAAGTGCATGCAAAGCCACCTATATGGAGAAATTAAACGTCTTTGCCCGAAAACGGTCTTATGAGTGTTTTTCAGCATCTTAGGAACCAACACGATAAATAACATGGAAGTCAATCTATATGGGAATCCGAAACAAAATTACTGAAAACGTGTCTTTTCGGTGTTTTACGTAGAAAACGCTAAAAAAAAATGCAAACCAAAAAAAATGAAGAAGTAGAAAAACATTACCAAAAAGGTATATATTGAGTGTTTTTGAAATTGTTACCTACAAAAAACGCGAAAATAGATGGAAAGCACTCTATATAGGGAAGCAAAAGGCATCAAAAAGCAAGGTACCAAAACGATAAATAGTATGAAAGTCACTCTAAATGGAAATCCAAAACAAAATTACTGGAAACATGTCTTTTTAAGCACCAAAAAGCATGTTAGGTACCAAAACGATAAATAGTATGAAAGTCACTCTAAATGGAAATCCAAAACAAAATTACTGGAAACATGTCTTTTTAAAAAAAATTACGTAAAAAACGCTAAAACGCATGCAAACTAACCAATATGAAGAAAGAGAATAACATTACCAAAAAACTATATTTAGTGTGTTCTTGAGCTTGTTACATAAAAAATAAAAAAAACGCGAAAATGGATGCAAAGCACTCTATATAAGGAAAAGAAAGGACATAACGAGAAACGTGTATAATGAGTGTTTTATAGTCTCACTAGAATCACAAGGCAAAAAACGCAAAAACTCGACTGTATGGAGAAGTTTCTAGAATACCAAAATAATGAAACTCATGAATAACACTCTTAATCAAGAAACAGAACAACCTTACTAAATGCATGAATTTTGAGTGTTTTTTTACATTGTTAGTTATCAAAACCACAAATTCCATGCGAAACTAGGTTTATGTGGGACAAAAATGACATTACCAGAAAAGTGTCTTTGAGTGTTTTTGAGCGTGTTAGGCAATAAATTACTAAAAAGCAGGGCAATCACAATACATTGGAATAAAACCAACTTTTACGAAAATCTTGCCTTTTAGTGTTTTTGACACGCATTTAGTAAGGTTGCTCTGTTTCTCAATTAAGAGTGTTATTCATGAGTTTCAGCATATACACGAGTTTTTGCGTTTTTTGCCTTGTGGTTTTTTTTTTTTTTAACTATAAAACATTCATTATACACTTTTCTCGCAATGTCCCTTTGTTTCCCAATATAGAGTGCTTTGTATCAATTTTTTGAGTCTTTTTTTGTAGGTAACAAGCTCAAAAACACTCAAAATATACATTTTTGGTAATGTTTTTCTGCTTGTTGATATTGGTTGGTTTTGCATCAGTTTTAGCGTTTTTCTACGTAAAACACTGAGAAGACACATTTTCAGTAGTTTTCTTCTGCATTCCCACATAGAGTGAGTTCATTATTATTTATCGTTTTGGTGCCTATTATGCAGAAAAACATTCAAAAGACAGATTTCTGGTAAGGTCTTTAATTTCCTCAAATGGGACGCTTTGCATATATTTTCAGTGTTTTTGAGCGCGTAACGCAATAAAGCACTAAAAGTCAGGGCAATCTCATTACATGAGAATAAAACCAAATTTTACCAAGATCTTGCCTTTAAGTGTTTTTGAGCTCCTTACGTACCAAAACGCTAAAACGCATGCAAAATACATTTTATGGAGAAACAGAAATACATTACCAAATACATGTATTTTGAGTGTTTTTGATCATGTTATCTATAAAAACACTTAAATACATGCAAAGAACATTATGTTTGGGAAACGAAAGAACATTACGAGAAACGTGTATTATGGGTGATTTTTAAGTTCCTTCAGTACCAAAAAGCTAAAACCCACAAATAACACTCTTTAGAAAAAAAAATATAATGAACAAAAAAATAATAAAATGGGATTTTTTTTTTTTTGTTATTCATCTTCATAGGTACCGAGATAACAAAATTCTGCCAAAATTCAGGGAATTTATGTGGAAAAAAGAACATTATCATATAAGTTAATTATAGCTTTTACTTTTGGATTGTTATGTAGCAAACCCTAAACAGCATGCAAAGCCACCTATATAGGGAAGTTAAACGACTTTACCAGAAACCTGTCTTTTCAGTGTTTTTCAACATGTTAGGCACCAAAACGATAAATCATTTGGAAGTGAACTCTTTTCAGAGTTTTACGTAGAAAAACGCTAAAGCAGATACAAACCATCTATATGAAGAAATACAATAACATTACGAAAAAGATATATTTTGAGTGTTTTTGAGCTTGTTACCTACAAAAAATGCAAAAATGGATGTAAAGCACTCTATATTAGGAAACAAAAGGACATTATGAAAAAACGTGTATAATGAGTGTTTTATAGTTTTAAAAGAACCACAAGGCAATAAACGCAAAAACTCATGTATATAGAGAAATTTTTACATACCAAAATGATGAAATGCATGAATAATACTTTTAATAGATAAACAGAACTACCTTACCAAATTGTGTATTTTCAGTGTTTTTCCCATCGTTAGTTACGAAAATGCCAAATTACATTCGAAACTAGCTTCATGTGGGAAAAAAAATGATATTACCAGAAAAGTGTCTTTTGAGTGTTTTTCAGCGTGATATGGAACAAAGCACTAAAAATAAGAATGATCATATTACATGGGAATAAAACCAACTTTTACGAAGAATTTTTCAACCCCTTATATACCAAACCGCTAAAACGCATGGAAAACAAACTTTATGGAGATACAGAATAACATATACCAAAAACATGTATTTTGAGTATTTTTGATCTAGTTACGTTTAAAAACGCTTAAGTACATGCAAAGAACATTATGTTTGGGAAACAAAAGGACATTACGAGAAGCGTGTATTATGAGTGTTTTTTTTTAAGTTCTTTAAGTACCAAAAAGCTAAAACACACAAATAATACTGTTTATTTAAAAAAAAAAATGAATAAATAAAAAAATAAAATAAATAGTTTTTTTTTTTGTCTTTCATCTTCAAAGGTACCGAGTTGCAAAAATTCTGGGGAAATTCAGGGCAATTAAGTGATAAAAGAATATTATTAAAAAGTTAATTTCAGCTTTTTTTTTTTCGGACTGTTATATACCAAACCCTAAAGTGCATGCAAAATTAAACGACCTTACCAGAAATCTGTGTTTTTAGTGTTTTTTAGAATGTTAGCCACAAAAACGATAAATAATAAGGAACTCACTCTATATGGGAATCCAAAACAAAGTTACTGAAAACGTTTCTTCTCAGTGTTTTACGTAGAAACACGTTAAAACAGATGGAAACAAACCAATATCAAGAAATAGAAAAACGTTACCAAAAAGGTATATTTTGAGGTTTTTTTTTTTAGCTTTTTACCTACAAAAAACGCGAAAATTGATGCAAAACACTCTATATTGGGAAAGAAAAAGGACATTGCAAGAAAAGTGTATAATAAGTGTTTTATAGTTCAAAAGAACCACTAAGCAAAAAACGCAAAAACTCGTGGATATGGAGAGATTTCCTATATACCAAAATGCTGAAATTCATGAATAACACTCTTAATTAAATAAAAACAGAACAACCTTACTAAATGCGTGTATTTTGAGTGCTCTTCACATTCTTAGTTACCAAAACCCCAAATTGCATGCGAAACCACCTTTACGTGAGAAAAAAATGACATTACCAGAAAAGTGTCTTTTAAGTGTTTATGAGAGTGATACGTAATAAAGCAATAAAAAGCAGGGCAATCATATTACATTGGAATAACACCAATTTATACCAAAAACTTGCCCTTAAGAGTTTTTGAGCCCCTTATATACAAAACTGCTAAAACGCATGGAAAACACACTTTATGAAGAGATAAAATAACATTACAAAAAACATGTATTTTTAGTGTTTTTGATCATGTTATCTATAAAAACGCTTAAACACATGCAAAAAACATTATGTTTGGGAAACAAAAGGACATTACGAGAAAGGTGTATTATGAGTGCTTTTTAAGTTCCTTAAGTACCAAAAAGCTAAAACCCACAAATAACACTATTTAGAAAATAAAAAAAAAATAAAATAAAAAAAGGATTTTTTTTTTTTTTTGTTATTCATCTTCATAGGTACCGAGATGCCAAAATTCTGGGAAAATTCAGGCCAATCATATGATAAAACAATATTATCAAAAAGTTAATTTCAGCTTTTTTTTTTGGAGTGTTATGTACCAAACCCTAAAGTGCATGCAAAGGAAATTAAACGACCTTACAAGAAATCTGTGTTTTGAGTGTTTTTTAGCATGTTAGGCTCCAAAACGATGAATAATAATGAACTCACTCTATATGGGAATCCAAAACAAGGTTACTGAAAGCGTGTCTTCTCAGTGTTTTACGTAGAAAATCGCTAAAACGGATGCAAAGCAACCAATATCAAGAAATAGAAAAACGTTACCAAAAAGGTATATTTTGAGTGTTTTTCAGCTTGTTACCTACAAAAACGCGAAAATTGATGCAAATCACTCTATATTGGGAAAGAAAAGGACATTGCAAGAAAAATGTATAATGAGTGTTTTATAGTTCAAAAGAACCACAAGGCAAAAAACGCAAAATCTCGTGTATATGGAGAGGTTTCCTAAATACCAAAAAGCTAAAACTCATGTATAACACTCTTAATTGCGAAACAGAACAACCTTACTAAATGCATGTATTTTGAGTGCTTTTAGCATTCTTAGTTGCCCAAACCCCAAATTCCATGCGAAAATCGATTGTGGGAAAAAAAATGACTTTACTAGAAAAGTGTCTTTTGAGAATTTTTGAGCGTGATAGGCAATAAAACACTAAAATGGAAAGCAATTACATTACATTGGAGTAAAACGAATTTTTACCAAGAACTTGCCTTTAAGTGTTTTTGAGGTCCTTATATACCAGAACACTAAAACGCATGGAAAACAAACTTTATGGTGAAAGAAAAAAAATACCAAAAACATGTATTTTGAGTGTTTTTGATCATGTTACTAATAAAAACGCTTAAATACATGCAAAGAGCACTATTTTTGGGAAACGAAAGGAGATTACGAGAAACGTGTATTATGAGTGTTTTTAAGTTCATTAATTACCAAAAAGCTAAAAGCCACAAATAACACTCTTTATTTTCGTTTCCCAAAAATAGTGTTCTTTGCTTGTATTTAAGCGTTTTCATTGGTAACATGATCAAAAATACTCAAAATACATGTTTTTGGTAATATTATTCTTTTTCACTATAAAGAGTGTTTTGCATGCCTTTTAGTGTTTTGGTATATAAGGAGCTCAAAAACACTTAAAGGCAAGTTCTTGGTAAAAATTTGTTTTCCTCTAATGTAATGTGATTGCCCTCCTTTTTAATGCTTTATTGCCTTTCACGGTCAAAATACTCAAAAGACACTTTTCTAGTAAAGTCTTTTTTTTACCACAAATCTATTTTCGCATTGAATTTGGGGTTTTGGTAACTAAGAATGTGAAAAGCACTCAAAATACACGCATTTATTAAGGTTGTTCTGTTTCTCAATTAAGAGTGCTATTCATGAGTTTCAGCATTTTAGTATCTAGGAAGCTTTTCCATATACACGAGTTTTTGCGTTTTTTGCCTTGTGGTTCTTTTGAACTATAAAACACTCATTATACACTTTTTTTGCAATGTCCTTTTGTTTCCCAATATAGAGTGCTTTGCATCAATTTTCGAGTTTTTTTTATAGGTAACAAGCTCAAAAACACTCAAAATATAACATTTTAGTAACGTTTTTCTATTTCTTGATATTGGTTGCTTTGCATCTGTTTTAACGTTTTTCTAACGAAAACACTGAGTAGACACGTTTTCAGTCACTTTGTATTGGATTCCTATATAGAGTGAGTTCCTTATTATTTATCGTTTTGGTGCCTAAAATGCTAAAAAAAAAACACTCAAAACACATATTTCTGATAAGGTCGTTTAATTTCCTCATATAGGAGGCTTTGCATGCACTTTAGGGTTTGGTACATAACAGTCCGAAGAAAAAAGCTGAAATTAACTTTTTTGGTAATATTCTCTTATCATATGATTGCCCTGAATTTTCCTGAAATTTTGTCATGTCGGTACTATGAAGATGAATAAGGAAAAAAAAATTCCTATTTTTTTTTTTCTAAATAAAGAGTGTTATTTGTGGGTTTTAGCTTTTTGGTACTTAAGGAACTTAAAAAATACTCATAATACACGTTTCCCGTAATGTCCTTTTGTTTCCCAAACATAATGTTCTTTGCATTTTTTAAGCATTTTTATAGATAACATGATCAAAAACACTCAAAATACATGTTTTTGGTAATGTTATTCTGTTTCTTCATAAAGTTTGTTTTGCATGCGTTTTAGCGGTTTGTTATATAAGGAGCTCAAAAACACTTAAAGGCAAGTTTTTGGTATAAATTGGTGTTATTCCAATGTAATATGATTGCCCTCCTTTTTAGTGCTTTATTGCCTCTCACGCTCAAAAACACTTTAAAGACACTTTTCTGTTAATGTCATTTTTTTTCTCACATAAAGGTGGTTTTCCATGCAATTTGGGATTTTTGAAAACTAAGAATATGAAAAGCACTCAAAATACACGCATTTAGTAAGGTTGTTCTGTTTCTCTATAAAGAGTGTTATTTATGAGTTTCAGCATTTTGGTATCTAGGAACCTACTCCATATCCACGATCATTATACACTTTTCTTGCAAAGTCCTTTTGTTTTCTAATATAGAGTGCTTTGCATCAATTTTCCCGTTTCTTGTAGGTAACAAGCTCAAAAACACTCAAAATATACCTTTTTGTTAATGTTTTTCTATTTCTTGATATTGGTTGGTTTAAATCCGTTTTAGCGTTTTTCTACGTAAAACATTGAAAAGACACGTTTTGAGCAATTTTGTTTTGGATTCTCATATAGAGTGAGTTCTTTATTATTTATCGTTTTGGTGCCCAATATGCTGAAAAACACTCAGAAAACAGATTTCTGGTAAGGTCGTTTGATTTTCTCATAAAGGAGTCTTTGGATGCACTTTATGGTTTGGTATATAACAGTCCGAAAAAAAAGGTAAAATTAACTTTTTAATAATTTTCTTTTATCATATAATAGCCCTGAATTTTCCCAGAATTTTGCCATCTCGGTACCTATGAAGATGAATAACTAAAAAAAAAAAACCTATTTTTTTATTTTCTTACTTTGTTTCTAAATAAAGTGTTATTTGTGGGTTTTAACTTTTTGGTACGTAAGGAACTTAAAAACACTTATAATACACATTTCTCGTAATGTCCTTTCGTTTCGCAAACATAAGGTTCTTTATATTTATTTAAGCGTTTTTATAGATAACATGATGAAAACCCTCAAAATATATGTTTTTGGTAATTTTATTCTGTTTCTCCATAAAAGGTGTTTTGCATGCGTTTTAGCGTTTTGGTATGTAATGAGCTCAAAAACACTTAAAAGCAAGTTATTGGTAAAAGTTGTTTTTATTCCCATGTAATGTTATTACCCTGCTTTTTAGTGCTTTATTGCCTAACACGCTCAAAAACACTCAAAAAACACTTTTTTTGTAATATCATATTTTTTTCTTACATAAAGCTAGTTTTGCATGAAATTTGGGGTTTTGGTAACTAAGAATGTGAAAAAAAAACTCAAAACACAGGCATAGTGTAAGGTTGTTCTATTCCTTAATTAAAAATATTATTCATGAGTTCCAGCATTTTGGTATGTAAGAAAGTTTTCTAATACACACAATTGGTAAGGTATTTCTGTTTCAAAATTAAAAGTGTTATTCATGAGTTTCAGCTTTTTGGTATGTAAGAAACTTCTTTATTTTACACGAGATTTTGAATTTTTTTCCTTCTGGTTCTTGTCAAACTATAAAACACTCATACACGTTTCTCGTAATGTCCTTTTCTTTGCCAATATAAAGTGCTTTCCATCCATTTTTTCATTTTTTGTAGGTAACAGGCTCAAAAACACATCAAAATATATCTTTTTGGTAATATTATTCTATTTCTTCATATTGGTTTGTTTACGTCCGTTTTAGCGTTTTTCTACGTAAATCACTGAAAAGACACGTATTCAGTAATATTGTTGATATTGCTGAAAAAAACACTCAAAAGACAGGTTTCTGGTAAAGTCGTGTAATTTCCCCATATAGGTGGATTTGCATACACTTCAGAGTTTGTACATAACTCCGGAAAAAAGTTAAAAGTATTATTATTATTTTTTTTTTACAAAATTTCCATGAATTTTGCCAGAATTTTGGCATCTCGGTAACTATGAAGATGAATAACAAAAAAAAAATCTCTCTATAAAGAGTGTTATTTGTGGGTTTTAGCTTTTTGCTACTTAAGTAACTTAAAAACACTCATAATACATGATTTTCGTAATGTCCTTTTGTTATACAAACATATTGTTCTTTACATGTATTTAAGCGTTTTTATAGGTTACATGATCAAAAACACTCAAAATACATGTTTTTGGTAATGTTATTCTGTTTCTCCATAAAGGGTGTTTTCCATACGTTTTAGAGATTTGGTATGTAAGGAGTTAAAAAACACTTAAAGGCAAGTTCTTCGTAAAAGTTGGTTTTATTCCCATGTAATGTGATTGTTCTGCTTTTTAGGGCATTGTTGCATATCACGCTCAAAAACACTAAAAAGACACTTTTTTGGTAATGTCATTTTTTTTTTCCCACATGAAGGTAGTTTCGCATGTAATTTGGCATTTTCGTAAATAAGAATGTGAAAAACACTCAAAATACACAATATGGTAAGGTAGTTATGTTAATTAATTAAAAGTGTTATTCATGCATTTCATCATTTCGGTTTGTAAGAAATTTCTCTATATACACGAGTTTCTGCGTTTATTGCCTTGTTGTTGTTTTAAAACTATAAAACACTCATTATACACGTTTCTCGTAAAGTCCTTTTGTCTCCTAATATAGAGTGCTTTACATCCATTTTTGCATTTTTTGTAGTTAACAAGCTCAAAAACACTCAAAATATACCTTTTTAGTAATGTTATTGTATTTCTTCATATAGGTTGGTTTGCATCCGCTTTAGTGTTTTTCTACGTAAAACACTGAAGAGACACGTTTTCAGTAATTTTGTTTTGGATTCACATATCGACTGACTTCCATATTATTCATCGTGTTGGTGCCTAACATGCTGAAAAACACTGAAAAGACAGGTTTCTGATAAAGTCGTTTAACTTCCCTATATAGGTGTCTTTGCATGCACTTTAAGGTTTGGTACTAAACAATCCGAAAAAAAAAGCTATAATTAACTTTTTTGTTAATGTTCTTTTTTCCACATAAATTCCCTGAATTTTGGCAGAATTTTGGCATCTCGGTACCTATAAGGATGAATAACAAAAAAAGAAATCCCATTTTTTTATTTTTTTTGTTTATTATTTTTTTTCTAAATAAAGAGTGTTATTTGTGGGTTTTAGCTTTTAGGTACTGAAAGAACTTAAAAAACACTCATAATACACGTTTCTCGTAATGTCCTTTCGTTTCCCAAACATAAGGTTCTTTGCATGTATTTAAGTGTTTTTATAGATAATATGATCAAAAACACTCAAAATACATGTATTTGGTAATATTATTCTGTTTCTCCATAAATTGTATTTTGAAGGCGTTTTAGCGTTTTTGGTATGTAAGGAGCTCAAAAACACTTAAAGGCAAGTTCTTGGTAAAATTTCGTTTTATTCCCATGTAATGTGATTGCCCTTCCTTTTAGTGCTTTATTGCGCAACACGCTCAAAAACACTCAAAAGACATGCAAGGCCTCGTATATGAGGAAATAAGAGACCTTACCAGAAATCTGTCTTTTGAGTGTTTTTTTAGCATGTTAGGCACCAAAACGATAAATAATAAGGAACTCTCTCTATGTGGGAATCCAAAGGAAAATTACTGAAAACGTAGAAAAACGCTAAAACTGATGCAAACCAACCAATATCAAGAAGCAGAAAAACATTACCAAAAATATATATTTTGAGTGTTTTTGAGCTTGTTACATACAAAAAAACACAAAATTGATACAAAACACTCTATATTGGGAAACAAAGGGACATTACGAGAAAAGTGTATAATGAATGTTTTATAGTTCAAAAAAACCACAAGCCAAAAAACGCAAAAACTCGTGTATATGGAAAAGCTTCCTAGATACTAAAATGCTGAAACTCATGAATAGCACTCTTAATTGAGAAACAGAACAACCTTACTAAATACGTGTCAAAAACACTAAAAGGCAAGTTTTTCGTAAAAGTTGGTTATATTCCCATGTAATGTGATTGCCCTGCTTTTTAGTGTTTTATTGCATAACATGCTCAAAAACACTCAAAGACACTTTTCTGGTAATGTCATTTTTTTCCCACATAAAGTTAGTTTCGCATGGAATTTCGGGTTTTGGTAACTAAGAATGTAAAAAAAATACTTAAAATACAAGCATTTAGTAAGGTTGTTCTCTTTGTTGATTAAGAGTGTTATTTATAAGTTTCAGCATTTTGGTATCTTAGAAACTTCTCCACACAGACGAGTTTTTCGTTGTTTGCCTTGTGATTCTGGTGAAACTATAAAACACTCATTATACACGTTTCTCGTTATGTCCACTTTTTTTTTCCTAATATACAATGCTTTGCATTCATTTTTGCGTTTTTTTTTTATGTAACAAGCGAAAAAAAACACACAAAATATACTTTTCTGGTAATATTATTCTATTTTTTCATATTCGTTGGTTTGCATCCGTTTTAGCGTTTTTTTACGTAAATCTTTTATAAAACACGTTTTCAGTTATTTTGTTCTGGATTTCCATATAGAATGACTAATTTTTTTTATCGTTTTGGTGCCTAACATGCGTAAAAACACTCAAAAGACAGGTTTCCTGTAAAGTCGTTAAATTTTCCCAAATATGTGGCTTTGCATACACTTTATGGTTTGGTATATAACTCCGGAAAAATGTAAAATTAACTTTTTCGATAGTTCTTTTTTTTTACATAATTTCTTTGAATTTTGGCAGAATTTTGGGATCTTGGTACCTATGAACATGAATAACAAAAAAATAAAAATGTTATTTTTTATTTAATTTTTTTTTCTCTATAAAGAGTGTTATTTGTAGGTTTTAACGTTTTGGTACTTAAGCAATTTAAGAACATTCATAATACACATTTCTCGTAATGTCCTTTCGTTTCCCAAATATAGGGATCTTTGCATGTATTTAAGCGTTTTTATAGGTAACATGATAAAAAAAACACTCAAAAACACTTGTTTTTTGGTAATGTTATTCTGCTTCTCTATAAAGGAGTGTTTTGCATGCGTTTTTTAGCGATTTGGTATATAAGGAGCTAAAAAACACTTCAAGGCAAGTTCTTGGTAAAAGTTGGTTATATTCCAATGTAATATGATTGCCCTGTTTTTAGTGCTTTATTGCCTAACACGCTCAAAAACACTCAAAAGACACTTCTGGTAATGTCATTTTCTTCCCACATAAAGCTTGTTTCGCATACTATTTCAGGTTTTGCTAAAAATGTGAAAAAAAAACACTCAAAATACACGTATTTGGTAATGTTGTTCTGTTTCTCAATTAAGATTTATAAGTTTCAGCATTTTGGTATCTAAGAAACTTCTTTATATACACGACTTTTTGCGTTTTTTGCCTTGTGGTTCTTGTGAACCACAAGTTCTTTTCCCCGAAAATATTAAGACACTCATTATAGATGTTTCTCGTAATGTCCTTTTCTTTCCCAATAGGGAGTGCTTTGCATCCATTTTCACGTTTTTTCTAGGTAACAAGCTCAAAAACACTCAAAATATACCTTTTTGGTAATGTTATTCTTTTTCTTCATAATGGTTGGTTTCCGTCCGATATAGCGTTTTTCTACGTAAAACACCGAAATAAACTCGTTTTCAGTAATTTTGTTTTCCATTCCCAAAGAATATTGCCAGAATCTTGGCATCTTAGTACCTATGAAGATGAATAACAAAAAAAAAAAAAATATTTTGTTTTTTTTTCTCTATAAAGAATTTTATTTGTGGGTTTTAGCTTTTTTGGTACTTAAGGAACTTAAAAACACTCATAATACACGTTTCTCGTAATGTCCTTTCGATTCCCAATGAATTTAAGCGTTTTTATAAATAACATGATCAAAAACAGTCAAAATACATGTTTTTGGTAATGTTAGTCTGTTTCTCCATAAAAGGGTGTTTTTTGCATGCGTTTTAGCGTTTTGGTATGTAAGGAGTTAAAAAAAAAACACTTAAAGGCAAGTACTTCGTAAAAGTTGATTTTATTCCCATGTAATGTGATTGTGCTTTGTTGCAAATCACGCTCAAAAACACTCAAAAGACACTTTTCTGGTAATGTTTTTTTTTTCCCCTCATAAAGCTAGTTTCGCATGTAATTTGGGATTTTCGTAACTAAGAACGTGAAAAAAACTCAAAATACACACATTTCGTAAGGTAGTTCTGTTTCTCAATTAAAAGTGTTATTCATGCATTTCAGCATTTTGGTATGTAAGAAACTTCTCTATATACACGAGTTTTTGCGTTTTTTGCCTTATGGTTCGTGTGAAACTATAAAACACTCATTATACACGTTTCTCGTAATGTTCTTTTGTTTCCCAATATAGAGTGCTTTCCATCCATTTTCGCATTTTTTCTAGGTAAAAAGCTGAAAAACACTCAAAATATATCTTTTTGGTAATGTTACTCTATTTCTTCATGTTGGTTGGTTTGCATCCGTTTTAGCGTTTTTCTTCGTAAATGACTGAAAAGACACGTTTTTAGTAATATTGTTGAAATTGCTGAAAAAACACTCAAAAGACAGATTTCTGGTAAAGTCTTGTTATTTCTCCATATATATGGCTTTGCATGCACTTCTGTGTTTGGTACATAATTCCGGAAAAAGCTCAATTTTTTTTATATGTCGTTTCGTTTCACAGACATAGGGTTCTTTGCATGTATTTAAGCGTTTTTATAGGTAACATGATCAAAAACATTCAAAATACATGTATTGGGTAATGTTATTCTGTTTCTCCATAAAGGGTGTTTTGCATGCGTTTTAGCGTTTTGGTATGTAAGGAGTTAAACACACTTAAAGGCAATTTCTTCTTTAAAGTTAGTTTTATTCCTATATAATGTGATTATTCTGTTTTTTAGTGCTTTGTTGCATATCACGCTCAAAAAGACTCAAAAGACACTTTTCTGATAATGTCATTTTTTTCCGACATAAAGCTAGTTTTGAATGTAATTTGGGATTTTCGTAACTAAGAATGTGAAAAACACTCAAAATACACACATTTGGTAAGGTAGTTCTGTTTCTCAATTAAAAGTGTTATTCATGAGTTTTAGCATTTTGATATGTAAGAAACTTCTCTATATACACGAGATTTTGCGTTTTTTGTCTTTAGGTTCTTGTGAAACTATAAATTAATCATTATACACGTTTCTCTAAATGTCCTTTTGCTTCCTAATATAGAGTGCTTTTACATCCATTTTCGTGTTTTTTTCGTAGGTAAAAAGCTCAAAAACACTTTTTGGTAATGTTATTCTATTTTTTCATATTTGTTGCTTTGCATCCCTTTTGGCAATTTTTTTCTACGTGAAACACTGAAAAGACACGTTTCCAGTAATTTTGTTTTGGATTCACATATTCACTAACTTCCATATTATTAATCGGTTTGGTGCCTAACATGTTGAAAAACACTGAAAAGACAGGTTTCTGGTAATCTCGTTTATTTTCCTCATATAGGTGGCTTTGCATGTACTTTAGGGTTTGGTAAATAACAATTCGAAAAAAAGCTATAATTAACTTTTTTGATAATGTTCTTTTTTCCACATAAATTCCCTGAATTTTGGCAGAACTTTTGCATCTTGGTACTTATGAAAATCAATACAAAAAATGCAATTTTTTTATTCAATTTTTTATTTTTTTTCTCTTGAAAGAGTGTTATTTGTGGGTTTTAACGTTTTGGTACTTAAGAAACTTAAAAACAGTCATAATACACGTTTCTCATAATGTCCTTTCGTTTCCGAAAGATAGGTTTATTTGCATGTATTTAAGCGTTTTTATAGGTAACATGATCAAAAACACTTAAAACACATGTTTTTTGTAATGTTTTTCTGCTTCTCCATAAAGGAGCGTTTTGCATGCGTTTTAGCGTTTTGGTATGTAAGGAGCTCAAAACACATAATGGCAAGTTCTTGGTCAAAGTTGGTTTTATTCCCATGTAATGTGATTGCCCTGTTTTTTAGTGCTTTATTGCCTAACACGCTCAAAAACACTCAAAAGACACTTTTGGTAATGTCATTTTTTTCCCACATAAAGCTAGTTTCGCATGCTATTTGGGATTTTGCTAAGAATGTGAAAAACACTGAAAATACACGCTTTTGGTAAGGTTTTTCTTTTTCTCAATAAAGATTGTTATTCATGAGTTTCAGCATTTTGGTATCTAAGAAACTTCTTTATATACACGAGTTTTTGCGTTTTTTGCCTTGTGGTTTTTATGAACCACAAGCTCTTTTGCTCGAAAATAATAAGACACTCATAATACACGTTTGTCGTAATGTCATTTTGTTTCCCAATAGGGAGTGGTTTGCATCCATTTTCACCTTTTTTGTAGGTAACAAGCTCAAAAACACTTAAAATATACCTTTTTGGTAATGTTATTCTAATTTTTTTATATATTGGTTTGTTTGCATCCGATTTAGCGTTTTTCTACGTAAAACACCGAAAAGACACGTTTTCAGTAATTTTGCTTTAGATTCCCATATAAAGTGACTTCCATCTTATTTATCGTTTTGGTGCCTAACATGCTGAAAAACACTCAAAAGACAGTTTTCCGGCAAAGACGTTTGATTTCCCCATATAGGTGGTTTTGCATGCACTATAGGGTTTGCTACATAACAGTCGAAGAAAATAAAGCTAAAATTATCTTTTTTGATAATGTTCTTATTTCACAAAATTTCATGAATTTTGCCCGAATTTTGGCATCTCGGTACCTGTGAAGATAAATAAGAAAGAAAAAAAAATATCGTATTTTTTTTATTTATTTATTTTTTTTATCAATAGAGAGTTATTTGTGGTTTTTAGCTTTTTGGTTCTTAATAAATTTAAAAACACTCATAATACACGTTCTCGTAATGTCCTTTCGTTTTCCACAAACAGGATTCTTAGCATGTATTTAAGCGATTTATTGGTAAAATGATCAAAAACACTCAAAATACATGTTTTTGGTAATGTTATTCTGTTTTTTCATAAAGTGTGTTTTGCATGCGTTTTAGTGTTTTGGTATATAAGGAGCTGAAAAACACTTAAAAGCAAGTTCTTAGTAAACATTGGTTTTTGTTCCCATGTAATGTGATTGTCCTTTTTTTAAGTGCTGTATTGCCTATCACGCTCAAAAACACTCAATACAAGCTTTTCTGAAAATGCGATTTTTTTTTTTTTACCACATAAAGCTGGTTTAGCAATGAATTTTTGGTTTTGGGTAACTAAGAATGTGAAAAGCACTCTAAATACACGCATTTAGTAAGGTTGTTATGTTTCTCAATTAACAGTGTTATTCATGAGTTTCAGCATTTTGTTATCTAGGAAACTACTCCATATACACGAGTTTTTGCGTTTTTTGCTTTGTGGTTCTTTTGAACTATAAAACACTCGTTATACACTTTTGTTGGAATGTCCTTTTGTTTCTCAACATAGAGTGTTTTGCATCAATTTTCGCGTTTTTTGTAGGTAAAAAGCTCAAAAACACTCAAAATATACCTTTTTGGTAACGTTTTTCTATTTTTTGATATTGGTTCGTTTTTATCCATTTTAACGTTTTCTACTTAAAACACTGAGAAGACACGTTTTCAGTAAGTTTGTTTTGATTCCCATATAGAGTGAGTTCCTTATTATTTATCGTTTTTGTGCCTAACATGTTAAAAAAACACTTAAAACACAGATTTCTGGTAAGGTCGTTTAATTTCCCCTTATTGGAGGTTTTGCATGTACTTTAGGGTGTGGTACATAACAGTCCGAAAAAAAAAAGCTGAAATTAACTTTTTTGATAATATTCATTAATCACATAATTGCCCTGAATTTTCCCAGAATTTTGGCATCTCGGTACCTATGAAGATGAATAACAAAAAAAAAAAAAAAAAATCCTATTTATTTTACTTTATTTTATATAAAGAGTGTTATTTGTGTGTTTTAGCTTTTTGGTACTTAAGGAACTTAAAAAAACACTCATAATACACGTTTCTCGTAATATCGTTTTGTTTCCCAAATATAATGTTCTTTGCATGTACTTAAGCGTTTTTATAGATAACATGATCAAAAACACTCAAAATATATGTTTTTGGTAATGTTATTCTGTTTCTCCATAAAGTTTGTTTTGCATGTGTTTTAGCGGTTTGGTATATAAGGGGTTAAAAAATACTTCGTAAAAGTCTGTTTTATTCTCATGTAATGTGATCGTTCTCCTTTTTAGAGCTTTGTTGCATATCACGCTGAAAACACTCAAAATACACTGTTTTGGTAATGTCATTTTTTTTCCCACATGAAGCTATTTTCGCATGTAATTTGGCATTTTCGTAACTAAGAATGTGAAAAACACTCAAAATACACAATTTACTAAGGTAGTTCGGTTTTCGATTAAAACTGTTATTCATGCATTTATTCATTTTGGTATGTAAGAAATTTCTCTATATACACGAGTTTTTGCGTTTATTGCCTTGTGGTTCTTTTAAAACTATAAAACACTCAGTTTGCACTTTTCTCGTAATGTCCTTTTGTTTCCTATTATAGAGTGCTTTACATCCATTTTGGCATTTTTTGTAGGTAACAAGCTCAAAAACACTCAAAATATATCTTTTTGGTAATGTTATTGAATTTATTCATATAGGATGGTTTGTATCCGCTTTAGCGTTTTTCTACGTAAAACACTAAAAAGACACGTTTTCAGTAATTTTCTTTTGGATTCATATATTGAATGACTTCCAAATTATTTATCGTTTTTGGTGCCTACCTAACATGCTGTAAACACTGAAAAGACAGGTTTCTGGTAAAGTCGTTTAACTTCCATATATAAGTGGCTTTGCATGCACTTTAGGGTTTAGTACATAAAAATCCGAAAAAAAAGCTATAATTAACTTTTACGATAATGTTCTTTTTTCCACATAAATTCCCTGAATTGTTGCAGAATTTTGGCATCTCGGTACCTATGAAGATGAATAACAAAAAAAAAAATCCCATTTTCTTATTTTTTATTTCTTATTTTTTTTTTTCTAAAGAGTGTTATTTGTGGGTTTTAGCTTTTTGGTACTAAAGGATCTTAAAAATCACTCATAATACACGTTTCTCGTAATGTTCTTTCGTTTCCCAAATATAAGGTTCTTTACATGTATTTAAGCGTTTTTATAGATAACATGATCAAAAACACTCAAAACACATGTATTTGGTAATGTAATTCTGTTTCTCCATAAAAGTATTTTGCATGCGTATTAGTGTTTTGGTACGTAAGGAGCTCAAAAACACTTAAAGGCAAGTTCTTGGTAAAAATTTTCTTTTATTCCCATATAATGTGGTTACCCTGGCTTTTACTGCTTTATTGCGTAAGACGCTCAAAAACACTGAAAACACATGCAAAGCGTCCCATTTGAGGAAATCAAAGACCTTACCAGAAATCTGTCTTTTGAGTGTTTTTCAGCATGTTAGGCACCAAAACGATAAATAATAAGGAACTCACTCTATGTGGGAATCCAAAAATAAATTACTAAAAACGTGTCTTTTCAGTGTTTTACGTAGAAAAACGGTAAAACTGACACAAACCAACCAATATCAAGAAGCAGAAAAACATTTAACAAAAATGTATATTTTGAGTGTTTTTGAGCTTGCTACCTACAAAAAAACGCGAAAATGGATAAATTGGGAAACAAAATGACATTGCGAGAAAAGTGTATAATGAATGTTTTATAGTTAAAAAAAACACAAGGCAAAAAACGCAAAAACCCGTGTATATGCTGAAACTCATGAATAACACTCTTAATTGAGAAACAGAGCAACCTTACTAAATGCGTGTCAAAAACACTAAAAGGCAAGTTCTTCGTAAAAGTTGGTTTTATTCCCATGTAATGTGATTGCCCTGCATTTTAGTGCTTTATTGCCTAACACGCTCAAAAACACTCAAAGACATTTTTCTGGTAATGTCATTTTTTTTCCACATTAAGCTAGTTTCGCATGGAATTTGGGGTTTTGGTAACTAAGAATGTAAAAAAAAAAAGCACTCAAAATACACGCATTTACATACATACATGTAATGTTGTTCTGTATCTTGATTAAGAGTGTTATTCATGAGTTTCAGTGTTTTGGTATCTTAGAAACTTCTCCATACAGTCGAGGTTTGCGTTTTTTGCCTTGTGATTCTGGTGAAACTATAAAATATTCATGATGCTTGTTTCTCGTTATGTCCTATTTTTCCTTATATAGAGTGCTTTGCATCCATATTCGCGTTTTTTTTTTTATGTAACAAGCTCAAGAACACACAAAATATAGTTTTTTGGTAATGTTATTCTATTTCTTCATATTGGTCAGTTTCCATCCATTTTAGCGTTTTTCTACGTAAATCTTTTAAAAGACGTGTTTCCAGTAATTTTGTTTTGGATTTCCATATAGAGTGACTTTCATATTATTTATCGTTTTGGTGCCTAACATTCTTTTTGATGCCTTTTGCTTCCCAATATAGAGTGTTTTCCATCCATTTTCGCGTTTTTTGTAGGTAAGAATTTCAAAAACACTCAAAATATACCTTTTTGGTAATGTTATTCTATTTCTTTATTTTGGTTGGTTTGCATCCGTTTTAGCGTTTTCTACGTAAAACACCGAAAAGACACGTTTTCAGTAATTTTGTTTTCGATTCCCATATAGATTGACTTCCTTGGGTTTTATCGTGTTGGTTCCTAACATGCTGAAAAACACTCATAAGACAGTTTTCTGGCAAAGACGTTTAATTTCCCTATATAGGTGTACTTATTTCATATAATTTCCTGAACTTTGCCCGAATATTGGCACCTCCTTACCTGTGAAGATGAATAGAAATGAAAAAAAAATATCGTACTTTTTTATTTATTTATTTTTCTCAATAAAGAGTGTAATTTGTGGCTTTTAGCTTTTTCGTACTTAATGAACTTAAAAACACTCATAATACACGTTTCTCGTAATGTCCTTTCATTTCCAAAAAAAAAAAAAGGGTTCTTTGCATGTATTTAAGCGTTTTTATCGGTAACATGATCAAAAACACTCAAAATACATGTTTTGGTAATGTTATTCTGTTTCACCATAAAGTGTATTTTGCAGGCATTTTAGTGTTTTGGTATATAAGGAGCTCAAATACACTTAAAGGCAAGTTCTTATTAAAAAGTGGTTTTATTCCAATGTAATGTGATTGCCCTCTTTTTTAGTGTTTTATTGCCTATCACGCTCAAAAACACTCAGAAGACACTTTTCTGGTAAAGTCATTTTTTTTCCCACAAATCTATTTTCGCATGCAATTTAGGGTTTTGGTAACTAAGAATGTGAAAAGCACTCAAAATACACGCATTTATTAAGATTGATCTGTTTCTCAATTAGGAGTGTCATACACGAGTTTTAGCATTTTAGTATCTAGGAACACTCTACATATACACGAGATTGCGCGTTTTTTGCCTTGTTGTTCTTTTGAACTATAAAACATTCATTGCAATGTCCTTTTGTTTCGCAATTGATGCTTTGCATCAATTTTCGCGTTTTTTGTAGGTAACAAGCTCAAAAACACTCAAAATATACCTTTTTAGTAACGTTTTTCTATTTCTTGATATTAGTTGCTTTGCATCCGTTTCAGCGTTTTTCTACGTAAAACACTGAGAAGACACGTTTTCAGTAACTTTGTTTTGGATTCTCATATAGAGTGAGTTCCTTATTATTTATCGTTTTGGTGCCTAACATGCTAAAAAAAAACACTCAAAACACAGATTTCTGGTAACGTCGTTTAATTTCCTAATATAGGAGGCTTTGCATGCACTTTAGGGTTTGGTACATAACAGTCCGAAAAAAAAAGCTGAAATTAACTTTTTTGATAATATTGTTTTATCATACGATTGCCCTGAATTTTCCCAGAATTTTGGCATCTCGGTACTATGAAGATGAATAACAAAAAAAAAAAAAAAAAAAATTCCTATTTTTTATTTTTTTTTTATTTTTGATTTTCTAAATAAAGTGTTATTTGTGGGTTTTAGCTTTTTGGTACTTAAGGAACTTAAAAACACTTACAATACTCATTTCTCGTAATGTCCTTTCGTTTCGCAAAGATAAGGTTCTTTGTATGTATTTAAGCGTTTTTATAGATAACATGATTAAAACCCTCAAAATATATGTTTTTGGAAATTTTATTGTTTCTCCATAAAAGGTGTTTTGCATGCGTTTTAGGGTTTTGGTATGTAATGAGCTCAAAAACACTTAAAAGCAAGTTATTGGTAAAAGTTGTTTTTATTACAATGTAATGTGATTACCCTGGTCTTTAGTGCTTTATTGCCTAACACGCTCAAAAACACTCAAAAGACACTTTTCTGATAATATCATTTTTTTTTTCCCACATAAAGCTAGTTTTGTATGAAATTTGGGGTTTTGGTAACTAAGAATGTGAAAAAAAACTCAAAACACAGGCATTTAGTAAGGTTGTTCTATTTCTTAATTAAAAGTGTTATTCATGAGTTACAGATTTCGGCATGTAAGAAAGTTTTCTAATACACACATTTCGTAAGGTATTTCTGTTTCAAAATTAAAAGTGTTATTCATGAGTTCCAGCTTTTTAGTATGTAAGAAACTTCTTTATGTACACGATTTTTTTAGCTTTTTACCTTCTGGTTCTTGTCAAACTATAAAACACTCATACACGTTTCTCGTAATGTCCTTTTCTTTGCCAATATAAAGTGCTGT
Organism: Scylla paramamosain; assembly: GCF_035594125.1. Taxonomy (NCBI): domain Eukaryota; kingdom Metazoa; phylum Arthropoda; class Malacostraca; order Decapoda; family Portunidae; genus Scylla; species Scylla paramamosain. The sequence goes on from NC_087178.1 coordinate 10,247,504, forward strand.
CCATCCATTTTTTGCCTTTTTTGTAGGTAACAAGCTCAAAAACACATCAAAATATATCGTTTTAACGTTTTTCTACGTAAATCACTGAAAACACACGTTTTCAGTAATATTGTTGAAATTGCTGAAAAACACTCAAAAGACAGGTTTCTGGTAAAGTCGTGTAATTTCCCCATATAGGTGGATTTCCATACACTTCAGGGTTTGTACATAACTCTGGAAAAAGCTAAAATTATTATTATTATTATTTTTTTTTTACAAAACTTCCATGAATTTCGAAAGAATTTTGGCATCTCGGTACCTATGAAGATGAATAACAAAAAAAACAGATTCTCTCTATAAAGAGTGTTGTTTGTGGGTTTTAGCTTTTTGGTACTTGAGGAACTTAAAAACACTCATAATACACGATTTTCGTAATGTCCTTTTGTTATACAAACATAGGGTTCTTTACATGTACGAGTATTTAAGCGTTTTTATAGGTTACATGATCAAAAACACTCAAAATACATGTTTTGGTAATCTTATTATGTTTCTCCATAAAGGGTGTTTTGCATGCGTTTTTGCGATTTGGTATGTAAGGAGTTAAAAAACACTTAAAGGCAAGTTCTTCGTAAAAGTTGGTTTTATTCCCATGTAATGTGATTTTTCTACTTTTTTAGTGCTTTATTGCATATCACGCTCAAAAACACTAAAAAGACACTTTTTTGGTAATGTCATTTTTTTACCCACATGAAGCTATTTTCGCATGTAATTTGGCATTTTCGTAACTAAGAATGTGAAAAACACTCAAAATACACAATTTACTAAGGTAGTTCTGTTTATCGATTAAAACTGTTATTCATGCATTTTATCATTTCGGTATGTAAGAAATTTCTCTATATACACGAGTTTTTGCGTTTATTGCCTTGTGGTTCTTTTAAAACTATAAAACACTAAGTTTACACGTTTCTCGTAATGTCCTTTTGTTTCCTAATATAGAGTACTTTACATCCATTTTTGCATTTTTTGTTGGTAACAAGCTCAAAAACACTCAAAATATATCTTTTTGGTAATGTTATTCTATTTCATCATATAGGTTGGTTTGCATCCGCTTGAGTGTTTTCTAAGTAAAACACTGAAAAGACACGTTTTCACTAATTTTGTTTTGCATTCACATATTGACTGACTTCCATATTATTTATCGTTTTGGTGCCTAACATGCTAAAAAAACACTGACAAGACAGGTTTCTGTTAAAATCGTTTAACTTCCCTATATAGGTGTTTTTGCATGCTATTTAGGGTTTGGTACATAACAATGCGAAAAAAAGCCATAATTAACTTTTTTTGGTAATGTTCTTTTTTCCACATAAATTCCCTGAATTTTGGCAGAATTTTGGCATCTTGGTACCTATAAGGATGAATAATAAAAAAAATCCAAATTTTTTTTGTTTATTTTTTTTCTAAATAGTGGGTGTTATTTGTGGGTTTTAGCTTTTAGGTACTAAAAGAACTTAAAAAAACATCTATAATCCACGTTTCTCGTAATGTCCTTTCGTTTCCCAAACATAAGGTTCTTTGCATGTATTTAAGCGTTTTTATAGATAATATGATCAAAAACACTTAAAATACATGTATTTGGTAATATTATTCTATTTCTCCATAAAATGTATTTTGCATGCGTTTTGGTATGTAAGGAGCTTAAAAACACTTAAAGGCAAGTTCTTGGTAAAATTTGGTTTTATTTCCATGTAATGTGATTGCCCTTCGTTTTAGTGCTTTATTGCGTAACACGCTGAAAAACACTCAAAAGACATGCAAGGCCTCGCATATGATGAAATAAGAGACCTTACCAGAAAACTGCCTTTTGAGTGTTTTTCAGCATGTTAGGCACCAAAACGATAAATAATAAGGAACTCACTATATGTGGGAATCCAAAAGAAAATTACTGAAAACGTGTCTTCTCAGTGTTTTACGTAAAACTGATGCAAACCAACCAATATCAAGAAGCAGAAAAAACATTACCAAAAATATATATTTTGAGTGTTTTTGAGCTTGTTACATACAAAAAAACACAAAATTGATACAAAACACTCTATATTGGGAAACAAAGGGACATTGCCAGAAAAGTGTATAATGAATGTTTTATAGTTCAAAAAAACCACAAGCCAAAAAACGCAAAAACTCGTAAATATGGAGAAGCTTTCTAGATACTAAAATGCTGAAACTCATAAATAACAATCTTAATTGAGAAACAGAACAACCTTACTAAATACGTGTCAAAAACACTAAAAGGGAAGTTTTTCGTAAAAGTTGGTTTTATTCCCATGTAATGTGATTGCCCTGCTTTTTAGTGCTTTATTGCCTAACATGTTCAAAAACACTCAGACACTTTTCTAGTAATGTCATTTTTTCCCACATAAAGTTAGTTTCGCATGGAATTTAGGGTTTTGGTAACTAAGAATGTAAAAAAAACACTCAAAATACACGCATTTAGTAAGGTAGTTCTGTTTCTCAATTAAAAGTGTTATTCATGCATTTCAGCATTTTGGTATGTAAGAAACTTCTCTATATACACGAGTTTTTGCGCTTTTTGCCTTGTGGTTCGTGTGAAACTATAAAACACTCATTATACACGTTTTTCGTAATGTTCTTGTTTCCCAATATAGAGTGCTTTCCATTTATTTTCGCATTTTTTCTAGGTAACAAGCTGAAAAACACTCAAAATATATCTTTTTGGTAATGTTATTCTATTTCTTCATATTGGTTTGTTTGCATCCGTTTTAGCGTTTTTCTTCGTAAATGACTGAAAAGACACGTTTTTAGTAATATTGTTGAAATTGCTGAAAAAACACTCAAAAGACAGATTTCTGGTAAAGTCTTGTAATTTCCCCATATAGATGGCTTTGCATGCACTTCTGGGTTTGGTACATAATTCCGGAAAAAGCTAAATTTTTTTTTATATATCCTTTCGTTTCACAGACATAGGGTTCTTTGGATGTTTTTAAGCGTTTTTATAGGTAACATGATAAAAAACATTCAAAATACATGTTTTTGGTAATGTTATTCTGTTTCTCCATAAAGGGTGTTTTGCATGCGTTTTAGCGTTTTGGTATGTAAGGAGTTAAACACACTTAAAGGCAAGTTTTTCTTAAAAGTTAGTTTTATTCCTATATAATGTGATTATTCTGTTTTTTAGTGCATTGTTGCATATCACGCTCAAAAACACTCAAAAGACACTTTTCTGATAATGTCTTTTTTTTCCCACATAAAGCTAGTTTCGCATGTAATTTGGGATTTTCGTAACTAAGAATGTGAAAAACACTCAAAATACACACATTTGGTAATGTAGTTCTGTTTCTCAATTAAAAGTGTTATTCATGAGTTTTAGCATTTTGGTATGTAAGAAACTTCTCTATATTCACGAGTTTTTGCGTTTTTTGTCTTTAGGTTCTTGTGAAACTATAAATTAATCATTATACACATTTCTCTAAATGTCCTTTTGCTTCCCAATATAGAGTGCTTTTACATCAATTTTCGCGTTTTTTGTAGGTAAAAAGCTCAAAAACACTTTTTGGTAATGTTATTCTATTTCTTCATAATTGTTGCTTTGCATCCCTTTTAGCGTTTTTTCTACGTGAAACACTGAAAAGACAAGTTTTCAGTAATTTTGTTTTGGATTCACATATTGACTGACTTCCATATTATTTATCGGTTTGGTGCCTAACATGCTGAAAAACACTGAAAAGACAGGTTTCTGGTAAACTCGTTTAATTTCCTCATATAAGTGGCTTTGCATGTACTTTAGGGTTTGGTAAATAACAATCCGAAAAAAAGCTATAATTAACTTTTTTGATAATGTTCTTTTTTCCTCATAAATTCCCTGAATTTTGGCAGAATTTTGGCATCTCGGTAGTTATGAAAATCAATACAAAAAAAAAATGCAATTTTTTATTTATTTTTTTTTTTTTTTTTTTTCTCTTTAATGAGAGTTATTTGTGGTTTTTAACGTTTTGGTACTTAAGAAACTTAAAAACAGTCATAATACACGTTTCTCGTAATGTCCTTTCGTTTCCGAAAGATAGGTTTCTTTGCATGTATTTATCCGTTTTTATAGGTAACATGATCAAAAACACTTAAAACATGTTTTTTGTAATGTTTTTCTGCTTCTTCATATAGGAGTGTTTTGCATGCGTTTTAGCGTTTTGGTATGTAAGGAGCTCAAAACACATAATGGCAAGTTCTTAGTCAAAGTTGGTTTTATTTCCATGTAATGTGATTGCCCTGCTTTTTAGTGCTTTATTGCCTAACACGCTCAAAAACACTCAAAAGACACTTCTGGTAATGTCATTTTTTTTCCCACATAAAGCTAGTTTCACATGCTATTTGGGATTTTGCTAAGAATGTGAAAAACACTGAAAATACACGCTTTCGGTAAGGTTTTTCTTTTTCTCAATAAAGATTGTTGTTATTCATGAGTTTCAGCATTTTGGTATCTAAGAAACTTCTTTATATACACCAGTTTTTGCGTTCTTTTGCTCGAAAATAATAAGACACTCATTATACACGTTTCTCGTAATGTCCTTTTGTTTCCCAATAGGGAGTGGTTTGCATCCATTTTCACCTTTTTTGTAGGTAACAAGATCAAAAACACTCAAAATATACCTTTTTGGTAATGTTATTCTATTTTTTTCATATTGGTTGGTTTGCATCCGATTTAGCGTTTTTCTACGTAAAACACCGAAAAGACACGTTTTCAGTAATTTTGTTTCCCATATAAAGTGACTTCCATGTTATTTATCGTTTTGGTGCCTAACATGCCGAAAAACACCCATAAGACAGTTTTCTGGCAAAGACGTTTGATTTCCCCATATAGATGGTTTTGCATGCACTATAGGATTTGCTACATAACAATCGAAGAAAAAAAAGCTAAAATTATCTTTTTTGATAATGTTCTTATTTCACAAAATTTCATGAATTTTGCCCGAATTTTGTCATCTCGGTACCTGTGGAGATGAATAAGAAAGAAAAAATATATCGTATTTATTTATTTATTTATTTTTCTCAATAGAGAGTTATTTGTGACTTTTAGCTTTTTGGTTCTTAATGAATTTAAAAACATTCATAATACACGTTTCTCGTAATATCCTTTCGTTTTCCACAAATAGGGTTTTTAGCATGCATTTAAGCGATTTATTGGTAAAATGATCAAAAACACTCAAAATACATGTTTTTGGTAATGCTATTCTGTTTTTCCATAAAGTGTGTTTTGCATGCGTTTTAGTGTTTTGGTATATAAGAAGCTCAAAAACACTTAAAGGCAAGTTCTTGGTAAACATTGGTTTTATTCCCATGTAATGTGATTGCCCTTCTTTTTAGTGCTTTACTGCCTATCACGTTCAAAAACACTCAACAGACACTTTTCTGAAAATGCCTTTTTTTTTTTTACCACATAAAGCTGGTTTCGCAATGAATTTGGGTTTTGGGTAACTAAGAATGTGAAAAACACTCAAAATACACGCATTTAGTAAGGTTGTTCTGTTTCTCAATTAAGAGTGTTATTCATGAGTTTCAGCATTTTGATATTTAGGAAACTACTCCATATACACGAGTTTTTGCGTTTTTTGCCTTGTTATTTTGAACTATAAAACACTCATTATACACTTTTCTCGCAATGTCCCTTTCTTTGTCAATATAGAGTGCTTTGCATCAATTTTTGCGTTTTTTTTTTTTGTAGGTAACAAGCTCAAACACACTCAAAATGTACCTTTTTGGTAATATTTTTCTATTTCTTGATATTGGTTGGTTTGCATCTGTTTTAGCGTTTTTCTACATAAAATACTGAGAAGACACGTTTTAATTAATTTTGTTTTGGATTCACATATTGAGTGAGTTCATTATTATTTATCATTTTGGTGCCTAACATGCTGAAAAACACTCAAAACACAATTTTCTGGTAAAGTCATTCAATTTCCTAATATAGGAGGCTTTGCATGCTCTTTAGGGTTTGGTACATAATAGTCCGAAAAAAAGCTAAAATCAAATTTTTTGATAATATTCTTTTATCATATAATTGCCCTGAATTTTCCCAGAATTTTGTCATCTCGGTACCTATGAAGATGAATGATAAAAAAAAAATTATTTTTTAATTTTTTTATTTATTTATTTATTTTTTCTAAATAAAGAGTGTTATTTGTGGGTTTTAGCTTTTTGGTATTTAAGGAACTTAAAAACACTCATAATACACGTTTCTCGTAATGTCCTTTCGTTTCCCAAACATAAGGTTCTTTTTATGTATTTAAGCGTTTTTATCTATAACATGATCAAAAACACTCAAATTACATGTTTTTTGTGTTTTTTTATTCCCATATGGTGATCTTTCCATGCTTTTTAGCATTCTGGTACCTAGCAGATTCATAAACATTCAAAAGACACGTTTCATTAAATTTAGTTTTGTTTGTTAGTTAGTGGGCTTCCATACATTTTGGCGTTTTGGCACCTAACAATATGAAAAAACACTCAAAATACACGTTTTTGGTAATGTTATGTTTATCCATAGAGTGCTATTCATGCGTTTTCACATTTTGCTACCTAAGAAGCTCAAATTTACTCATAATACACGTTTCTCGTAATGTCTTATTCTTTCTTCATATAGATTACTTTGCATACATTATGGCGTTTTTCTTCCTAAGAAGCTCAAACACTGTCAAATGATTTCTTTTTGGTGATATTATTCTGTTTTTCCATAAAGTGTGTTTTTCATGCATTTTACCTTTTTGGTACGTAAGAAGGTGAAAAAAAAAAACTTAAAAGACACCTTTTTGGCAAAGTAGTTTTTATATTTTTTTTTATTTCCATGTATATAAACTTGTTAACTACAAAACAGTAAAAAGCATGAAAACTTCCCTATACTGGAAAAGCAAAAACAACATTTTTTTCAGTATTTTTCAGCTACTAACGTACAAAAACGCTAAAATGCTTGTAAAATTCCCTTCATGGAAAAAACAAATAACCTTACCAGAAACTAGTATTTCATTTAATTTCTTAAGCTTGTCACGTACAAAAGCGCCAAAATGCATGCAAAGTACACTATATATGGATACGAAAGTGCATTACGAGAAACGTGCAGTATGAGTGTTTTCAAATTATTAGGTACCAAAACGCTAAAGCGAATGAATAGCACTCTATATGGAGAAACGAAAACGCTAAAATGCATGAAAAGCATCATATATGAGGGAAAATACGACACTTCTAGAAACGTGTCTTTTCAGTGTTTGTAATCGTATTAGGTACCAAAACGCTAAAAAGCAAGGAAAGAACCATACATGGGAAAACAAAACATAACAAAAAAGTCTTTTCATTGTTTTGAGCTACTTACATAATAAAACGCAAAGGCGCATGCAAAACACCTTCTATGGAGAAACAGCAAAACGTGTATTTTTAATGTTTTAAGATAATTACGTAAAAAAATTTCAAAATTCATGTAAAGTTCCCAATATGGGGAAACGAAAATACATTACGAGAAACGTATATTATAATTGTTTTACACCTTTATTAGGTTGAAAAATACGAAAATGCATGAATACCACTCTATATGGAGTAACAGAGCAACATTACTAAAAACGTGTATTTTGTTTGTTTTAACAATGTTATGTACCAAAACGTCGAAATTTACGCAAAGTGCAATCTATGGGAGAAACGAAACGAAATTTCCAGAAACGTAAATTTTGAGTTTTTATGAGCGTGTTAGGCACCAAAACTCTAAAAAATAAAAATGGAAAGCATTCTATATGGGAATAAAAAACAAAATTATCAAAAAAATAGTAATTTTTTAGTGTTTTTGAGCTACTTTTATATCAAAACACTTGAACAGACGCAAAACATGCTTTATGGAAAAACAAAATAACAATACAAAAAAAACTATATTTTCAGTGATTTTGAGGTATGTAAGTAGAATAACGCCGAAATGTATGCAAAGTTCCCTATGCCGGGAAACGAAGACATTTCGAGAAACGTGTATTATGAGAGCTTTTGAGCTTTTTAGGTACCAAACACAAAGGCACCTTAATAGTACTCTATATGGAGAAACAAAACAACACGAATGAAATATATTTTGAATATATATTTTGAGTGGTTTTCATATTATTAGGTACCAAAACGCAAAAATACATGCAAAGACCTCTAAAAGACGACACAAAACGAAATTACAAGAAACCTATCTTTTGAGAGTGTTTCTACGTGTTAGGCACCAAAACAATAAGAGGTATGAAAAGAGCACTATGTTGGAAGGGAAAAAGAAATAACCAATAAAGTGACTTTTTACGTGTTTGGAAGTTTTTAAATTTATAATGTACCAAAACGATAAAACATGCAAAACACCCTTCCTGCAGAAACATAAAACATTACCAAAAAAGAGCATTTTAAGCGATTTTTCAGCTTGTTATGTACAAAAGCGTCAAAATGCATATAAAGTACCCTATATAAGAAAACGAAAAGACATTAAGAGAAACCAATATTACGAGTTTTTTTTTTTTTTTAGCTTATTAGGTACCGAAATGATAAAACGCACGATTTGCCTTATGTATGGAGAAAACGTGTATTTCAAAAGTATTTAGCTTTGTTAGTTATCAAAACACCAAAATGCATGCAAAGCACCCGATATGGGCAAAATAAACGACATTTCCAGAAACATGTCTTTTGAGAGTTTATGAGTGTGTTAGGCACAAAAAGCTCTTAAAAAGCATGGAAAGTATCGTAAATGGGAAAACATTAAGTGTTTTGAGGTACTTACATACCAAACCGCTAAAACGGTTGGAAAACACACTTTATGTTTATGAGCATGTTAGGTACCAAAAAGCTAAAAACCAAGGAAAGCACCCTATAGGAGAAAACAAAAAATTACAAAAACTTTTAATTTCAGTGCTTATGAGCTACTTACATACAAAAACACTTAAACGCATCCAAAATGCCTTTTTTTTTTTCTTAACTGAATAACATTACCAAAAAAGGGTATATTTTCAATGTTTTGAGCTTGTTACACAAAAAAAAGTAACCTAAGACATTATGAGAAACTTATATAAAGAGCGTTTTTGAGCTTCTCAGGTACCAAAACGCGAAAATGCATAAATAATACTCTCTTTAGAGAAACACAACAATATTAGATACCAAAACGCTAAAAAGCAACGAAAGCTCCCTATTTGGAAAAGCAAAACATTACCAGAAGCGTGTCTTTTGTGAGTTTTTACAGCTACTTACGTACCAAAACGCTAGAATGCATGCAAAGCACATTTTATGAAGAAACAGAATAACATTACCAGAAACGTGTATTTTGAATTTTTTTTTATCTTACGTATAAAAAAAGCAAAAATGCATGCAAAGTATCCTAAATGGCGATACGAAAAGAAATAAAAAGACACTTCATTTATCAGTGTTTTTGAGATTCTTAGGTAGCAAAATTCACAAACGTATGTATAACATTATATATGAAGAAACAGAAGAACATTACCGAAAACGTATATTTTGAGTGTTTTTTCACATTGTTACGTAACAAAAACGCCAAAATGCATGGAAATCACCCAATGTGGATAAAATAAACGACATTACGAGAAAGATGCCATTAGTGTTTTTTACCGTCTTAGGTACCAAAAGGAAAAACTATTTAGTACCACTGTATATGGAGAAACAGAACATTACCAAAAACGTTTATTTTGTGTTTTTTTTCACAATTTTATGTACCAAAAGGTCAAAATGACTCCAGAGCACCATCTATGTTTGGTGAGATGAAACGATATATCCAGAAACATGTCTTTTGAGTGTCGATTATTCTTTTTAGGTACCAAAGTTATAAAAAGCATGGAAAGCTACCTATATGAAAGAACAAGTCAACCAAAAATTTATCTTTTCGGTATTTTCAGCTACTTACGTACCATAACGCTGAGATGTATGCAAAACACCCTTTTCGAGACTTTACGAGAAACCTGTGTTGTGAGTGATTTCAGCATGTTAGTCACCAAAACAATAAATAATATGGAAGTCATTCTATGTGAAATCCAAAACAAAATTACTGAAAACGTGTCTTTTCCGTGTTTTACGTAGAAAAACGCTAAAACGGATGCAAACCAAACAAAATGAAAAAATAGAAAAACATTACCAAAAAAGTACATTTTGATTGTTTTTGAGCTCTTTACTTACAAAAAACGCGAAAATGGATGCAAAGCTCTCTATATTGGTTAACAAATGGACATTACGAGAAATGTGTATAATGAGTGTTTTATAGATTCTCAAGAACCACAAGGCAAAAAACACAAAAACTCGTATATATGGAGATACCAAAATGCTGAAACTCCTGAATAACACTCTTAATTGAGAAACAGAACAACCTTTCTAAATACGTGTATTTTGAGTGTTTTTCACATTCTTAGTTACCAAAACCCCAAATTGCATACGAAACTAGCTTTATGTGGGGAAAAAAGTGACATTACCAGAATAGTGTGTTTTCAGTGTTTTTGAGCGTGTTAGGCAATAAAGCACTAAAAAGGAGAGCAATCATATTACATGGGAATAAAACCAACTTTTACCAAGAACTTGCCTTTAAGTGTTTTTGAGCTAAAACGCATGCAAAACACCCCTTATGGAGAAACAGAATAACATTACCAAAAACATGTATTTTGAGTATTTTCAATTATGTTACCTATAAAAACTCTAATAATGCAAAGAACCTTATGTTTGGGAAACGAAAGAACATTTCGAGAAATGTGTATTATGAGTGTTTTTTATTTTTTTTAAGTACCAAAAAGCTAAAACCTCTTTAGAGAGAAAAAAGTAAATAAATAAAAAAACTCTATTTTTTTTTATTTATCTTCATAAGTACCGAGATGCCAAAATTGTGGCAAAATTCAGGAAAATTATGTGATAAAAGAATATTATGAAAAAAAAATTAATTTTAGCTTTTTTTTCGGACTGTTATGTACCAAACCCTAAAGTGGATGCAAAGCCACCTATATTGGTAAATTAAACGACTTTACCAGAAACCTGTGTTTTGAGCGTTTTTCAGCATGTTAGGCACCAAAACGATAAATAATATGGAAGTCACTCAAAATGGGAATCCATCACAAAATTACTGAAAGTGTCTTTTCAGTGTTTTACGTAAAAAAACGCTAAAAAGGATGCAAACCAACGAATATGAAGAAATAGAATAATATTACCAAAAGGTATATTAGGAATGTTTTTGAGCTTCTTACCTACAAAAAAAAGCAAAAATGGATGGAAAACACTCTATATTGGGATACTAAAGGACATTACGAGAAACGTGTATAATAAGTGTGTTATAGTTTCACAAGAACCACAAGGCAAAAAACGCAAAAACTCATGTATATAAAGAATTTTCTTAGGTACCAATATGCTGAAACTCAGGAATAACGCTCTTAATTAAGAATACAGAAAAACCTTACCAAATTTGTGTATTTTGAGTGCTTTTCACATTCTTAGTTACCAAAACTCCAAATTGCATGCAAAACTAGCTTTATGTGAGAAAAAAAATGACATTACCAGAAAAGTGTCTTTTGAGGGTTTCTGAGCGTGATATGCAATAAAGCACTAAAAAGCAGGGAAATCACATGACATGGGAATAAAATCAACTTTTACCAAGAACTTGCCTTTAAGTGTTTCTGAGCTCCTTACATATCAAAACGCTAAAACGCATGCAGAACACCCTTTATGGAGAAACAGAATAACATTACCAAAAACATGTATTTTGAGTGTTTTTGATCATGTTACCTATAAAAAAGCTTAAATACATGCAAAGAACCCTATGTTTGGAAAATGAAAGGACGTTACGAGAAACGTGTATTATGAGTTTTTTTTTAAGTTCGTTAAGTATGAAAAAGCTAAAACCCACAAATAACATTCTTTATAGAGTGTTTTCGTACCTAACAATGTGAAAAACACTTAAAAAGCACATTTTTGGTAATTTTGTTCTTTTCTCCATATAGAGTGCTCTTCAATGCGTCAAATAGGTCTTGGTACCTAAGAAATAAAAAAAAAAAACAGTCATTATAAAAGTTTCTTCTAATGTCTTTTCGTTTCCACATGCAAAGTGTGTTTTGCATACATCTCAGCGTTATGGTACGTAAGTAGCTGAAAATACCCAAATGAAAAATTTTTGGCTGTCTTGTTCTTTCATATAGGTAGCTTTCAATGTTTTTTTTTTCTATAACTTTGGTACCTAACACGTTCATCAACACTCAAAAGACATGTTTCTGGAAATGTCGTTTCATCTCCCCATAGATGGTGCTCTGGAGGTATTTTGACGTTTTGGTACATAAAATTGTGAAAAACACTCAAAATAAACGTTTTTGGTAATGTTCTGTTTCTCCATATACAGTGGTACTAAATAGTTTTTGCGTTTGGTACCTAAGACGCTCAAAAACACTAATAATACATCTTTCTCGTAATGTCCATTATTTTATCCATATTGGATGATTTCCATGCATTTTGGTGTTTTTGTTACGTAACAATGTGAAAAATGCTCAAAATATACGTTTTCGGTAATGTTCTTCTGTTTCTCCATATATAATGTTATACATGCGTTTGTCCATTTTGCTACCTAAAAATCTCAAAAACACTGATAAATGAAGTGTCATTTTATTTCTTTTCGTATCGCCATTTAGGATACTTTGCATGCATTTTTTTTTTTTTGTACGTAAGATAAAAAAAAAAGACTCAAAATACACGTTTCTGGTAATGTTATTCTGTTTCTCCATAAAATGTGCTTTGTATGCATTTTAGCGTTTTGGTACGTAACTAGCTATAAAAGCTCTCAAAAGACACGCTTCTGGTAATGTTTTGCTTTTCCAAATAGAGAGTTTTTGTTGCTTTTTAGCGTGTTGGTATCTAATATTGTTGTGTTTCTCCAAAGAGAGTATTATTCATGCATTTTCGCGTTTTGGTACCTGAGAAGCTCAAAAACGCTCTTAATATAAGTTTCTCATAATGCCTTTGGTTACTTTTTTTTTTTTGGGGGGGGTGTTAAGAAGCTCAAAACATTGAAAATATACTTTTTTTGGTAATGTTATTAACTTTTTTCCAAAAAATGCGTTTTGGATGCGTTTAAGTGTTTTTGTATGTAAGTAGCTCATAAGCACTGAAATGAAAAGTTTTTGTAATCTTTTGTTTTCTCCTATAGGGTGCTTTCCTTGGTTTTTAGCTTCTTTGTACCTAACACGCTCATAAACACTGAAAGGACATGTTTCTGGAAATGTTTCCTTTCCCCATATAGTATGCTTTGCATGCATTTTCGCGTTGCGGTACCTAATAACGTTTTGGTTAATCTTGTTCTGTTTCTCCATATAGAGTATTATTCATACGTTTTAGTGTTCTGGTATCTATGAAGCTCAATACTACTCAAAATATACGTTTCCTTTAATGTATTCTTTTCCCCTTTTAGGGTTATTTGCATGTATTTTATCGTTTTTATACGTAACAGGCGCAAAATTTCTCAAAATGCATGTTTTTGGTAAATCTGTTGAGTTTCTCCATAAAGTGTGTTTTCCAACCGTTTTAGCAGTTTGGTACGTAAGTAGCTCAAAACAATGTTTTCCCATTTACGGTACTTTCCATGCTTTTTAAGAGCTTCTTTTGCCTAACACACTCATAAACTCTCAAAAGACATTTTTCTGGAAATGTCGTTTATTTTGCCCATATCGGGTGCTTTGCATGCATTTTGGCGTTTTGATACCTAACAAAGCTAAATACTCTTGAAATACACGTTTTCTCCATATATAAGGCAAATCGTGCGTTTTATCGTTTCGGTACCTAATGAGATAAAAAAAAAAAACCTCATAATACTGGTTTCTCTTAATGTCTTCGTTTTCTTATATAGGGTACTTTATATGCATTTTGACGCTTTTCTACATAACAAGCTGAAAAATCGCTCAAAATGATCTTTTTTGGTAATATTTTATGTTTCTGCAGGAAGGGTGTTTTGCATGTTTTATCGTTTTGGTACATTATAAATTTAAAAACTTCCAAACACGTGAAAAGTCACTTTGTTGGTTATTTCTTTTTCCCTTCCAACATAGTGCTCTTTTCATACCTCTTATTGTTTTGGTGCCTAACAAGTAGAAACACTCTCAAAAGATAGGTTTCTTGTAATTTCGTTTCGTGTCGTCTTTTAGAGATCTTTGCATGTATTTTTGCGCTTTGGTACCTAATAATATGAAAACCACTCAAAATATATTTTCATTCGTGTTGTTTTGTTTCTCCATATAGAGTACTATTAAGGTGCCTTTGTGTTTGGTACCTAAAAAGCTGAAAAGCTCTCATAATACACGTTTCTCGAAATGTCTTCCTTTTCCGGCATAGGGAACTTTGCATACATTTCGGCGTTATTCTACTTACATACCTCAAAAACACTGAAAATATATATATATTTTTTGTATTATTATTTTGTTTCTCCGTAAAGCGTGTTTTGCGTCTGTTCAAGCGTTCTGATATAGAAGTAGCTCAAAAACACTAAAAAAAATACTATTTTTTTTTGTAATTTTGTTTTGTATTCCAGTATAGGAAGGATGCTTTCCATTTTTTATTTTTTTTTAAATTTTGGTGCCTAACACGCTCATAAACACTCAAAATTCACGTTTCTGGAAATTTCGTTTCGTTTCGTTTCTCTTGCATGAATTTCGACGTTTTGGTACATAACATTGTGAAAACAAACAAAATACACGTTTTTAGTAATGTTGCTCTGTTATTCCATATAGAGTGGTATTCATGCATTTTCGTATTTTTCAACTTAATAAGGTATAAAGCACTTATAATATACGTTTCTCGTAATGTCTTTTTGTTTCCCCATATTGGGAACTTTACATGAATTTTGAATGTTTTTACGTAATTATCTTAAAACATTAAAAATACACGTTTTGCTGTTTCTCCATAAAAGGTGTTTTGCATGCGCCTTTGCGTTTTAGCATGTAAGTAGCTCAAAACAATGAAAAGACTTTTTTGTAATGTTTTGTTTTCCCATGTATGGTTCTTTCCTTGCTTTTTAGCGTTTTGGTACCTAATACGCTTACAAACACTGAAAAGACACGTTTCTAGAAGTGTCGTATTTTCCCTCATATATAATGCTTTGCATGCATTTTAGCGTTTTTGTTTCTCCATATAGAGTGCTATTCACTCGCTTTAGCGTTTTGGTACCTACTAAGTTGAAAACACTCATACTGCACGTTTCTCGTAATGTACTTTCGTATCCATATATAGTGCACTTTGCATGCATTTTGGCACTTTTGTACGTGACAAGCTTAAGAAATAAAATGAAATACTAGTTTCTGATAAGGTTATTTGTTTTTTTCCATGAAGGAGATTTTGCAAGCATTTCAGCGTTTTTGTACGTAAGCAGCTGAAAAATACCCCAAAAAATACGTTTTTTGGGGAATGTTGTTTTTTGCTTTTCCAGTATAGGGAAGTTTTCATGCTTTTTACTGTTTTGTGGTTTACAAGTTCATATACACATATACATGGAAAAAAAAAAGCTACTTTGCCAAAAGTACCAAGAAGGTAAAATGCATGAAAAACACCCTTTATAGAAAAAACAGAATAATATCACACAAAAGAAATTTGAGAGTTTTTGAGCTTGTTAGGAAGAAAAACGCCATAATATATGGAAAGTGTTCTATATGAAGAAAGAAAAGTCATTATGAGAAACAGTAAATTTGAGCTTCTTAGGTAGCAAAATGTGAAAACGCAAGAATAGCACTCTGTATGGATAAACATAACAACATTACCAAAAACGTGTATTTTGAGTGTTTTTCTCATATTGTTAGGAGCCAAAACGCCAAAATGTATGGAAGCCAACTAACTAACAAACGAAACAAAATTTAATGAAACGTGTCTTTTGAATGTTTATGAATCTGCTATGTACCAGAATGCTAAAAAAGCATGGAAAGATCACCATATGGGAATAAAAAACAAATCAAAAACATGTCTTCAATCTTTTTGAGCTTCTTACGTACCAAAACGCTAATACGTTTCCAAACACTTTTTTATGGAGAAACATAATAAAATTGCCAAAAACAAGTATTCTATGTGTTTATGAGCTTGTTACATAAAAAACGCAAAAATGCATGCAAAGTAACCTTTATGAGGAAGTGAAACGATTTTTCCAGAAACGTGTCTTTGGAGTGTTTAGACACTAAATCGATATAAAGCTTGGAAATCACTTGATTTGAACAACAAAACAACACTAAAGAAAACGTGTCTTTTAAGTGTTTTTGAGCTTATTACATACCAAAAACCTAAGCTGCATGAAAAAAAAAAAAAAAAAAAAATCGACATCGAGAAACATAATATTACCAAAAACTTGTAATTGGTGTGTATTTCTCATTGTTAAGTACACATGCAAAGCATGCGAAAGGAGACTAGTTTTCTAGAAAGGTGTCTTTTGAGTGTTTATCAGTGTTCTAGCTCCAAAACGATGAAAAGCATGGAAATCACACTGCAATGGAAAACAAAACATCAACAAAAATGTCTCTTTTCAGTATTTTGAGCAACTTAGGTACCAGAACGCTAAAATGCATGCAAAACACCCTTGATGGAGAAACAGAATAACATTACCAAAAAACAAGTTTTTTTTATTGTTTTGAGGCTGTTACGTGAAAAACGTCAAAATACATTCCAAGTACCCTATTTGGTTAAATGGAAAAAAAATATATTACGAGAAACGTTTTTTTTTACTTTTTAGGTAACAAACCGCTAAAAGGCATCCATTTTCGCGTTTTTTGTAAGTAAAAAGCTCAAAAACATTCAAAATATAATTTTTGGTAATCTTATTCTATTTCTACATATTGGTTGGTTTGCATCCGTTTTAGCGTTTTTCCACGTAAAACACGGAAAAGACGTGTTTTCAGTAATTTGGTTTTGGATTCTCATATAGAATGACTTCCTTATTATTTATTGTTTTGGTGAATAACATGCTGAACAACACTCAAAACACAGGTTTCTAGTAAAGTCGTTTAATTTCCTCATATAGTTGGCTTTGCATGCACTTTAAGGTTTGGTACAAAACAGTCCGGAAAAAAAGCTAAAATTAACTTTTTTGATAATGTTCTTTTTTCACATAATTTCACTGAATTTTGCCAGAATTTTGGCATCTCGGTACCTATGAAGAATACCCCCCCCCAAAAAAAAATCCTATTTTTTTCTTTTTTTTTTCTTTATAAAGATGTTTTAACTTTTTGGTACTTATGGAACTTAAAAACACTCATAATACACGTTTCTCGTAATGTCCATTCGTTTCCCAGCGTTTTGGTATGTAAGGAGTTAAAAAACACTTAAAACACGTAAAAGTTGGTTTTATTCCCAAGTAATGTGATTGCCTTCCTTTTTAGTACTTTATTGCCTATCACGCTCAAAAACACTGAAAAGACACTTTTCTGGTAAATCATTTTTTTTCCCACAAATTTATTTTCACATGCAATTTTGGGTTTTGGTAACTAAGAAGGTTAAAAGCACTCAAAATACACGCATTTAGTAAGGTTGTTCTGTTTCTCAATTAGGAGTGTTATACATGAGTTTTAGCATTTTAGTATCTACAAAACTTCTCCATATACACGAGATTTTGCGTTTTTTGCATTGTGGTTCTTTTGAACTATAAAACACTCATTATTTACTTTTATTGCAATGTCCTTTTGTTTCCCAATATAGTGTGCTTTGCATCAATTTTCGCGTTTTTTTTTTGGATTTCCATATAGAGTGAGTTCCTTATTATTTATCGTTTTGGTGCCTAACATGCTAAAAAACACTCAAAACACAGATTTCTGGTAAGGTCGTTTAATTTCCTCATATTGTAGGCTTTCCATGCACTTTAGGGTTTGATACATAACAGTCCGAAAAAAAAAGAGCTGAAATTAACTTTTTTGGTAATATTCTTTTATCACATAATTGCCCTGAATTTCCCCAGAATTTGTGCATCTCGGTACCTATGAAGATGAAAAACAAAAAAAAATAAATAATTTTTGTTTTTTATTTTTTTTATTTTCTAAATAAAGAGTTTTATTTGTGGGTTTTAGCTTTTTGGTACTTAAGGAATTAAAAAAAAAACACTCATAATACACGTTTCTCGTAATGTCCTTTTGTTTCCCAAACATAATGTTCTTTGCATATACTTAAGCGTTTTTATAGATAACATGATCAAAAACACTCAAAATACTTGTTTTTGGTAATGCTATTCTGTTTTTCCATAAAGTTTGTTTTGCATGCGTTTTAGCGGTTTGGTATATAAGGGGTTGAAAAATACTTCTTCGTAAAAGTGGGTTTTATTCTCATATAATGTGATCGTTCTGCTTTTTAGAGCTTTGTTGCATATCTCGCTGAAAAGACAGCTCAAAAGACACTTTTCTGGTAATGTCATTTTTTTCCACATGAATCTAGTTTCGCATGTAATTTGGCATTTTCGTAACTAAGAATGTGAAAAACACTCAAAATACACAATTTGGTAAGATAGTTCTGTTTATCAATTAAAAGTGTTATTCATGCATTTATTCATTTTGGTATGTAAGAAATTTCCCTATATACACGAGTTTTTGCGTTTATTGCCTTGTGGTTTTTTTTTAACTATAAAACACTCATTATACACGTTTCTCGTAATGTCCTTTTGTTTCCTAATCTAGAGTGCTTTACATCCATTTTTGCATTTTTTGTAGGTAACAAGCTCAAAAACACTCAAAATATATCTTTTTGGGTAATGTTATTCTATTTCTTCATATAGGATGGTTTGTATCCACTTTAGCGGTTTTCTATGTAAAACACTGAAAAGACACGTTTTCAGTAATTTTATTAATATTATTAGTATTATTATTATTATTATATTATTAGTAATATTATTTATCGTTTTGGTGCCTAACATACTGAAAAACATTGAAAAGACAGGTTTCTGGTAAAGTCGTTTAACTTCCTTATATAGGTGGCTTTGCATGCACTTTAGGGTTTGGTACATAACAATCCGAAAAAAAAGGTATAAATAACTTTTATGATGAAGTTCTTTTTTCCACATAAATTCCCTGAATTTTGGAATAACTTTGGCATCTCGGTACCTATGAAGATGAATAACAAAATAAAAAAAAATCCCATTTTTTTGTTTATTTATTTATTTTTTTTTCCAAAGAGTGTTTTTTTGGGTTTTAGCTTTTTTGGTACTGAAGGAACTTAAAAATCACTCATAATACACGTTTCTCGTAATGTTCTTTTGTTTCCGAAACACAAGGTTCTTTGCATGTATTTAAGCGTTTTTTTTTAGTTAACATGATCAAAAACACTCAAAATACATGTATTTGGTAATGTTATTATGTTTCTCCATAAAATGTATTTTGCATGTGTTTTAGCGTTTTGGTATGTAAGGAGCTCAAAAACACTTAAAGGCCAGTTCTTGGTAAAATTTGGTTTTATTCCCATGTAATGTGATTGCCCTGGCTTTTAGTACTTTATTGCGTAACACGCTCAAAAATACTGAAAAGACATGCAAAGCATATGAGGAAATTAAAGACCTTACCAGAAATCTGTTTTTTTTTGAGTGTTTTTTCAGCATGTTAGGCACCAAAACGATAAATAATAAGGAACTCAATCTATGTGGGAAAACCAAAGAAAATTACTGAAAACGTGTCTTCTCTGTGTTTTACGTACAAAAACGCTAAAACTGATACAAACCAACCAATTTCAAGAAGCAGAAAAACATTACCAAAAATGTATATTTTGAGTGTTTTTGAGCTTGTTACCTACAAAAAAAACGCGAAAATGGATACAAAGCTCTCTATATTGGGAAACAAAGGGACATTGCGAGAAAAATGCATAATGAATGTTTTATAATTCAAAAAAACCACAAGGCAAAAAACGCAAAAACTCGTGTAAATGCTGAAATTCATAAATAACACTCTTAATTGAGAAACAGAGCAACCTTACTAAAAGCGTGGCAAAAACACTAAAAGGTAAGTTCTTCCTAAAGTTGGTTTTATTCCCATGTAATGTGATTGCCCTGCTTTTTAATGCTTTATAACACGCTCAAAAACACTCAAAGACACTTGTCTGGTAATGTCATTTTTTTTCCCACATAAAGCTAGTTTTGCATGGAATTTGGGGTTTTGGTAACTAAGAATGTAAAAAAAACACTCAAAATACACGCATTTAGTAAGGTTGTTATGTTTCTTGATTATGAGTGTTATTCATGAGTTTCAGTATTTTGGTATCTTAGAAACTTCTCCATACAGTCGAGTTTTTGCGTTTTTTGCCTTGTGATTCTGGTGAAACTATAAAACACTCATTATACACGTTTCTCGTTATGTCCTATTTTTTCCTTATATAGAGTGCTTTGCATCCATTTTCGCGTTTCTTTTTATGTAACAAGCTCAAAAACACACAAAATATACTTTTTTGGTAATGTTATTTTATTTCTTCATATTGGTTGGTTTGCATCCGTTTTTACGTTTTTCTACGTAAATCTTTTAAAAGACACGTTTCCAGTAATTTTGTTTTGGATTTCCATATAGAGTAACTTTCATATTATTTATCGTTTTGGTGCCTAACATACTTTATGGTGCCTTTTGCTTCCTAATATAGAGTGCTTTCCATCCATTTTCGCGTTTTTTGTAGGTAACAATTTAAAAAAACACTCATAATATACCTTTTTGGTAATGTTATTCTATTTCTTCATTTTGGTTAGTTTGCATCCGTTTTAGCGTTTTCTACGTAAAACACCGAAAAGACACGTTTTCAGTAATTTTGTTTTGGATTCCCATATAGATTGACTTCCTTGGGTTTTATCGTGTTGGTTCCTAACATACTGAAAAACACTCATAAGACAGTTTTCTGGCAAAGACGTTTAATTTCCCCATATAGATAACTTTGCATGCACTTTAGGGGTTTGGTACATAACAGTCCGAAAAAAAAAAAGCTAAATTTAAGTTTTTTGATAATGTTCTTATTTCATATAATTTCCTGAACTTTGCCCGAATTTTGGCACCTCGTTACCTGTGAAGATGAATAAGAATGAAAAAAAAAATATTATTTTTTCATTTATTTATTTATTTTTTCTCAATAAAGAGTGTAATTTGTGGATTTTAGCTTTTTCGTACTTAATGAACTTAAAAACACTCATAATACACGTTTCTCGTAATGTCCTTTGATTTCCCCCCAAAAAAACGGTTCTTTGCATGTATTTAAGCGTTTTTATTGGTAACATGATAAAAAACACTCAAAATACATGTTTTTGGTAATGTTATTTTGCTTCCACTATAAAGTGTATTTTGCATGCTTTTAGTGTTTTGGTATATAAGGAGCTCAAAAACACTTAAAGGCAAGTTCTTGCTAAAGATTCGTTTTCCTCCAATGTAATGTGATTCCCCTCCTTTTTAGTGCTTTATTTTCTATCACGCTCAAAAACACTCAAAAGACACTTTTCTGGTAAATCATTTTTTTTTACCACAAATCTATTTTTGCATGGAATTTCGGGTTTTGCTAACTAAGAATGTGAAAAGCACTCAAAATACACGCATATATTAAGGTTGTTCTGTTTCTCAGTTAGGAGTGTTATACATGTTTTGTATGTAGGAAACTCTCCATATACACGAGATTTTGCGTTTTTTGTCTTGTGGTTCTTTTGAACTATAAAATACTCATTATACACTTTTCTTGCAATGTCCTTTTGTTTCCCAATATAGAGTGCTTTGCATCAATTTTCGCGTTTTTTGTAGGTAACAAGCTCAAAAACACTCAAAATATACCTTTTTTAGTAAGGTTTTTCTATTTCTTGATATTGGTTGCTTTGCATCCGTTTTAGCGTTTTTCTACGTAAAACACTGAGAAGACATGTTTTCAGCAACTTTTTTTTGGATTCCCATATAGAGTGAGTTCCTTATTATTTATCGTTTTGGTGCCTAATATGTTAAAAAACACTCAAAACACATATTTCTGGTAAGTTCGTTTAAATTCCTCATATAGGAGTCTTTGCATGCACTTTAAGGTTTGCTACATAACAGTCCGAGAAAAAAAAAGCTGAAATTAACTTTTTTGATAATATTCTTTTATCATATGATTGCTCTGAATTTTCCCAGAATTTTGGCATCTCGGTACCTATGAATATGAATAACAAAAAAAAAATAATTCCTATTTTTTTTATTTTTTTATTTATTATTTTATAAATAAAGAGTGTTATTTGTGGGTTTTAGCTTTTTGGTACTTAAGGAACTTAAAAAAAACACTCATAATACACGTTTCTCGTAATGTCCTTTTGTTTCCCAAACATAATGTTCTTTGCATGTATTTAAGCGTTTTTTTAGATAGTATGATCAAAAACACTTAAAATACATGTTTTTGGTAATATTATTCTGTTTCTCCATAAAGTTTGTTTTGTATGCGCTTTAGCGGTGTGGTATATAAGGAGCTCAAAACACTTAAAAGCAAGTTTTTGGTATAAATTGGTGTTATTCCAATGTAATATGATTGCCCTGCTTTTTAGTGCTTTATTGCCTATCATGCTCAAAAACACTTAAAAGACACTTTACTGGTAATGTCTATTTTTTCTCACGTAAAGGTGTTTTTGCATGCAATTTTTGGTTTTGGTAACTAAGAATGTGAAAAGCACTCAAAATACACGCATACACGTAAGGTTGTTCTGTTTCTCAATTAAGAGTGTTATTCATGAGTTTCAGCATTTTGGTATCTAGGAACCTTCTCCATATAAACGAGTTTTTGTGTTTTTTGCCTTTTGGGTCTTTTGAACTATAAAAAACTCATTATACACTTTTCTTGCAAAGTCCTTTTGTTTTCTAATATAGAGTGCTTTGCATCAATTTTTGCGTTTTTTGTAGGTAACAAGCTCAAACATTTTTTTTCTATTTCTTGATATTGGTAGGTTTGCATCTGTTTTAGCGTTTTTCTACGTAAAACAAAGAAAAAACACGTTTTCAGCAATTTTGTTTTGGATTCTCATATAGAGTGAGTTTTGGTGCCTAACATGCTGAAAACACTCAAAAAACAGATTTCTGTTAAGGTCGTTTAATTTCCTCATATAGGAGTCTTTGGATACACTTTAGAGTTTGGTACATAACAGTCCGAAAAAAAAGCTAAAATTTACTTTTTTGATAATTTTTGTTTTATCATATAATAGCCCTGAATTTTCCCAGAATTTTGGCATCTCGGTACCTATGAAGATTAATAAAAAAAAATCCTATTTTCTTTATTTTCTTACATTTTTTTTCTAAAGAGTGTTATTTGTGGGTTTTAGCTTTTTGGTACTTAAGGAACTTAAAAACACTTATAATACACGTTTCTCATAATGTCCTTTCGTTTCGCAAACATAAAGTTTTTTGCATGTATTTAAGCGTTTTTATAGATAACATGATGAAAAACACTTAAAATATATGTTTTTGGTAATTTTATTCTGTTTCTCCATAAAAGGTATTTTGCATGCGTTTTAACGTTTTGGTATATAATGAGTTCAAAAACACTTAAAGGCAAGTTCTTGGTAGAAGTTGTTTTTATTCCCATGTAATGTGATTGTCCTGCTTTTTAGTGCCTTAATGCCTAACACGCTCAAAAATACTTAAAAGACACTTTTCTGGTAATATAATTTATTTTCCCACATAAAGCTAGTTTTGCATGGAATTTGGGGTTTTGGTAACTAAGAATGTGAAAAAAACTCAAAACACAGTCATTTAGTAAGGTTGCTCTATTTCTTAATTAAAAGTGTTATTCATGAGTTTCAGCATTTTGGTATGTAAGAAACTTTTCTAACACACACATTTGGTAAGGTATTTCTGTTTCAAAATTAAAAGTGTTATTCATGAGTTTCAGCTTTTTTATATGTAAGAAACTTCTTTATGTACACGAGTTTTTGAGTATTTTACCTTGTGGTTCTTGTCAAACTATAAAACACTCATACACGTTTCTCGTAATGTCCTCTTCTTTGCCAATATAAAGTGCTTTCTATCCATTTTTGCATTTTTTTTTTTTTTTGGTAACAAGCTCAAAAACACATCAAAATATATCTTTTTGGTATTATTCTATTTCTTCATATTGGTTGGTTTGCATCCGTTTTAGCGTTTTTCTACGTAAATCACTGAAAAGACACGTTTTAAGTAATATTGTTGAAATTGCTGAAAAAACACTCAAAAGACAGGTTTCTGGTAAAGTCGTGTAATTTCCCTATATAGGTGGATCTGTATAAACTTCAGGGTTTGTACATAACTTCGGAAAAAAGCTAAAATTATTTTTTTTTATAATTATTTTTTTTACAAAATTTCCATGAATTTTGCCAGAATTTTGGCATCTCGGTACCTATGAAGATGAATAAAAAAAAAAATTCTCTATAAAGAGTCATTTGTGGGTTTTAGCTTAAAAACTTAAACTTAAAAACAGTCATAATACACGATTTTAGTAATGTCCTTTCATTTTTCCAAACATAGGGTTCTTTGCATGTATTTAGGCGTTTTTATAGGTAACATGATCAAAAACACTCAAAATACATGTTTCTGGTAATGTTATTCTGTTTCTCCATAAAGGGTGTTTCGCATACGTTTTAGCGTTTTGGTATGTAAGAAGCTCAAAAACACATAAAGGCAGGCTTTTGGTAAAAGTTGTTTTTATTCCCATATAATGTGATTGCCCTCCTTTTTAGTGCTTTATCACGTTCAAAAACACTCAAAAGACACTTTTCTGGTAATGTCATTTTTTTTTCCACATAAAGCTAGTTTTGGATGCCATTTTTGGTTTTGGTAACTAAGAATGTGAAAAGCACTCAAAATACCTGCATTTGGTATGGTTGTTCTGTATTCTTAATTAAGAGTGTTATATCTGAGTTTCAGCATTTTGGTATCTAAGAAACTTCTCCATATACACCGAGTTTTTCGATTTTTCCCTTGTGGCTGTTGTGAAACTATAAAAGACTCATTATACACGTTTCTCGTAATGTCCTTTTGTATCCCAATATAGAGTGCTTTCCATCCATTTTCACGTTTTTTGAAAGTAAATTCAAAAACACTCAAAATATACCTTTTTGGTAATGTTGTTCTATTTCTTAATATTCGTTGGTTTGCATTCGATTTAGCGTTTTTCTACGTAAAACACTGAAAAGACACTTTTTCAGTAATTTTGTGATGGATTCCCACATTGAGTGACTTCCATATTATTTATCGTTTTGGTGCCTAACATGCTGAAAAAAAAAAACACACAAAAGACAGGTTTCTGGTAAGGACGTTTAATTTCCCCATATAGGTGGCTTTGCATAAACTTTAGGGTTTGGTACATAAAAGTCCGAAAAACAGCTAAAATTAATTTTTTTTCATAATGTTCTTTTTTCATATAATTTCCCTGAATTTTGCCATAATTTTGGCATCTTGGTACATATGAAGATGAATAACAAAAATAAATAAATAAATTCCTATCTTTTTATTTTATTTATTTTTTTCTATAAACAGTGTTATTTATGGGTTTTAGCTAAATGGTACTTAAAGAACTTAAAAACATGTTTCTCGAAATGTCCTTTAATTTCCCAAACATAAGGTTCTTTTGCATGTATTTAAGCGTTTTTATAGGGAACATGATCAAAAACACTCAAAATACATGTTTTTGGTAATGTTATTCTGTTTCTCCATAAAGGGTGTTTGGATTCGTTTTAGCGTTTTGCTATATAAGGAGCTCAAAAACACTTAAAGGCAAGTTCTTAGTAAAAGTTAGTTTTATTCCCATGTAATGTGATTGCCCTGCTTTTTAGTACTTTATTGCCTATCATGCTAAAAAAAAAAAATCACTTAAAAGACACTTATCTGGTAATGTCATTTTTTTTTCCACATAAAGCGATTTTCACAAAAAAATTTGGGGTTTTACTAAGAATGTGAAAAACACTCAAAATACACACATTTGATAAGGTTGTTCTGTTTCTCAATTTAGGGTGTTATTCAGGAGTTTCAGCATTTTGGTATCTAAGAAACTTCTCCATATATATGAGTTTTTGCGTTTTTTGCCTTGTGATTCTTGAGAATCTATAAAACACTCATTATACACGTTTCTCGTAATGTCCTTTTGTTAACCAATAGAGAGAGCTTTGCATCCATTTTCGCGTTTTTTGTAAATAAAAAGCTAAAAAAACACTCAAATTATACTTTTTTGGTAATCTTATTCTATTTCTTCATATTGGTTGGTTTCGATCCGTTTTAGCGTTTTTCTACGTAAAACACGAAAAAGACACGTTTAAAGTAATTTTGTTTTGGATTTCCACATAGAATGACTTCAATATTATTTATTGTTTTGGTGACTAACATGCTCACAACACTAGAAACACAGGTTTCTCGTAAACTCGTTTAATTTCCCCATACAGTTGGCTTAGGCATGCACTTCATGGTTTGGTACATAACAGTCCGAAAAAAAAGCTGAAATTAACTTTTTTGATAATGTTTTTTTACACATAATTTCCCTGAATTTTGCTAGAATTTTGGCATCTCAGTACCTATGAAGAAGAATAACAAAAAAAAAATCGTATTTTTTTAATTATTTCTTTATTTTTTCTCTATAAAGAGGTTTTAGCTTTTTGGTACTTATGGAACTTAAAAACACGCATAATACACGTTTCTCGTAATGTCCTTTCATTTCCCAGACATAGGGTTCTTTGCATGTATTTAAGCGTTTTTAGAGGTAACTTGATCAAAAACACTCAAAATACATGTTTTTGGTAATGTTAATCTGTTTCTCCATAAAGGGTGTTTTGCTTGTGTTTTAGAGTTTTGGTATATAAGGAGTTAAAAAACACTTAAAGGCAAGTTCTTGGTAAAAGTTGGTTTTATTCCCATGTAATGTGATTGCCCTCCTTTTTAGTGGTTTATTGCCTAACTCTTTCAAAAACCCTCAAAAGACACTTTTCTGGTAATGTCATTTTTTTCCCATATAAAGCTAGTTTCGCATGCAATTTGGGGTTCTAGTAACAAAGAATGTGAAAAACAATCAAAATACACGCATTTAGTAATGTTATTCTGTTTCTTGATTAAGAATGTTATTCAGGAGTTTCAGCATTTTGGTACCTAAGAAACATCGCTATATACACTAGTTTTTGCGTTTTTTGCTTCGTGGTTCTTGTGAGACTATAAAATACTCATTATACACGTTTCTTATAATGTGTTTTTATTTCCCAATATAGAGTGCTTTGCATCCATTTTCGCGTTTTTTTTTTTTTTTTTGTTGGTTACAAGCTCAAAAATACTTAAAATATATATACCTTTTTCGTAATGTTATTCTATTTCTTCATATTGGTCTGTTTGCGTCCGTTTTAGCGTTTTTTACGTAAAACTCTGAAAAGACATGTTTTCTGTAATTTTGTTTTGGATTCCCATATAGAGTGACTTCCATATTATTTATCGGTTTGGTGCCTAACATGTTGAAAAACACTCAAAAGACAGTTTTCTTTTAAAGTCGTTTAATTTCCTCATATAGATAGCTTTGCATGCATTTTAGGGTTTGGTACATAACAGTCCAAAAAAAAAAGCTAAAATTAACTTTTTCGATAATGTTCTTTTATCCACATAATTTCCCTGAATTTTAACAGAATTTTGGCATCTCGGTAACTATGAAGATTAATAACAAAAAAAAAAAAAAAAAAATATTTTCTTTTATTTCTTTTTTTTTTCTTTTTTTTTTTGTTTCTTCATAAAGAGTGTCATTTGTGGGTTTTAGCTTTTTGGTATTTAAGTATCTTAAAAGCACTTATAATACACGTTTTTCGTAATGTCCTTTCGTTTCCCAAACATAGGATTCTTTGCAGGTATTTAAGCGTTTTTATAGGTAACATGATCAAAAACACTCAAAATACATGTTTTTTGTAATGTTATTGTGTTTGTCCATAAAGGATTTTTTGCATTCGTTTTAGCGTTTTGGTATGTAAGGAGCTCAAAAATATTTAACGGCAAGTTCTTGGTAAAAGTTTGTTTTATTCACATGTAATGTGATTGCCCTTCTTTTAAGTACTTTATTGCCTAACACGCTCATAAACACTCAAAAGACATTTTCTGGCAATATAGTTTTTTCCCCACATAAACCTAGTTTCGTATGCAATTTCGTGTTTTGGTAATTAAAAATGTGAAAAACACTCAAAATACACGCATTTGGTAAGGTTGTTCTGTTTCTCAATCAAGAGTGTTATTCATGAGTGTCAGCATTTTGGTATCTAAGAAACTTTTGCCTTGTGGTTGTTGTGAAACTATAAAACACTCATTATACAGGTTTCTCGTAATGTCCTTTTGTTTCCCAATATAGTGTGCTTTGCATCCATTTTCGCTTTATTTGTAGGTAACAGGCTCAAAAACACTCAAAATATACCTTTTTAGCAGTGTTATTCTATTTCTTCATACTGGTTTGTTTGCATCCGTTTTAGCGTGTTTCTACGTAAAACACTGAAAAGACAAGTGTTAAGTGATTTTGTTTTGGATTCCCATATAGAGTGACTTCCATATTATTTATTGTTTTGGTGCCTAACATGCTGAAAAACACTCAAAAGACAGGATTCTGGTAAAGTCGTTTAATTTCCCTATAGAGGTGACTTTGCATGCAATTTAGGTTTTGGTACATAACTGTCCGAAAAAAAGCTAAAATTAACTTTTTTTGATAATGTTCTTTTTTCCACATAATTTCCATCAATTTTGCCAGAATTTTGGCATCTCGGTACCTATGAAGAATAACAAAAAAAAAAGGAAAAAAATTTTTTTTCTCTCTATAAAGAGTGTTATTTGTGGATTTTAGCTTTTTGGTGCTTAAGGAATTTAATAACATTCATAATACACGTTTCTCGTAATGTCCTTTCGTTTCCCAAACATAGGGTTCTTTGCATGTATTTAAGCGTTTTTATAGGTAACATGATAAAAAACACCCAAAATACATGTTTTTGGTAATGCTATTCTGTTTTTTCATAAAGGGTGTTTTGCATGCGTTTTAGCGTTTTGGTATGTTAGGAGCTCAAAAACACTTAAAGGCAAGTTCCTGGTAAAAGTTGGTTTTATTCCCATGTAATGTGATTGCCCTGCTTTTTAGTGCTTTATTGCCTAACACGCTCAAAAACACTCACAAGACGCTTTTCTGGAAAATGTCTTTTTTTTTTCCACATAAAACTAGTTTCGTATGCACTTTTGGTTTTTGGTAACCAAGAATGTGAAAAACACTCAAAATGCACCCATTTGGTAAGGTTGTTCTGTTTCTCAATTAAGAGTGTTATTCATGAGTTTCAGGGTTTTGGTATCTAAGAATCTCAAAAACACTTATAATGCACGTTTCTCGTAATGTCCCTTTTTTTTCCTCATTTAGGGTGCTTTGCATGCATTTTGGTATTTCATTTTTCACGGAATAGCTGAAAAACACTGACAATACACGCTTTTGGTAATAAGAACATAAGAACATAAGAAATAAGTAAATATGCAAGAAGACATCTGGCCTACACGTGGCAGTACTTGTATTAAATATGCCTACGTATTTCCACCTATCATCCCCATCTATAAATGTGTAATTTTCTCTTACAGTTGCCAAATGCCTCAACACTAACAGCTTGATTACTAAGTCCGTTCCAATCATCTACTTCTGTATTTGAAAACCAATTCCTTCCTGTTTCCTTTTTGAACATCAAGTTTTCAGGCTCAAGCCTGAAAACTTGATGTTCTATTTTTCTTGTTCTATCATGGTTACAGATTCTAAGAATTTTCATTATGTTCCCCTTGTTATAACCCATATACCACTTAAAGACTTCTATCAGGTCTACTCTTAACCTACGTCTCTCTAAAGAATGTAAATTTAACAGCTTGAATCTCGCTTCGTAAGGAATACTCCTCATCCCCTGTATCCTTTTAGTCATTCTCCTTTGAAGTGATTCTAATAGACATCCTTCCTGTGATGTGGTGACCAGAATAGGACAGCGTAGTCTAGATGAGGTCTGACCAGCGCTAAATGTAACTTTAATATTACTTCGGGAGTTTTACTTTTAGCACTCCTGAAAATGAATCATAATACACTAATTGCTTTGTTTCTGGCCTCTTTGCATTGCTTTCTTAGACTGAGTTCAGAGATAACTTTAAATCTCAAATCTTTTTCTAACCCTTAACCTACCAGAACTTGGTTATTCATTGTGTAACTACTGTGTGGGATTCTTCTACTTACGCTAAGTGCTTTGCATTTGTTGATATTAAACTGCATTTGCCATCTGTCTGTCCATTCGTTCATCCTATCCAAATCTGCCTGCAAGGCGATGGTATGCGATTCTGACCTAATTAATCTACATATTCTCGTGTCATCCGCAAATTTACTAACAACACTACTAATTCTACTATCCAAGTCATTGACATATATTACAAACAACATCGGCCCTAATACTAATAATCCCTTTGTCACCCCCACTAATTACTTGACCCCACTCGGATTTAGAGCCGTTTATTACAACACTCTGTCGCCTGCCGCTTGGCCATGACGTTATCCAGATTACTTATAACCTTTTTCCAATTCTTAAATACTCTGGAATATATTTCATCTGGTCCTGGTGATTTGAACTTTTTAGCTTATCTATCTCCTGTTCCACTATCTCTTTAGTTATGAAAATATCTGTCAGCTCATTTTCTTCTGCTCTAAATATCTTGTCACTATTCGGGAAATCCTGCATGTTTTCCTGGGAAAAGCCAGTTAAAAAAATACTCGTTTACAATTTTACTAATCTCCTCCCAACAACTAAGCAGGTCCCATTCTGCTGTCTTTAAGGAACTATTGTTTCTCTATTCTTCGTCTTATATGCCTGATAAAATCCCTTGGGGTCCATCTTCGCTTGGCTGGCTACCTTTAATTCATAACTATTTTTAGCTTTCCTTGTTAAACTCCTGACTTTTCTAATTCATTATATTATGGCCTTAAAACCACTTCCCCTGTCTTTAATCTCATATATACTTCTTTTTCGCCCTATGTAATGTTTTAACCTCAGTCATCCATTTAGGATCATTCTTCTGCGATCTTATTCTTCTGTAAGGGATATTCCCTAACTGTCCTGAATGTAATTTATCAACAAAATATTTATTTCGCTTCTCTATAAAGGGTTTTGCTTGAGTTTTAGTACATAAGAACCTTTAAAACAGGTTTTTAGTAATGTTATTTTGTATTCCTTTATGGAGCGTTTTCTATGCTTTTCAGCGTTTTGGTGTCTAACACGTTGAAAAACACTCAAAAGACACGTTGATGAAAATGTCGTTTCGTTTCCCGATAAAGGGGGCTTCCAATGCATTTTGTCTTTTGGTACTTAACAATATAAAAAAAAAAGTTTAAGTAAAAGTTTTCGGTAGAGTTATTTTTCCATATAAAGTTCTAATCATATGTTTTTGAGTCTGGGTACCTAAAAAGCTCAAAATCTTTCATAATACACTTTTCTCGTAATGTCCTTTCTTTTCTCCATGTAGGATGGTTTGCGTGTAATTTGGCACTTTTATACTTAACAAGCACAAAAACAATCAAAATACAAGTTTTTGGTAATGTTAATTTGTTTCTCCGTAAAGGTTGTTTTGCATGCTTTTCAGCGATTTCGGATGTAAGAAGGTGAAAAACACTCTAAAGACACTTTCTTGGTAATGTTATTTTATATTGCCAAATAGGGTGCTTTCAATGCTTTTTAGCATTTTGATTCCTAACACTCAAGTAAACACTCAAAAGACACGTTTCCTGTAATATCGTTTTGCTTCTTCATATAGGGATCTGCATGCATTATGATGTTTTGCTACATAATGTGAAAAACGCTCAAAATAAAGATTTTAGGTAATGTTGTTCTTTTCTCGATATAAAGTGCTATTCATCCTTTTTAGCGTTTTGGTACTTAGGAAGCTTACTTAGGAAGCTCAAAAAACACAAATAAAACTTGTTTCTCCAAACGTCTTTCCATTTCCCCATATAGGATGCTTCGTATGTATTTTGACGTTTTGGTACATAAAAAAGGAAAAAAAACACTCAAAAACACGTTTTTGGTGATGTTCTGTTTCTCTATTAAGAGATATAGAATATATTTAATTTTCATTCAGGCGGTTTAGTGTTTGGTACCTAAGAGACTCAAAATTCTGATAATGCACGTTTCTCGTAATGTCCTATCGTTTCCTCATACAGGGTGCTTTACATGCATTTTTAAGATGATGTACGTAACAGACTCAAAAAGACTAAAAATACACATTTTTGGTAAGGTTTTTTTTTCTGTTTGGTAAGATTATTCGTGTTTGTTGCACGTCTTTTAGCGTTTTGGAACGTAAAAAGTTTAAAACACTTAAAAAACATGCGTATTATTTTGCATTTCTATATAAGGTGCTTTCCATGCTTTTTAGCGTTTTCGTGCCTAACACGCTGAAAAACACATAAAAACACATTTCTTACATTGTTGTTTAATTTTCTCGTATAGCGAGCAAGCATTATGGTGTTTTGCTACCTGACAATGTGAAAAACATTCAAATTACACGATTTTGGTAATGTTTTTTCTTTCTCCATTTTTGCGTTTTGGTACCTGAGAAGCTAAAAAAAAAAAAAAAAAAACTCATCATACACGTTTTTTGTCATGTCCTTTCGTTTCCTCATATAGGCTGTTTTTGGTGCTTTGGTACCTAACAGGGTGTTTGCATGTATTTTGACATTTTAGTTCGTAAGAACCTAAAAAAACACTCTAAAGACACGTTTTAGTAAAGTTCTTTTGTATTCCCCTATAGGGTGATTTCCTTGCTTCTTACTGATTTGGTGCCTAACACGCCCAAAAAATAACAAAAGACAAGTTTCTAGTGATTTCGTTTCGTTTCTTCATATAGGCTGCTTTACATGCATGTTGGCGTTTTGGTAATTATCAATGTAAAAAAATACCCGTGTTTGGTAAGTTTGTTCTTTTTCTTCAGAGCACTATTGAAGTACTGATTTGGTACTTAAGAAAGTAATAAAAAAAAAAAAAACACAACAAACGTTTCTCGTAATATCCTTTTTATTTCCATATGCAGGGTGAATTGTTTGATGACAGGCGATTTTGTACATAATAAGCTAAAAAAAAAAATAAAAAAAAACACAAAATACACGTTTTTGGTTAGTGTATTCTGTTTCTCTATATATGGTATTTTCATACGTTTTTAAAGTCGTTTCATTTATCTATATATTTGTCTTTGCATGAATTTTGGCTTTCTGGTAACTAACAATGTCATAACACTCAAAATGCACGTTTTTTTTTTTTTTTTTTGGCAGTATTGTTCTGTTTCTCCATATAGAGAGTTTTTCATGCGTTTTACCCTTTTGATACTAAGAAAATCAAAAACACTCATAATACACGTTTCTTGTAATGTATTTTAATTTTTCCCATATAGGATATTTCCGATTCATTTAGGCGTTTTTTTACGTAACAATCTTACAAAAGACTCAAAATACTTGTTTTGTATGCGTTTTAGCGTTTTCGTATGTAAGGAGCTTAAAAACACTTAAAGGCAAGTTATTGGTAAAAGTTGGTTTTATTCCCATGTAATGTGATTGCCCTGCTTTTTAGTGCTTTATTGCCTAACACGCTCAAAAAAACAAGACACTTTTCTGGTAATATTTTTTTTCACACAAAAAGCTAGTTTCGCATGCAATTTGGGGTTTTGGTAAGAATGTTAAAAAGATTCAAAATACACCCATTTGGTAAGGTTGTTACATTAATAAAAACGCTTAAATCCTATGTTTGGGAAACAAAAGGACATTACGAGAAACGTGTATTATAAGTGTTTTTAAGTTACTTAAATACCAAAAAGCTAAAACCCACAAATAACACTCTTTTTGAAGAAACGAAAAAATAAAAAAATAAAAATAAATAAATGAAATAAAAGAAAATATTTTTTTTTTTCTTATTCATCTTCATAGGTACCGAGATGCCAAAATTCTGTTAAAATTCAGGGAAATTATGTGCATAAAAGAACATTATCGTAAAAGTTAATTTTAGCTTTTTTTTTCTCGGACTGTTATGTACCAAACCCTAAAGTGCATGCAAAGCCATCTATATAAGGAAATTAAACGACTTTACAAGAAAACTGTCTTTTGAGTGTTTTTCAGCATGTTAAGCACCAAAACGATAAATAATATGGAAGTCACTCTACATGGGAATCCAAAACAAAATTACTGAAAACGTGTCTTTTCAGTGTTTTACGTAAAAAAACGCTAAAACTGATGCAAAAAGACCAATATGAAGAAATAGAATAACATTACCAAAAAGGTATATTTTAAGTATTTTTGAGCTTGTAACCAACAAAAAAAAAAAAAAAAAAACGCGAAAATAGATGCAAAGCACTCTATATTGGGAAACAAAAAGACATTACGAGAAACGTGTATAATCAGTATTTTATAGTTTCACAAGAACCACAAAGCAAAAAACGTAAAAACTAGTGTATATGGAGAAGTTTCTTAGATACCAAAATGCTGAAACTCCTGAATAACACTCTTAATTAAGAAACAGATTAACATTACTAAATGGGTGTATTTTGAGTGTTTTTCACATCCTTAGTTACTAGAACCCCAAATTGCATGCGAAACAAGCTTTATGTGGGAAAAAAAATGATATAACCAGAAAAGTGTCTTTTGAGGGTTTTTGAGAGAGTTAGGCAATAAAGCACTAAAAAGGAGGGCAATCACATTACATCGGAATAAAACCAACTTTTACCAAGAACTTGCCATTAAGTGTTTTTTAACTCCTTATATACCAAAACGCTAAAACACATGCAAAACACCCTTTATAGAGAAACAGATTAACATTACCAAAAACATATATTTTGAGTGTTTTTGATCATGTTACCTCTAAAAACGCTTAAATACATGCTAAGAACCCTATGTCTGGGAAACGAAAGGACATTACGAGAAACATGTATTATGCGTGTTTTTAAGTTCCATAAGTACCGAAAAGCTAAAACGTCTTTATAAAGAAAAAAAAAATAAAGAAATAATAAAAAAATAGGATTTTTTTTTTATTATTCTTCTTCATAGGTACTGAGGTGCCAAAATTCTGGCAAAATTCATGGAAATTATGTGTAAAAAGAACATTATCAAAAATGTTAATTTTAGCTTTTTTTTCGGACTGTTATGTACCAAATCATGAAGTGCATGCAAACCCAATTATATGGAGAAATTAGACGACTTTACGAGAAACCTGTGTTCCTAGTGTTTTTGAGCATTTTAGTCACCAAAACAATAAATAATATTGAAGTCATTCTATGTGGTAATCCAAAACAAAATTACTTTAAACGTGTCTTTTTCGTGTTTTACGTAGAAAAACGCTAAAACGGATGCAAGCCAACCAATATAAAGAAATAGAATAAGATTACCAAAAAGGTATAATTTGAGTGTTTTTTTACTTACAAAAAAAACGCGAAAATTGATGGAAAGCTCTCTCTATTGGTTAACAAAAGGACATTACGAGAAACGTGTATAATGAGTGTTTTATAGATTCTCAAGAAGCACAAGGCAAAAAACGCAAAAACTCGTATATATGGAGAAGTTTCTTAGATACCAAAATGGTGAAACTCCTGAATAACACTATCAATTGAGAAAAAGAACAACATTACCAAATGCGTGTATTTTGAGTGTTTTTCACATTCTTAGTTACCAAAACCCCAAAGTTTATGTGAAAGTAGCTTTTTGTGGGAAAAAAAATGACATTACCAGAAAAGTGTCTTTTAAGTGTTTTTTTTTTTTTTTAGCTTGATAGGCAATAAAGCACTAAAAAGCAGGGCAATCACATTACATGGGAATAAAATCAACTTTTACCAACTGTTTTTTCTAAGTGTTTTTCAGCTCCTTATATACCAAAACGCTAAAACGCATGTGAAACACCCTTTATTTAGAAACGGAATAACATTACCAAAAACATGCATTTTGAGTGTTTTTGATCATGTTACCTATAAAAACGCTTAAATACATGCAAAGAATCTTATGTTTGGGAAACGAAAGGACATTTCGAGAAACGTGTATTATGAGTGTTTTTAAGTTCTTTAAGTACCAAAAAGCTAAAACCTACAAATAACACTCTTTATAGAGAAAAAAAAAATAGGATTTTTTTTTATTCATCTTCATAGGTATTGAGATGCTAAAATTCTGCCAAAAATTCAAGGAAATTATGTGAAAAAGAACATTATGAAAAAGAGTTAATTTTAGCTTTTTTTTCGGACTGTCATGTACCAAACCCTAAAGTGCATGCAAAGCCACCTATATGGGGAAATTAAACGACCTTACCAGAAACCTGTCTTTTGTGGTTTTTTTTTCAGCATGTTAGGCACCAAAACCATAAATAATATGGAAGTCACTAAATGTGGTAATCCATCACAAAATTACTGAAAAAGTGTCCTTTTAGTGTTTTACGTACAAAAACGCTAAATCGGATGCAAACCAACGAATATGAAGAAATAGAATAACATTACCAAAAAGGTATATTTTGAGTGTTTTTGAGCTTCTTACCTTCAAAAAACGCGAAAATGGATGGAAAGCACTCTATATTGGGATACAAAAGGACATTACGAGAAACGTGTATAATGAGTGTTTTATAGTTTCACAACAGCCACAAGGCAAAAATCGCAAAACTCGGTGTATATGGAGAAGTTTCTTAGATACCAAAATAATGAAACTCAGAAATAACACTCTTAATTAACAATACAGAACAACATTACCAAATGCATGTATTTTGAGTGCTTTTCACATTATTAGTTACCAAAACCAAAAATTGCATGCGAAACTAGCTTTATGTGGGAAAAAATGACATTACCAAAAAAGTGTCTTTTGAGTGTTTTTGAGCGTGTTAGGTACTAAAGCACTAAAAAGGAGGGAAATCACATTATATGGGAATAAAACCAACTTTTACCAAGAACCTGCCTTTACGTGTTTTTGAGCTTCTTACATACCAAAACGCTAAAACGCTTGCAAAACACCCTTTATGGAGAAACAGAATAACATTACCAGAAATGTATTGTGAGTGTTTTTGATCATGTTACCTATAAAAAATGCCTAAATACATGCAAAGAACCCTATGTTTGGAAAATGAAAGGACATTACGAAAATCGTGTATTATGAGTATTTTTAAGTTCCTTAAGTACCAAAAAGCTAAAACCCACAAATAACTTTTTATAGAGAAAAAAAAATTTCTTATTTATCTTCATAGGTACCGAGATGCCAAAATTCTGTCAAAATTCATGAAAGTTTTGTAAAAAAAAAAATCATTATAAAAAAAATAATTTTAGCTTTTTTCCGGAGTTATGTACAAACTCTGAAGTGCATGCAAATCCACCTGTATGGGGAAATTACACGACTTTACCAGAAACCTGTCTTTTGAGTGTTTTTCAGCAATCTCAACAATATTACTTAAAACGTGTCTTTTCAGTGATTTACGTAAAAAAACGCTAAAATGGATGCAAACCAACCAATAAGAAGAAATATAATAACATTACCAAAAAAAAAATATTTTGCTGTGTTTTTCAGCTTGTTACCTACAAAAAAATGCATAAATGGATGGAAAGCACTTTATATTGGCAAAGAAGAGGACATTACGAAAAACGTGTATGAGTGTTTTATAGTTTGACAAGAACCACAAGATAAAATACTCAAAAACTCGTGTACATAAAGAAGTTTCTTACATACCAAAAAGCTGAAACTCATCAATAACACTTTTAATTTTGAAACAGAAATACCTAATCAAATGTGTGTATTAGAAAAGTTTCTTACATACCAAAATGCTGAAACTCATGAATAACACTTTTAATTAAGAAATAGAACAACCTTACTAAACCCTGTATTTTGAGTTTTTTTTCACATTATTAGTTACCAAAACCCCAAATTCTATGCAAAACTAGCTTTATGTGGGAAAAAAAATGATATTACCAGAAAAGTATTTTTTGAGTGTTTTAGAGCGTGTTATTCAATAAAGCACTAAAAAGCAGGGGAATCACATTACATGGGAATAATAACAACTTTTACCAAGAACATGCCTTTAAGTCTTTTTGAGCTAATTACATACGAAAACGCTAAAACGCATGTAAAACACCTTTTATGGAGAAAGAGAATAAAATTACCAAAAACATATATTTTGAGTGTTTTTGATCATGTTATCTATAAAAACGCTTAAATACATGCAAAAAACCTTATGTTTAAGAAACGAAAGGACTTTACGAGAAATGTGTATTATAAGTGTTTTTAATTTCCTTAAGTACCAAAAAGCTAAAACCCACAAATAACACTCTTTATTTAGAAAAAAAGTAAGAAAATAAAAAAATAGGATTTTTTTTTTGTTATTCATCTTCATAGGTACCGAGATGCCAAAATTCTGGGAAAATTCAGGACTATTATATGTTAAAACAAAAATTATCAAAAAAGTAAATTTTTGCTTTTTTTTTCGGACTGTTATATACCAAACCCTAAAGTGCATCCAAAGACTCCTATATGAGGAAATTAAACGAGCTTACCAGAAATCTGTTTTTTGAGTGTTTTTCAGCATGTTAGGCACCAAAACGATAAATAATAAGGAACTCACTCTATATGAGAATCCAAAACAAAAATACTGAAAACGTGTTTTTTCTTTCTTTTACGTAGAAAAACGCTAAAACGGATGCAAACCTACCAATATCAAGAAATAGAAAAACATTATCGAAAAGGTATATTTTGAGTGTTTTTGAGCTTGTTACCTACAAAAAACGGGAAAATTGATGCAAAGCACTCTATATTAAAAAACAAAAGGACTTTGCAAGAAAAGTGTATTATGAGTTTTTTATAGTTCAAAAGAACCAAAAGGCTAAAAACACAAAAACTCGTGTATATGGAGAAGGTTCCTAGATACCAAAATGCTGAAACTCATGAATAACACTCTTAATTGAGAAACAGAACAACTTTACTAAATGCGTGTATTTTGAGTGCTTTTCACATTCTTAGTTACCAAAACCCCAAATTGCATGCAAAACCACCTTTATGTGAGAAAAAAATGACATTACCAGAAAAGTGTCTTTTAAGTGTTTTTGAGCGTGATAGGCAATAAAGCACTAAAAAGCAGGGCAATCATATTACACTGGAATAACACCAATTTATACCAAAAACTTGCCTTTATGTGTTTCTGATATCCCTATATACCAAACCGCTAAAACGCATACAAAAACAAACTTTATGGAGAAACAGAACAACATTACCAAAAACATGTATTTTGAGTGTTTTTGATATTGTTATCTATAAAACGCTTAATTACATGCAAAGAACATTATGTTTGGGAAACAAAAGGATATTACGAGAAACGTGTATTATCAGTGTTTTTTTTTTAAGTTCCTTAAGTACCAAAAAGCTAAAACCCACCAATAACACACTTTATTTAAAAAATAAAAAATAAAAATATAAAAAAAAATAGGAATTTTTTTTTTTTTGTTATTCATATTCATAGGTACCGAGATGCCAAAATTCTGGGAAAATTCAGGGCAATCGTATGATAAAAGAGTATTATCAAAAAAGTTAATTTCCGGTTTTTTTTATCGGACTGTTATGTACCAAACCTTAAAATGCATGCAAAGACTCCTATATAAGGAAATTAAACGATCTTACCAGAAATATGTGTTTTGAGTGTTTTTTAGCATGTTAGGCACCAAAACGATAAATAATAAAGAACTCACTCTATATGGGAATCCAAAAAAAAGCTACTGAAAACGTGAAAACGTAGAAAAACTCTAAAACGGATGCAAAGTAACCAATATCAAGAAATTGAAAAACGTTACTAAAAAGGTATATTTTGAGTGTTTTTGAGCATGTTACCTACAAAAAAACGCGAAAATTGATGCAAAGCACTCTATATTGGGAAAGAAAAGGACATTGCAAGAAAAGTGTATAATGAGTGTTTTATAGTTTATAAGAACCGCAAGGCAAAAAACGCAAAATCTCGTGTATATGGAGAGGTTTCCTAGATACAAAAAAGCTAAAACTCATGTATAACACTCCTAATTGAGAAACAAAACAGCCCTAATAAATGCGTGTATTTTGATTGCTTTTCACATTCTTATCAAAACCCAAAATTGCATGCGAAAATAGATTTGTGGGAAAAAAAAAAGACTTTACCAGAAAAGTGTCTTAATAGTGTTTTTGAGCGTGATAGAAAATAAAGCACTAAAAAAGAGGGCATTCACATTACATTGGAGGAAAACGAATTTTTATAAAGAACTTGCATTTATGTGTTTTTGAGCTCCTTATATACCAAAACACTAAAACGCATGGAAAACACTCTTTATGGTGAAACAGAATAACATTACCAAAAACATGTATTTTGAGTGTTTTTGATCATGTTACCAATAAAAACGCTTAAATAAATGCAAAGAACACTATTTTTGGGAAACGAAAGGAGATTACGAGAAACGAGTATTATGAGTGTTTTTA
This sequence comes from Scylla paramamosain, assembly GCF_035594125.1. Lineage (NCBI taxonomy): Eukaryota > Metazoa > Arthropoda > Malacostraca > Decapoda > Portunidae > Scylla > Scylla paramamosain. The sequence goes on from NC_087178.1 coordinate 10,287,878, forward strand.
AGTTCATTAATTACCAAAAAGATAAAAGCCACAAGTAACACTCTTTATTGAGAAACAATAAATAAATAAAAAAAAGTAAATGAATACAATATTTTTTTTCTTTCTTATTCATCTTCACAGGTACCAAAATGCCAAAATTCGGGCAAATTTTAGGAAATTATGTGAAATAAGAACATTATCAAAAAAGTTAAATTTTGCTTTTTTTTTTTCGAACTGTTATGTACCAAACCCCTAAAGTGCATGCAAAGCCACCTATATGGGGAAATTGCCAAAAAACGGTCATATGAGTGTTTTTCAGCATGTTAAGAACCAACACGATAAATAACATGGAAGTCAATCTATATGGGAATCCAAAACAAAATTACTAAAAACGTGTCTTTTCGGTGTTTTATGTAGAAAAAACGCTAAAACAGATGTAAACCAACCAATATGAAGAAATAAAATAACATTACCGAAAAGGTATATTTTAAGTGTTTTTGAAATTGTTACATACAAAAAACGCGAAAATGGATGGAAAGCACTCTATATTGCGAAGCAAAAGGCATCAAGAAGCATGTTAAGCACAAAAACGATAAATAATATGAAAGTCACTCTATATGGATATCCAAAACAAAATTACCGGAAACGTGTCTTTTAAAAGATTTACGTAGAAAAACGCAAAAACGGAGGCAAACCAACCAATATAAAGGAATAGAATAACATTACCAAAAAAGTGTATTTTGTGTGTTTTTGAGCTTGTTACATAAAAAAAAATCGAAAATGGAGGCAAAGCACTCTCTATAAGGAAAAAAAAGGATGTAATGAGAAACGTGTATAATGAGTGTTTTATAGTTCACCAGAATCAAAAGGCAAAAAACGCAAAAACTCGACAGTATGGAGAAGTTTCTAAGATACCAAAATACTGAAACTCTTAATCAAGAAACAGAACAGCCTTACTAAATGCGTGTATTTTGAGTGTTTTTTTACATTCTTAGTTACCAAAACCCCAAATTCCATGCGAAACTAGCTTTATGTGGGAAAAAAATGACATTACCATAAAAGTGTCTTTGAGTGTTTTTGAGCGTGTTAGGCAATAAAGCACTAAAAAGCAGAGCAATCACATTACATGGGAATAAAACCAACTTTTACGAAGAACTTGCCTTTTAGTGTTTTTGACACGCATTTAGTAAGGTTGCTCTGTTTCTCAATTAAGAGTATTATTCATGAGTTTCAGCATTTACACGAGTTTTTGCGTTTTTTGCCTTGTGGATTTTTTGAACTATAAAACATTCATTATACATTTTTCTCGCAATGTTTTCTACGTAAAACACTGAGAAGACACGTTTTCAGTAATTTTCTTTTGGATTCCCACATAGAGTGAGTTCCTTATTATTTATCGTTTTGGTGCCTAACATGCTGAAAAACACTCAAAAGACAGATTTCTAGTAACGTCTTTAATTCCCTCATATGGGAGGCTTTGCATGTCTTTTCAGTGTTTTGAGCGTGTTACGCAATAAAGCATTAAAAGCCAGGGCAATCACATTACATAGGAATAAAACCAAATTTTACCAAGAACTGGCCTTTAAATATTTTTGAGCTCCTTACATACCAAAACGCTAAAACGCACGCAAAATACATTTTATGGAGAAACAGAATAACATTACCAAATACATGTATTTTGAGTGTTTTTGATCATGTTATCTAAAAAAACGCTTAAATACATGCAAAGAACCTTATGTTTGGGAAACGAAAGAACATTACGAGAAACGTGTATTATGAGTGATTTTTAAGTTCCTTCAGTACCAAAAAAGATAAAACCCACAAATAACACTCTTTAGAAAAAACAAATAAATAAATAAAAAAAATAGAAAAATGGAAATTTTTTTGTTTTTGTTTTTCATCTTCATAGGTACCTTATTGCCAATATTCTGCCAAAATTCAGGGAATTTATGTGAAAAAAAGAACATTATCATGTAAGTTAATTTTAGCTTTTTTTCTGATTGTTATGTACCAAAACCTAAAGTGCATGCAAAGCCGCCTATATAGGTTAAACAACTTTACCAGAAACCTGTCTTTTCAATGTTTTTCAGCATGTTAGGCACCAATACGATAAATAATATAAAAATCAGTCAATATGTGAATCCAAAACAAAATTACTGAAAACGTGTCTTTTCAGTGTTTTACGTAGAAAAACGCTAAAGCGGATACAAACCATCCTATATGAAGAAATAGAATAACATTACCAAAAAGATATTTTTTGAGTGTTTTTGAACTTGTTACCTACAAAAAATGCAAAAATCGATGTAAAGCACTCTATATTAGGAAACAAAAGGACATTACGAGAAATGTGTATAATGAGTGTTTTATAGTTTTAAAAGAACCACAAGGTAATAAACGTAAAAACTCGTGTATATAGAGAAATTTTTACATACCAAAATGATGAAATGCATGAATAACACTTTTAATCGATAAACAGAACTACCTTACCAAATTGTGTATTTTAAGTGTTTTTCACATTCTTAGTTACAAAAATGCCAAATTACATGCGAAACTAGCTTCATTTGGGAAAAAATGACATTACCAGAAAAGTGTATTTTGAGTGTTTTTGAGCGTGATATGCAACAAAGCACTAAAAAGCAGAACGATCACATTACATAAGAATAAACCCAATTTGTACGAAGAATTTGCCTTTAAGTGTTTTTAACCCCTTATATACCAAACCGCTAAAACGCATGAAAAACAAACTTTATGGGGAAAAAGAACATTACAAAAAAACATGTATTTTGAGTGTTTTTGGTCAAGTTATCTATAAAAACGCTTAAGTACATGCAAAGAACATTATGTTTGGGAAACAAAAGGACATTACGAGAAACGTGTATTATGAGTGTTTTTATAAGTTCCTTAAGTACCAAAAAGCTAAAATTCACAAATAACACTCTTTATTTAGAAAATAAAAAATAAAAAAATAAAATAAATAGGATTTCTTTTTTGTTATTCATCTTCATAGGTACCGAGATGCCAAAATTCTGGAAAAATTAAGGGCAATTATATAATATAAGAATATTATCAAAAAAGTAAATTTCAGCTTTTTTTTTCGAACTGTTATGTACCAAACCCTAAAGTGCATGCAAAGCCTCCAAAATGAGGAAATTAAACGACCTTACCAGAAATCTTTGTTTTGTGTGTTTTTTAGCATGTTAGGCACCAAAACGATAAATAATAAGGATCTCACTCTATATGGGAATCCAAAACAAAGTTACTAAAAACGTGTCTTCTCAGTGTTTTACGTAGAAAAACGTTAAAACGGATGCAAACTAACCAATATGAAGAAATAGAAAAACGTTACCAAAAAAGTATATTTTGAGTGTTTTTGATCTTTTTACCTACAAAAACGCGAAAATTGATGCAAAGTACTCTATATTGGGAAACAAAAGGACATTGCAAGAAAAGTGTATAATGAGAGTTTTATAGTTCAAAAGAACCACAAAGCAAACAACGCAAAATCTCGTGTATATGGAGAAGTTTCGTAGATACCAAAATGCTGAAACTCATGAACAACACTCTTAACTGAGAAACAGAATAATCTTACTAAATGTGCGTATTTTGAGTGCTTTTTTACATTCTTAGTTTTCAAAACCCCAAATTGCATGCGAAACCAGCTTTATGTGGGAAAAAAATCACTTTACCAGAAAAATGCCTTTGAGTGTTTTTGAGCGTGTTAGGCAAAGAAGCACTGAAAAGCAGGGCAATCACATTACATTGGAATAAAACCAATTTTTAATAAGAACTTGCCTTTAAGTGTTTTTGAGCTCATATACCAAAACACTAAAACGTATGCAAAATACACTTTATGGTGAAACAGAATAACATTACCAAAAACATGTATTTTGAGTGTTTTTCATCATATTTCCAATAAAAACGCTTAAATGACATTACCAGAAAAATGTCTTTTAAGTGTTTTTGAGCGTGATATGCAACAAAGCACTAAAAAACAGAAAAATCACATAACTTGGGTATAAAACCAACTTTTACGAAGAACTCTAAAACTCTAAAACACAAGCAAAACACCCTTTATGGAGAAAGAGAATAACATTACCAAAATCATGTATTTTGAGAGTTTTTGATCATGTTACCTCTAATAACGCTTTAATAAATGCAAAAAACCCTATGTCTGGGAAACGAAAGGACATTAGGAGAAATGTGTATTATGAGTCTTTTTAAGTTCCATAAGTAACAAAAAGCTAAAAACTATTTATAGAGAAGAAAAAAAGTAAATAAATAAATAGGATTTTATTTTTTTGTTATTCTTTTTCATAGGTACCGAGATCACAAAATTCTGGCAAAATTCAGGGAAATTATATGAAAAAAAGAACATTATCAAAAAAGTTAATTTTAGCTTTTTTTTTCGGACTGTTATGCACAAAACCCTGAAGTGCATGCAAAGCCAACTATATGGGGAAATTAAACGACTTTACGAGAAGCCTGTGTTTCTAGTGTTTTTCAGCATGTTAGTCACCAAAACAATTAACAATATGGAATTCATTCTATATGGGAATCCAAAATAAATTACTAAAAACGTGTCTTTTCCGTGTTTTAAGTAGAAAAATGCTAAAACGGATGCAAACCAGCCAGCATGAAAAAATAGAATAACATTACCAAAAAGGTATATTTTGAGTATTTTTGAGCTTTTTACAAAAAAAAAAAAAAAAATCGCGAAAATGGATGGAAAGCTCTCTATATTGGTTAAGAAAAAGACATTACGAGAAACGTGTATAATAAGTGTTTTATAGATTCTCAAGAAGCACAAGGCAAAAAACGCAAAAACTCGTATATATGGAGAAGTATCTTAGATACCAAAATGGTGAAACTCCTGAATAACACTATTAATTGAGAAACAGAACAACCTTACCAAATGCGTGTATTTTGAGTGTTTTTCACATTCTTAGTTACCAAAACCCCAAATTTTATGTGAAAGTAGCTTTATGTGGGAAAAAAATGACATTACCGGAAAAGTGTCTTTTAAGTGTTTTTTTTTTTTTAGCATGATAGGCAATAAAGCACTAAAAAGCAGGGCAATCACATTACATGGGAATAAAATCAACTTTTACCAAAATGTTTTTTCTAAGTGTTTTTGAGCTCCTTATATACCAAAACGCTAAAACGCATGCAAAACACCCTTTATTTAGAAACAGAATAACATTACCAAAAACATGTATTTTGAGTGTTTTTGATCATGTTACCTATAAAAACGCTTAAATACATGCAAAGAATCTTATGTTTAGGAAACGAAAAGACATTTCGAGAAACGTGTATTATGAGTGTTTTTAATTTTTTTAAGTACCAAAAAACCTAAAACCCACATACGAGTATAACACTCTTTATAGAGAATAAATAAATAAATAAATAAATAAAAAAATAGGATTTTTTTTTCATCTTCATAGGTACCGAGATGCTAAAATTCTGCCAAAATTCAGGGAAATTATGTGAAAAAATAACATTATTAAAAAGAGTTAATTTTAGCTTTTTTTTCGGACTGTTATGTACCAAAACCTAAAGTGCATCCAAAGCCATCTATATGGGGAAATTAAACGACCTTACCAGAAACCTGTCTTTTGTGGGTTTTTTTCAGCATGCTAGGCACCAAAACGATAAATAATATGGAAGTCACTAAATGTGGGAATCCATCACAAAATTACTGAAAAAGTGTCTTTTCAGTGTTTTACGTAGAAAAATGCTAAATCGGATGCAAACCAACGAATCTGGAGAAATAGAATAACATTACCAAAAAGGTATATTTTGAGTGTTTTTGAGCTTCTTATCTTCAAAAAACGCGAAAATGGATGGAAAGCACTCTATATTGGAATACAAAAGGACAGTACGAGAAACGTGTATAATGAGTGTTTTATAGTTTCACAACAGCCACAAGGCAAAAATCGCAAAACTCGGTGTATATGGAGAAGTTTCTTTGATAACAAAATGCTGAAACTCAGAAATAACACTCTTAATTAAGAATACAGAACAACCTTACCAAATGCATGTATTTTGAGTGGTTTTCACATTCTTAGTTACCAAAACCAAAAATTTGCCTGCGAAACTAGCTTTATGTGGGAAAAAAATGACATTACCAAAAAAGTGTCTTTTGAGTGTTTATGACAGTGTTAGGCACTAAAGCACTAAAAAGGACGGCAATCATATTATATGGGAATAAAACCAACTTTTACCAAGAATCTGCCTTTACGTGTTTTTGAGCTTCTTACATACCAAAACGCTAAAACGCTTGCAAAACACCCTTTATGGAGAAACATTACCAGAAAAATGTATTTTGAGTGTTTTTGATCATGTTACCTAAATACATGATCATGTTACCTAAATACATGCAAAGAACCCTATATTTGGAGAATGAAAGGACATTACGAAAAAATCGTGTATTATGAGTGTTTTTAAGTTCCTTAAGTACCAAAAAGCTAAAACCCACAAATAACTTTTTATAGAGAAAAAAAATTGTTATTCATCTTCATAGGTACCGAGATGCCAAAATTCTGGCAAAATTCATGGAAATTTTGTAAAAAAAAATCAATATAAAAAAATAATTTTAGCTTTTTTTCCGGAGTTATGTACAAACTTTGAAGTGCATGCAAATCCACCTATATGGGGAAATTACACGACTTTACCAGAAACCTGTCTTTTGAGTGTTTTTTCAGCAATCTGAACAATCTTATTTAAAACGTGTCTTTTCAGTGATTTACGTAGAAAAACGCTAAAACGGATGCAAACCAACCAATATGAAGAAATAGAATAACATTTACAAAAAGATATATTTTGATGTGTTTTTGAGCTTCTTACCTACAAAAAAAGCAAAAATGGATGGAAAGCACTTTATATTAGCAAACAAAAATGACATTACGAGAAACATGTATGAGTGTTTTATAGTTTGACAAGAACCACAAGGTAAAATCCTCAAAAACTCGTGTACATCAAGAAGTTTCTTACATACCAAAAAGCTGAAACTCATCAATAACACTTTTAATTTTGAAACAGAAATACCTTACCAAATGTGTGTATTAGAAAAGTTTCTTACATACCAAAATGCTGAAACTCATGAATAACACTTTTAATTAAGAAATAGAACAACCTTAATAAATGACTGTTTTTTGAGTTTTTTTTCACATTCTTAGTTACCAAAACCCCAAATTCCATGCAAAACTAGCTTTATGTGGGAAAAAAATTATATTACCAGAAAAGTGTCTTTTGAGTGTTTTTGAGCGTGTTAGGCAATAAAGCACTAAAAAGCAGGGTAATAACATTACAATGGAATAATGACAACTTTTACCAAGAACTTGCCTTTAAGTGTTTTGAGCTAATTACATACAAAAACGCTAAAACGCATGCAAAACACCTTTTATGAAGAAAGAAAATAAAATTACCAAAAACATATATTTTGAGTGTTTTTGATCATGTTATCTATAAAAACGCTTAAATATATGCAAAAAACCTTATGTTTAAGAAACGAAAGGACATTACGAGAAATGTGTATTATAAGTGTTTTTAAGTTCCTTAAGTACCAAAAAGCTAAAAACTCACAAATAACACTCTTTATTTAGAAAAAAAAGTAAGAAATTTAAAAAATAGGATTTTTTTTTTGTTATTCATCTTCATAGGTACCGAGATGCCAAAATTCTGGGAAAATTCAGGACTATTATATGTTAAAACAAAAATTATCAAAAAAGTAAATTTTAGCTTTTTTTTCGGACTGTTATGTACCAAACCCTAAAGAGCATCCAAAGACTCCTATATGAGAAAATTAAACGACCTTAGCAGAAATCTGTTTTTTGAGTGTTTTTCAGCATGTTAGGCACCAAAACGATAAATAGTAAGGAATTCACTCTATATGAGAATCCAAAACAAAATTGCTGAAAACGTGTTTTTTCTTTCTTTTACGTAGAAAAACGCTAAAACGGATGCAAACCTACCAATATCAAGAAATAGAAAAACATTACCAAAAAGATATATTTTGAATGTTTTTGAGCTTGTTACCTACAAAAAAAAAACGCGAAAATTGATGCAAAGCACTCTATATTAGAAAACAAAAGGACTTTGCAAGAAAAGTGTATAATGAGTTTTTTATAGTTCAAAAAAAACAAAAGGCAAAAAACACAAAAACTCGTGTATATGGAGAAGGTTCCTAGATACCAATATGATGAAACTTATGAATAACACTCTTAATTGAGAAACAGAACAACCTTACTAAATGCGTGTATTTTGAGTGCTTTTCACATTCTTAGTTACCAAAACCCCAAATTGCATGCGAAACCACCTTTATGTGAGAAAAAAATGACATTACCAGAAAAGTGTCTTTTAAGTGTTTTTGAGCGTGATAGGTAATAAAGCACTAAAAAGCAGAGCAATCATATTACATTGGAATAACACCAATTTATACCAAAAACTTGCCTTTAAGTGTTTTTGATGCCCTTATATACCAAACCGCTAAAACGCATACAAAAACAAACTTTATGGAGAAACAGAACAACATTACCAAAAACATGTATTTTGAGTGTTTTTGATATTGTTATCTATAAAAACGCTTAATTACATGCAAAGAACATCATGTTTGGGAAACAAAAGGATATTACGAGAAACGTGTATTATGAGTGTTTTTTTTAAGTTCCTTAAGTACTAAAAAGCTAAAACCCACCAGTAACACTCTTTATTTAGAAAAGAAAAAAAAATGAAAAAATAGGAATTTTTTTATTTATTTATTTTTTTATTCATATTCATAGGTACCGATATGCCAAATTTCTGGGAAAATTCAGGGCAATCATATGATAAAAGAGTATTATAAAAAAAAATAATTTCCGGTTTTTTTTTTTCGGACTGCTATATGTACCAAACCTTAAAGTGCATGCAAAGACTCCTATATGAGGAAGTTAAACGACCTTACCAGAAATATGTGTTTTGAGTGTTTTTTAGCATGTTAGGCACCAAAACGATAAATAATAAGGAACTCACTCTATATGGGAATCCAAAAAAAAGCTACTGAAAACGTGTCTTCTCAGTGTTTTACGTAGAAAAACGCTAAAACCAATATCAAGAAATAGAAAAACGTCACTAAAAAGGTATATTTTGAGTGTTTTTGAGCATGTTACAAAAAACGCGAAAATTGATGCAAAGCACTCTATATTGGGAAAGAAAAGGACATTGCAAGAAAAGTGTATAATGAGTGTTTTATAGTTCAAAAGAACCGCAAGGCAAAAAACGCAAAATCTTGTGTATATGGAGAGGTTTCCTAGATACAAAAATGCTAAAACTCATGTATAACACTCCTAATTGAGAAACAGAATAGCCTTAATAAATGCGTGTATTTTGAGTGCTTTTAGTTAGCAAAATCCCAAATTGCATGCGAAAATAGATTTGTGGAAAAAAAAGACTTTACCAGAAAAGTGTCTTTTGATTGTTTTTGAGCGTGATAGAAAAGAAAGCACTAAAAAGGAGGGGAATCACATTACATTGGAGGAAAACGAATTTTTACAAAGAATTTGCATTTATGTGTTTTTGAGCTTCTTATATACCAACACACTAAAACGCAAACAAAACACTCTTTATTGTGAAACAGAATAACATTACCAAAAACATGTATTTTGAGTGTTTTTGATCATGTTACCAATAAAAACGCTTAAATATATGTAAAGAACCTTATTTTTGGGAAATGAAAGGACATTACGAGAAACGTATATTACAATTGTTTTTAAGTTCACTAAGTACGAAAAAGCTAAAAGCCATAAATTACACTCTTTATTGAAAAAAAAACTAAATAAATATAAAAATACGATTTTTTTTTTTCATTCTTATTCATCTTCACAGGTAAAGTTCAGGAAATTATATGAAATCAAAATCAAATTATATGAAATCAAAAAGTTAATTTCAGCTTTTTTTTTCGGACTGTTATGTACCAAACCCTAAAGTGCATGCAAAGCCTCCTATATAAGGAAATTAAACGACCGTACAAGAAATCTGTGTTTTGAGTGTTTTTTAGCATGTTAGGCACCAAAACAATAAATAATAAGGAACTCACTCTATATGGGAATCCAAAACAAAGTTACTGAAAACGTGTCTTCTCAGTGTTTTACGTAGAAAAACGCTAAAACGGATGCAAAGCAACCAATATCAAAAAATAGAAAAACGTTACTAAAAAGGTATATTTTGAGTGTTTTGAGCTTGTTACCTACAAAAAACGCGAAAATTGATGCAAAGCACTCTATATTAGGAAAGAAAAGGACATTGCAAGAAAAGTGTATAATGAGTGTTATATAGTTCAAAAGAACCACAAGGCAAAAAACGCAAAATCTAGTGTATATGGAGAGATTTCCTAGATACAAAAATGCTAAAACTCATGTATAACACTTTTCATCATATTGGTTGGTTTTCATCTGTTGTAGCGTTTTTTTACGTAAAACACCAAAAAGACACGTTTTCAGTAATTTTTTTTCGATTCCCAAAGAATTTTGCCATAATTTTGACATCTTAGTACCTATGAAGATGAATAACAAAAATAAAAAAAATACATACTTTATTTATTTTTTTTTTCTCTATAGTGTTATTTCTGGGTTTTAGCTTTTTTGGTACTAAAGGAACTTAAAAAAAAACTCAAAATACACGTTTCTCGTAATGTCCTTTCGTTTCCCAAAATTAGGGTTCTTTGCATGTATTTAAGCGTTTTTATTGGTAACATAATCAAAAACACTCAAAATACATGTTTTTGGTAATTTTATTCTGTTTCACTATAAAGTTTGTTTTCCATGCGTTTTAGTGTTCTGGTATATAAGGACCTCAAAAACACTTAAAGGCAAGTTCATGGTAAAAATTCGTTTTATTCCAATGTAATCTTATTGTCCTCCTTTTTAGTGCATTATTGCCTATCACGCTCAACAATACTCAAAAGACACTTTTCTAGTAAAATTTTTTTTTTCCCACAATCGATTTTCGCATGGAATTTTGGGTTTTGGTAACTAAGAATGTTAAAAGCACTGAAAATACATGCATTTAGTAAGGTTGTTCTGTTTCTCAATTAACATCATATTTCAAAAAATTCTCAAAACACATATTTCTGGTAAGGTCGTTTAATTTCCTCATATAGGAGTCTTTGCATGCACTTTAAGGTTTGGTACATAACAGTCCGAAAAAAAAACCGGAAATTATTTTTTTTTATAATACTCTTTTATCATATGATTGCCCTGAATTTTCCCAGAATTTTGGCATCTCGGTACCTATGAATATTAATAAAAATAAAAAATTCCTATTTTTTTTTACATTTTTATTTTTTATTTTCTAAATAAAGAGTGTTATTGGTGGGTTTTAGCTTTTTGGTACTTAAGGAACTTAAAAAACACTCATAATACACGTTTCTCGTAATATCCTTTTGTTTCCCAAACATAATGTTCTTTGCATGTAATTAAGCGTTTTTATAGATAACAATATCAAAAACACTCAAAATACATGTTTTTGGTAATGTTGTTCTGTTTCTCCATAAAGTTTGTTTTTGTACGCGTTTTAGCGATTTGGTATATAAAGACTTCAAAAACACTTAAAGGCAAGTTTTTGGTATAAATTGGTGTTATTCAAATGTAATATGATTGCCCTGCTTTTTAGTGCTTTATTGACTATCACGCTCAAAAACACTTAAAAGACACTTTTCTGGTAATTTCATTTTTTTCTCACATAAAGGTGGTTTCGCATGCAATTTGGGGTTTTGGTAACTAAGAATGTGAAAAGTACTCAAAATACACACATTTAGTAAGGTTGTTCTGTTTCTCAATTAAGAGTGTTATTCATAAGTTTCATCATTTTGGTATCTATTAACCTTCTCCATATACACGAGTTTTTGTGTTTTTTGCCTTTTGGTTCTTTTGAACTATAAAAACTTATTATACATTTTTCTTGCAAAGTCCTTTTGTTTTCTAATATAGAGTGCTTTGCATCAATTTTCGCGTTTTTTTGTAGGTAAGCTCAAAAACATTCAAAATATACCTTTTTGGTTATGTTTTTCTATTTCTTGATATTGGTAGGTTTGCATCCGTTTTAGCGTTTTTCTACGTAAAAGAAAGAAAAAACACGTTTTCAGCAATTTTGTTTTGGATTCTCATATAGAGTGAATTCCTTACTATTTATCGTTTTGGTGCCTAACATGCTGATAAACACTCAAAAAACAGATTTCTGGTAAGGTCGTTTAATTTCCTCATATACGAGTAGGAGTCTTTGGATGCACTTTAGGGTTTGGTACATAACAGTCCGAAAAAAAGCTAAAATTTACTTTTTTGATAATTTTTGTTTTAACATATAATAGTCCTGAATTTTCCCAGAATTTTGGCATCTCGGTACCTATGAAGATGAATAAAAAAAAAAAATCCTATTTTTTTATTTTCTTACTTTTTTTTCTAAATAAAGAGTGTTATTTGTGGGTTTTAACTTTTTAGTACTTAAGGAACTTAAAAACACTTATAATACACATTTCTCGTAATGTCCTTTCGTTTCATAAACATAAGGTTTTTTGCATATATTTAAGCGTTTTTATAGATAACATGATCAAAAACACTCAAAATATATGTTTTTGGTAATTTTATTTTCTTTCTTCATAAAAGGTGTTTTGCATGCGTTTTAGCGTTTTCGTATGTAATTAGCTCAAAAACACTTTAAGGCAAGTTTTTGGTAAAAGTTGTTATTATTCCCATGTAATGTGATTCCCCTGCTTTTTAGTGCTTTATTGCCTAACACGCTCAAAAACACTCAAAAGACACTTTTCTGGTAATATCATTTTTTTCCCACATAAAGCTAGTTTTGCATCGAATTTGGGGTTTTGGTAACTAAGAATGTGAAAAAAGCTCAAAAAACAGGCATTTAGTAAGGTTGTTCTATTTCTTAATTAAAAGTGTTATTCATGAGTTTCAGCATTTTGGTATGTAAGAAACTTTTCTAATACACACATTTCGTAAGGTATTTCTGTTTCAAAATTAAAAGTGTTATTGATGAGTTTCAGCTTTTTGGTATGTAAGAAACTTCTTTATGTACACGAGTTTTTTGAGAATTTTACCTTGTGGTTCTTGTCAAACTATAAAACACTCATACACGTTTCTCGTAATGTCCTTTTTTTGCCAATATAAAGTGCTTTCCATCCATTTTTGCTTTTTTTTGTAGGTAAGAAGCTCAAAAACACATCAAAAAATATCTTTTTGGTAATGTTATTCTATTTCTTCATATTGGTTGGTTTGCATCCGTTTTAGCGTTTTTCTACGTAAATCACTGAAAACACACGTTTTAAATAATATTGTTCAGATTGCTGAAAAACACTCAAAAGACAGGTTTCTGGTAAAGTCGTGTAATTTCCCCATATAGGTGGATTTGCATGCACTTCAAAGTTTGTACATAACTCCGGAAAATAGCTAAAATTATTTTTTATAATGAATTTTTTTTACAAAATTTCCATGAATTTTGCCAGAATTTTGGCATCTCGGTACCTTTGAAGATGAATAAAAAAAAAATTTCTCTATAAAGAGTTATTTGTGGGTTTCAGCTTTTTGGTAGTTAAGGAACTTAAAAACACTCATAATACACGATTTTCGTAATATCCTTTCATTTTCCAAACATAGGGTTCTTTGCATGTATTTAGGCGATTTTATAGGTAACATGATCAAAAACACTCAAAATACATGTTTCTGGTAATGTTATTCTGTTTCTCCATAAAGGGTGTTTCGCATACGTTTTAGCGTTTTGGTATGTAGAAGCTCAAAAACACATAAAGGCAGGCTTTTGGTAAAAGTTGTTTTTATTCCCATATAATGTGATTGCCCTCCTTTTTAGTGCTTTAGTGCCTATCACGTTCAAAAACACTCAAAAGACACTTTTCTGGTAATATAATTTTTTTCCCACATAAAGCTAGTTTTGCATGCCATTTTTGGTTTTGGTAACTAAGAATGTGAAAAGCACTCAAAATACCTGCATGTGGTATGGTTGTTCTGTATTCTTAACTAAGAGTGTTATATCTGAGTTTCAGCATTTTGGTATCTAAGAAACTTCTCCATATACACCGAGTTTTTCCATTTTTCCCTTGTGGCTGTTGTGAAACTATAAAACACTCATTATACACGTTTCTCGTAATGTCCTTTTGTATCCCAATATAGAGTGCTTTCCATCCATTTTCACGTTTTTTTAAGGTAAATTCAAAAACACTTAAAATATACCTTTTTGGTAATGTTATTCTATTTCTTAATATTCGTTGGTTTGCATTCGATTTAGCGTTTTTCTACGTAAAACACTGAAAAGACACTTTTTCAGTAATTTTGTGATGGATTCCCACATTGAGTGACTTCCATATTATTTATCGTTTTGGTGCCTAACATGCTGAAAAAAAAACACACAAAAGACAGTTTTCTGGTAAGGACGTTTAATTTCCCCATATAGGTGGCTTTGCGTAAACTTTAGGGTTTGGTACATAACAGTCCGAAAAAAAAGCTAAAATTAATTTTTTTTCATAATGTTCTTTTTTCACATAATTTCCCTGAATTTTGCCATAATTTTGGCATCTTGGTACCTATGAAGATGAATAACAAAAAAAATAAATAAATTCCTATCTTTATATTTTATTTATTTTTTTCTATAAACAGTGTTATTTATGGGTTTAACTAAAAACACTCGTAATACATGTTTCTCGAAATGTCCTTTAATTTCCCAAACATAAGGTTCTTTTGCATGTATTTAAGCGTTTTTATAGGTAACATGATCAAAAACACTCAAAATACATGTTTTTGGTAATGTTATTCTGTTTCTCCATAAAGGGTGTTTTGCATTCGTTTTAGCGTTTTGGTATATAAGGAGCTCAAAAACACTTAAAGGCAAGTTCTTAGTAAAAGTTAGTTTTATTCCCATGTAATGTGATTGCCCTGCTTTTTAGTGCTTTATTGCCTATCATGCTAAAAAAAAAATCACTTAAAAGACACTTATCTGGTAATGTCATTTTTTTTTCCATTTAAAGCTATTTTCACAAAAAAATTTGGGGTTTTACTAAGAATGTGAAAAACACTCAAAATACACACATTTGGTAAGGTTGTTCTGTTTTTCAATTTAGGGTGTTATTCAGGAATTTCAGCATTTTGGTATCTATGAAACTTCTCCATATATATGAGTTTTTGCGTTTTTTGCCTTGTGATTCTTGAGAATCTATAAAACACTCATTATACACGTTTCTCGTAATGTCCTTTTGTTAACCAATAGAGAGAGCTTTGCATCCATTTTCGCTTTTTTTGTAAATAAAAAGCTAAAAAAAACACTCAAATTATACTTTTTTGGTAATCTTTTTCTATTTCTTCATATTGGTTGGTTTGGATCCGTTTTAGCGGTTTTCTACGTAAAACACGAAAAAGACACGTTTAAAGTAATTTTGTTTTTGATTCCCACATAGAATGACTTCAATATTATTTATTGTTTTGGTGACTAATATGCTCACAACACTAGAAACACAGGTTTCTCGTAAAGTCGTTTAATTTCCCCATACAGTTGGCTTAGGCATGCACTTCATGGTTTGGTACATAACAGTCCGAAAAAAAAGCTGAAATTAACTTTTTTGATAATGTTTTTTTTACACATAATTTCCCTGAATTTTGCTAGAATTTTGGCATCTCAGTACCTATGAAGAAGAATAACAAAAAAAAAAAAAAAATCGTATTTTTTTAATTATTTCTTTATTTTTTCTCTATAAAGAGGTTTTAGCTTTTTGGTACTTATGGAACTTAAAAACACGCATAATACACGTTTCTCGTAATGTCCTTTCGTTTCCCAGACATAGGGTTCTTTGTATGTATTTAAGCGTTTTTAGAGGTAACTTGATCAAAAACACTCAAAATACATGTTTTTGGTAATGTTAATCTGTTTCTCCATAAAGGGTGTTTTGCATGTGTTTTAGAGTTTTGGTATATAAGGAGTTAAAAAACACTTAAAGGCAAGTTCTTGGTAAAAGTTGGTTTTATTCCCATGTAATGTGATTGCCCTCCTTTTTAGTGGTTTATTGCCTCTCTCAAAAACCCTCAAAAGACACTTTTCTGGTCATTTAATTTTTTCCCACATAAAGCTAGTTTCGCATGCAATTTGGGGTTCTAGTAACAAAGAATGTGAAAAACAATCAAAATACACGCGTTTAGTAATGTTAGTTTCTTAATTAAGAGTGTTATTCAGGAGTTTCAGCATTTTGGTACCTAAGAAACATCTCCATATACACTAGTTTTTGCGTTTTTTGCTTCGTGGTTCTTGTGAAACTATAAAATACTCATTATACACGTTTCTCATAATGTGTTTTTATTTCCCAATATAGAGTGCTTTGCATCCATTTTCGCGTTATTTTTTTGTTGGTTACAAGCTCAAAAATACTTAAAATATACCTTTTTCGTAATGTTATTCTATTTCTTCATATTGGTCTGTTTGCGTCCGTTTTAGCGTTTTTTACGTAAAACACTGAAAAGACATGTTTTCTGTAATTTTGTTTTGGATTCCCATATAGAGTGACTTCCATATTATTTATCGTTTTGTTGCCTAACATGTTGAAAAACACTCAAAAGACAGTTTTCTTTTAAAGTCGTTTAATTTCCTCATATAGATAGCTTTGCATGCATTTTAGGGTTTGGTACATAACAGTCCGAAAAAAAAAGCTAAAATTAACTTTTTCGATAATTTTCTTTTATCCACATAATTTCCCTGAATTTTAACAAAATTTTGGCATCTCGGTACCTATGAAGATGAATAACAAAAAAAAAATATTATTTTCTTTTATTTTATTTTTTATTTATTTTTTTTTTTTGTTTCTTCATAAAGAGTGTCATTTGTGGGTTTTAGCTTTTTGGTATTTAAGTAACTTAAAAGCACTTATAATACACGTTTCTCGTAATGTCCTTTCGTTTCCCAAACATAGGATTCTTTGCAGGTATTTAAGCGTTTTTATAGGTAACATGATCAAAAACACTCAAAATACATGTTTTTTGTAATGTTATTGTGTTTCTCCATAAAGGATTTTTTGCATTCGTTTTAGCGTTTTGGTATGTAAGGAGCTCAAAAATATTTAACGGCAAGTTCTTGGTAAAAGTCTGTTTTATTCACATGTAATGTGATTGCCCTTCTTTTAAGTACTTTATTGCCTAACACGCTCATAAACACTTAAAAGACATTT
The DNA here is from genome assembly GCF_035594125.1 of Scylla paramamosain. Taxonomy (NCBI): domain Eukaryota; kingdom Metazoa; phylum Arthropoda; class Malacostraca; order Decapoda; family Portunidae; genus Scylla; species Scylla paramamosain. The sequence goes on from NC_087178.1 coordinate 10,305,057, forward strand.
TCTGGCAATATAATTTTTTCCCCACATACTCGTAAACCTAGTTTCGCATGCAATTTCGTGTTTTGGTAACTAAGAATGTGAAAAACACTCAAAATACACGCATTTGGTAAGGTTGTTCTGTTTCTCAATCAAGAGTGTTATTCATGAGTGTCAGCATTTTGGTATCTAAGAAACTTTTGCCTGTGGTTGTTGTGAAACTATAAAACACTCATTATACAGGTTTCTCGTAATGTCCTTTTGTTTCCCAATATAGTGTGCTTTGCATCCATTTTCGCTTTTTTTGTAGGAAACAGGCTCAAAAACACTCAAAATATACCTTTTTGGCAGTGTTATTCTATTTCTTCATACTGGTTTGTTTGCATCCGTTTTAGTGTGTTTCTACGTAAAACACTGAAAAGACAAGTGTTAAGTGATTTTGTTTTGGATTCCCATATAGAGTGACTTCCATATTATTTATTGTTTTGGTGCCTAACATGCTGAAAAAACACTCAAAAGACAGGATTCTGGTAAAGTCGTTTAATTTCCCTATAGAGGTGACTTTGCATGCAATTTAGGTTTTGGTACATAACTGTCCGAAAAAAAGCTAAAATTAACTTTTTTTGATAATGTTCTTTTTTCCACATAATTTCCATGAATTTTGCCAGAATTTTGACATCTCGGTACCTATGAAGAAGAATAAGAAAAAAAAAAGGAAAATTTTTTTTTTCTCTATAAAGAGTGTTATTTGTGGATTTTAGCTTTTTGGTGCTTAAGGAATTTAATAATATTCATAATACACGTTTCTCGTAATGTCCTTTCGTTTCCCAAACATAGGGTTCTTTGCATGTATTTAAGCGTTTTTATAGGTAACATGATAAAAAACACTCAAAATACATGTTTTTGGTAATGTTATTCTGTTTCTTCATAAAGGGTGTTTTGCTTGCGTTTTAGCGTTTTGGTATGTTAGGAGCTCAAAAACACTTAAAGGCAAGTTCTTGGTAAAAGTTGGTTTTATTCCCATGTAATGTGATTGCCCTGCTTTTTAGTGCTTTATTGCCTAACACGCTCAAAAACACTCACAAGACGCTTTTCTGGAAATGTCTTTTTTTCCACATAAAACTAGTTTCGTATGCAATTTGGGTTTTTGGTAACCAAGAATGTGAAAAACACTCAAAATGCACCCATTTGGTAAGGTTGTTCTGTTTCTCAATTAAGAGTGTTATTCATGAGTTTCAGGGTTTTGGTATCTAAGAATCTCAAAAACACTTATAATGCACGTTTCTCGTAATGTCCCTTTTTTTTCTTCATTTAGGGTGCTTTGCATGCATTTGGTATTTCATTTTTCACGGAATAGCTGAAAAACACTGAAAATACACGCTTTTGGTAATAAGAACATAAGAACATAAGAAATAAGTAAATATGCAAGAAGACATCTGGCCTACACGTGGCAGTACTTGTATTAAATATGCCTACGTATTTCCACCTATCATCCCCATCTATAAATGTGTAATTTTTTCTTACAGTTGCCAAATGCTTCAGCACTAACAGCTTGATTACTAAGTCCGTTCCAATCATCTACTTCTGTATTTGAAAACCAATTCCTTCCTGTTTCCTTTTTGAACATCAAGCCTGAAAACTTGATGTTCTATTTTTCTTGTTCTATCATGGTTACAGATTCTAAGAATTTTCATTATGTTCCCCTTGTTATAACCCATATACCACTTAAAGACTTCTATCAGGTCCACTCTTAACCTACGTCTCTCTAAAGAATGTAAATTTAACAGCTTGAATCTCGCTTCGTAAGGAATACTCCTCATCCCCTGTATCCTTTTAGTCATTCTCCTTTGAAGTGATTCTAATAGACATCCTTCCTGTGATGTGGTGACCAGAATAGGACAGCGTAGTCTAGATGAGGTCTGACCAGCGCTAAATGTAACTTTAATATTACTTCGGGAGTTTTACTTTTAGCACTCCTGAAAATGAATCATAATACACTAATTGCTTTGTTTCTGGCCTCTTTGCATTGCTTTCTTAGACTGAGTTCAGAGCTAACTTTAAATCTCAAATCTTTTTCTAACCCTGAACCTACCAGAACTTGGTTGTTCATTGTGTAACTACTGTGTGGGTTTCTTCTACTTACGCTAAGTGCTTTGCATTTGTTGATATTAAACTGTATTTGCCATCTGTCTGTTCATTCGTTCATCCTATCCAAATCTGCCTGCAAGGCGATGGTATGCGATTCTGACCTAATAAATCTACAAATTCTCGTGTCATCCGCAAATTTACTAACAACACTACTAATTCCACTATCCAAGTCATTGACATATATTATAAACAACATCGGCCCTAATACTAATAATCCCTTTGTCACCCCACTAATTACTTGACCCCACTCGGATTTAGAGCCGTTTATTACAACACTCTGTCGCCTGCCGCTTCGCCATGACGTTATCCAGATTACTTATAACCTTTTTCCAATTCTTAAATACTGTGGAATATATTTCATCTGGTCCTGGTGACTTGAACTTTTCAGCTTATCTATCTCCTGTTCCACTATCTGTTTAGTTATGGTAATATCTGTCAGCTTCTCATTTTCTTCTACTCTAAATATCTTGTCACTATTCGGCAAATTCTGCATAAAGACTTTCCTGGGCAAAGACAGTTAAAAAATACTCGTTCACAATTTTACTAATATCCTCCCAACAACAAAGCAGGTCCCATTCTGCTGTCTTTAAGGAACTATTGTTTTTCTATTCTTCGTCTTATATGCCTGATAAAATCCCTTGGGGTCCATCTTCTCTTGGCTGGCTACCTTTAATTCATAACTATTTTTAGCTTTCCTTGTTAAACTCCTGACTTTTCTAATTCATTATATTATGGCCTTAAAACCACTTTCCCTGTCTTTAATCTCATATATACTTCTCTTTCGCCCTATGTAATGTTTTAACCTCTGTCATCCATTTATGATAATTTTTTGTGCGATCTTATTCTTGTGTAAGGGATATTCCCTAACTGTCCTGAATGTAATCTATCAACGAAATATTTATTTCGCTTCTCTATAAAGGGTGTTTTGCTTGAGTTTTAGCGTTTCTGTACATAAGAACCTTTAAAACACGTTTTTAGTGATGTTATTTTGTATTCCTTTATGGAGCGCTTTCCATGCTTTTTAGCGTTCTGCTGTCTAACACGTTGAAAAACACTCAAAAGACACGTTGATGAAAATGTCGTTTCGTTTCCCGATAAAGGGGGCTTCCAATGCATTTTGTCTTTTGGTACTTAACAATATGAAAACAAAAGTTTAAGTAAAAGTTTTCGGTAGAGTTATTTTTCCATATAAAGTTCTAATCATGTGTTTTTGAGTCTGGGTACCCAAAAAGCTCAAAATCTCTCATAATACACTTTTCTCGTAATGTCCTTTCTTTTCTCCATGAAGGATGCTTTGCGTGTAATTAGGCACTTTTATACTTAACAAGCACAAAAACAATCAAAATACAAGTTTTTGGTGATGCTAATTTGTTTCTCCGTAAAGGTTGTTTTGCATGCTTTTCTGCGATTTCGGATGTAAGAAGGTGAAAAACACTCTAAAGATACTTTCTTGGTAATGTTATTTTATATTGCCAAATAGGGTGCTTTCAATGCTTTTTAGCATTTTGATTCCTAACACTTAAGTAAACACTCAAAAGACACGTTTCCTGTAATATCATATTGTTTCTTCATATAGGGATCTGCATGCATTATGATGTTTTGCTACATAATGTGAAAAACGCTCAAAATAAATATTTTAAGTAATGTTGTTCTTTTTCTCGATATAAAGTGCTATTCATCCTTTTTAGCGTTTTGGTACTTAGGAAGCTTACTTAGGAAGCTCAGAAACACAAATAAAACTTGTTTCTCCAAACGTCTTTCTATTTCCCCATAAAGATTGCTTTGTATGTATTTTGACGTTTTGGTACATAAAAAAAGGAAAAAAAAAACACAAAAACACGTTTTTGGTGATGTTCTGTTTCTCTATTAAGAGATATAGAATATATTTAATTTTCATTCAAGCGGTTTAGTGTTTGGTACCTAAGAGACTCAAAACTCTGATAATACACGTTTCTCGTAATGTCCTATCGTTTCCTCATACAGGGTGCTTTAAATGCATTTTTAAGATGATGTACGTAACAGACTCAAAAAGACTCAAAATACACGTTTTTGGTAAGGTTTTATCTGTTTGGTAAGATTATTCGTGTTTGTTGCACGCGTTTTAGCGTTTTGGAACGTAAAAAGTTTAAAACACTTAAAAGACATGCTTATTATTTTGCATTTCTATATAAGGTGCTTTCCATGCTATTTAGCGTTTTCGTGCCTAACACGCGGAAAAACACATAAAAACACATTTCTTACATTGTTGTTTAATTTTCTCGTATAGCGAGCAAGCATTATGGTGTTTTGCTATCTGACAATGTGAAAACATTCAAATTACACGATTTTGGTAATGTTTTTTTCTTTCTCCATTTTTGCGTTTTGGTACCTGAGAAGCTAAAAAAAAAAAACCTCATAATACACGTTTTTTTGTCATGTCCTTTCGTTTCCTCATATAGGCTGTTTTTGGTGCTTTGGTACCTAACAGGGTGTTTGCATGTATTTTGACATTTTAGTTCGTAAGAACCTAAAAAAACACTCTAAAGACACGTTTTAGTAAAGTTCTTTTGTATTCTCCTATGGGGTGATTTCGTTGCTTCTTACTGATTTGGTGCCTAACACGCCCAAAAAATAACAAAAGACAAGTTTCTAGTGATTTCGTTTCGTTTCTTCATATAGGTTGCTTTACATGCATGTTGGCGTTTTGGTAATTATCAATGTAAAAAAATACCCGTTTTTGGTAAGTTTGTTCTTTTTCTTCAGAGCACTATTGAAGTACTGATTTGGTACTTAAGAAAGTAATAATAAAAAAAAAAAAAAAAAAAAAAACGTTTCTCGTAATGTCCTTTTTATTTCCATATGCAGGGTGATTTGTTTGATGACAGGCGATTTTGTACATAAGCTCAATAAAAAAACACAAAATACACGTTTTTGGTTAATGTATTCTGTTTCTCTATATATGGTATTTTCATACGTTTTTAAAGTCGTTTCATATATCTGTATATGGGTCTTTGCATGAATTTTGGCTTTTTGGTAACTAACAATGTCATAACACTCAAAATGCACGTTTTTTTTTTTTTTTGGCAGTATTGTTCTGTTTCTCCATATAGAGTGTTTTCATGCGTTTTACCCTTTTGATACTAAGAAAATCAAAAACACTTATAATACACGTTTCTCGTAATGTCTTTTAATTTTTCCCATATACGGTATTTCCGATTCATTTAGGCGTTTTTTTACGTAACAATCTTACAAAAGACTCAAAATACTTGTTTTGTATGCGTTTTAGCGTTTTTGTATGTAAGGAGCTTAAAAACACTTCAAGGCAAGTTATTGGTAAAAGATGGTTTTATTCCCATGTAATGTGATTGCCCTGCTTTTTAGTGCCTTATTGCCTAACACGCTCAAAAATTAAAACTCAAAAGACACTTTTCTGGTAATATTTTTTTTCACACATAAAGCTAGTTTCGCATGCAATTTGGGGTTTTGGTAAGTAAGAATGTTAAAAAGATTCAAAATACACCCATTTGGTAAACTTGTTCTGTTTCTCAATTGAGTGTTATTCATGAATTTCAGCATTTTGGTATAAAAGAAACATCTCCATATACACGAGTTTTTGCGTGTTTTGCCTTGTGGTTCTTATGAAACTATAAAACACTCATTATATACGTTTCTCGTAATGTCCTTTTCTTTCCCAATATAGAGTGCTTTGCAACTATTTTCGTGTTTTCTGTAGGTAACAAGCTCAAAAACACTCAAAATATAACTTTATAGTAATATTATTCTATTTCTTCATATTGGTTGGTTTGCATCCGTTTTAATGTTTTTCTAAGTAAAACACTAAAAAGACACGTTTTCAGTAATTTTGTTTTGGATTCCCATATAGAGTGACTCCCATATTATTTATCGTTTTGGTGCCTAACTTGCTGGAAAAACACTGAAAAGACAGGTATCTGGTAAAGTCGTTTAATTTCCTCATATAGGTGGCTTTGCATACACTTTAGGGTTTGGTACATAACAGTCCGAAAAAAAAAAAGAAGCTAAAATTAACTTTTTTCATAATATTATTTTTTTCACATAATTTCCCTGAATTTTGCCAGAATTTTGGTATCTCGGTACCTATGAAGATAAATAACAAAAAAAAATATCCTAGTTTTTATTTATTTATTTATTTTCTCTATAAAGAGTATCATTTGTGGGTTTTAACTCTTTTCGTACTTATGGAACTTAAAAACACTCATAATATACGTTTCTCGTAATGTCCTTTCGTTTTACAAACATAGATTTCTTTGCATGTATTTAAGCGTTTTTATACGTAACAGATCAAAAACACTGAAAATTAATGTTTTTCGTAATGTTATTTTGTTTCTCCATAAAGGGTGTTTTGCATGCATTTTAGTGTTTTGGTATGTAAGGAGCTGAAAAACACTTAAAGACAAGTTCTTGGTAAATGTTGGTTTTATTCCGATGTAATATCATTGCCCTGCTTTTTTGTGCTTTATTTCCTAACACGCTCAAAAACACTCAAAAGACACTTTTTTTCTGGTAATGTCATTTATTTCCCACATAAAGCTAGTTTCGCATGTAATTTCGGGTTTTGGTAACTAAGAATGTGAAAAAAAAATCAAAATACACGCATTTGGTAAGGTTGTTCGGTTTCTCAATTAAGAGTGTTATTCATGAATTTCAGCGTTTTGGTATCTAAGAAACATCTCCATATACACGAGTTTCTGCTTGTTTTTTCCTTGTGGTTCTTGTGAAACTATAAAACACATTGTAAACGTTTCTCGTAATGTCCTTTTGTTTCCCAATATAGAGAGATTTGCATCCATTTTCGCTCAAAAACAAAAAATAATACCTTTTTTGGTAATATTATTCTATTTCATGATATTGCTTGATTTGCATTCGTTTTAGCGTTTTTCTACGTAAAACACTGAAAAGACACGTTTTCAGTAATTTTGCTTTGGATTTCCATACAGAGTGACTTCCATATTATTTATTGTTTTGGTGCCTAACATACTGAAAAACAGGCAAAAGACATGTTTCAGGTAAAGTCGTTTAATTTCCCAATATAGGTGGCTCTACATGCAGTTTAGGGTTTGGTACATAACAGTCTGAAAAAAAAGCTAAAATTAACTTTTTTTATTTTTTTTTTCACATAAATTCCCTGAATTTTGCCAGAATTTTGGCGTCTCGGTACTTATGAAGATTAATAAAAAAAATGCTATTTTTTCATTTATTTATTTATTTTTGGTATTTAAGGAACGTATAAAAACTCATAATACTCGTTTCTCGTAATGTCCTTTTGTTTCCTAAAGATAAGGTTCTTTGCATGTATTTAAGCGTTTTTATAGGTAACATGATCAAAAACACTCAAAATATACCTTTTTCGTAATGTTATTCTATTTCTTCATATTGGTTGGTTTCCATCCGTTTTAGCGTTTTTCTACGTAAAACAAAGAAAAGACACGTTTTCAGTAATTTTGTTTTGGATTCCCATATAGAGTGACTTCCATGTTATTTATCGTTTTGGTGCCTAACATGCTGAAAAAAAAAACAATCAAAAGACGGGTTTCTTGTAAAGTCGTTTAATTTCTCCATATAGGTAGCTTTGCATACACTTTAGGGTTTGGTACATAACAGTCCGAAAAAAAGCTAAAATTAACCTTTTTCATAATATTCTTTTTCACGTAATTTTCCTGAATTTTGCCAGAATTTTGGCATCTTGGTACCTATGAAGATCAATAAAAAAATGCTATTTTTTTATTTATTTTTATTTTTTTCAATAAAGAGTGTTATTTGTGGGTTTTAGCTTTTTGGTACTTAAGGAACTTCTAAACACTCATAATACACATTCCTCGCAATGTCCTTTCATTCCCAAACATAGGGTTCTTTACATGTATTTAGGCGTTTTTATTGGTAACAAGCCCAAAAACACTCAAAATACATGTTTTTGAGAATGTTATTCTGTTTTTCCATAAAGGGTGTTTTGCATGAGTTTTAGCGTTTTTGGTATTTAAGGAGTTTAAAAAAAAATTAAAGGCAAGTTCTTGGTAAAAGTTGGTTATATTCCCATGTAATGTGATTGACCTGCTTTTTAGTGCTTTATTACCTAACACGCTGAAAATCACTAAAAAAACACTTTTCTAGTCATTTTTTTTCCACAGTTTCGCATGTAATTTGGGGTTGGACCACTAAGAATGTGAAAAAAAACACTCAAAATACACTCATTTCCTAAGATTGTTCTGTTTCTCAATTAAAAGTATTATTCATGAGTTTCAGCATTTTGGTATCTAAGAAACTTCTCCATATATACGAGTTTTTGCGTTTTTTGCCTTATGGTTCTTGAAAACTATTAAAACATTCATTACACAATTTTCTTGTAATATCCTTTTTTTTCCCAATACAGACTGCTTTGCATTCATTTTTACGTTTTTTGTAGGTAACAAGCTCAAAAACACTCAACTTTTTTGTAATGTTATTCTATTTCTTCATATTGGTTGGTTTGCATCCGTTTTAGGGTTCTACGCTAAAACTGAAAAGACACGTTTTCAGTAATATTGTTGAAATAGCTGAAAACAAAGACACGTTTCTTGTAAAGTCTTGTAATTTCCCCATATAGGTTGCTTTGCATGTACTTCCGTGTTTCGTACATAACTCCGGAAAAAGCAAAATTTTTTTTTTCACATAATTTCCCTGAATTTTCTCAGAAGTTTGGCATCTCGGTACCTCTGAAAATGAATAACAAAAAAAAATCTATTTTTTTTATTATTTATTTTTCTCTATAAAGAGTGTTATTTGTGGGTTTAGATTTTTGGTACTTAAGGAACTTAAACATACTCATAATACACGATTTTCGTAATGTCCTTTCGTTTCACAAACATAGCGTTCTTTGCATGTATTTAAGCGATTTTATAGGTAACATGATCAAAAACACTCAAAATACATGTTTTTGGTAATGTTATTCTGTTTCTCCATAAAGGTTGTTTTGCATGTGTTTAGCGGTTTGGTATGTAAGGAGTTAAAAAACACTTAAAGGCAAGTTCTTCGTAAAATTTGGTTTTATTCCAATGTAATGTGATTGTTCTGCTTTTTAGTGTTTTGTTGCATATAACGCTCAAAAACACTGAAAAGACACTTTTCTGGTAATGTCATTTTTTTCCCACATAAAGCTAGTTTCGCATGTAATTTGGGATTTTCGTAACTAAGAATGTGAAAAACACTCAAAATACACACATTTGGTAAGGTAGTTCTGTTTTTCAATTAAAAGTGTTATTCATGAGTTTTAGCGTTTTGGTATGTAAGAAACTTCTCTATATACACGAATTTTTGCGTTTTTTCATTGTGGTTCTTGTGAAACTATAAAACGCTCATTATACACGTTTCTCGTAACGTCTTTTGCTTCCCTATATAGAGTGCTTACCATCCATTTGCGCGTTTTTTTGTAGATAAAAAGCTCAAAAACACTTTTTGGTAATGTTATTCTATTTCTTCATATTTGTTGGTTTGCATCCGTTTTAGTGTTTTTCTACGTAAAACACTGAAAAGACATGTTTTCAGTAATTTTGTTTTGGATTCACATATTGACTGACTTCCATATTATTTATCGTTTCGGTGCCTAACATGCTGAAAAACACTGAAAAGACAGGTTTCTGGTAAAGTCGTTTAACTTCCTTATATAGGTGGCATGCAATTTAGAGTTTGGTACATAAAAATCCGAAAAAGAGCTATTATTAACTTTTTTGATAATGTTCTTTTTTCCAGATAAATTCCCTGAATTTTGGCAGAATTTTGGCATCTTGGTACCTATGAAAATCAATATAAAAAGAAGCTATTTTTTTTTTTCTCTCTCTGTAAAGAGTGTTATTTGTGGGTTTTAGCGTTTTGGTACTTAAGGAACTTAAAAACGGTCCTAATACACGTTTCTCTTAATGTCCTTTCGTTCCCCAAACATAGGGTTTTATGCATATATTTAAGCGTTTTTATAGGTAACATGATCAAAACACTTAAAACACATGTTTTTAGTAATGTTATTCTGCTTCTCCATAAAGGAGTTTTTTGCATGCGTTTTAGCGTTTTGGTTTCTAAGGAGGTCAAAAACACTTCAAGGCACGTTCTTGGTAAAAGTTGGTTTATTCCCATGTAATGTGATTGCCCTGTTTTTTTTTTTTTTTTTGTGATTTATTGCCTAACACGCTCAAAAACACTCAAAAGACACTTCTGGTAATGTCATTTTTTTTCCAACATAGTTTTGCGTGCTATCTCGAGTTTTGCTAAGAATGTGAAAAACACTCAAAATACACGCATATGGTAAGGTTGTTCTGTTTCTCAATTAATATTGTTATTCATGAGTTTCAGCATTTTGGTATCTAAGAAGCTTCTTTATATACACGAGTTTTTGCGTTTTTTGCGTTTTGGTTCTTGTGAACCACAAGTTCTTTTGCTTAAAAATAATAAGACACTCATTACACACGTTTCTTGTAATGTCCTTTTGTTTCCCAATAGGGAGTGCTTTGCATCCATTTTCGCGTTTTTTGTAGGTAACAAGCTCAAAAACACTCAAAATGTACCTTTTTGGTAATGTTATTTTATTTCTTCTTATTGGTTGGTTTGCATCCGTTTTAGCGTTTTTCTACGTAAAACACCGAAAAGACACGTTTTCAGTAATTTTGTTTTACATTCCCATAGAGAGTGACTTGCATATTATTTACCGTCATGGTGCTTAACAAGCTGAAAAACACTCATAAGACAGTTTTCTGGCAAAGACGTTTGATTTCCCCATATAAGTGGCTTTGCATGCACTTTAGTGTTTGGTACATAACAGTACGAAAAAAAAAGCTAAAATTAACATTTTTGATAATTGACTCATAATTTCCTGAATTTTGCCCAAATTTTGGCATCTAGGTACCTGTGAAGATGAAAAGAGAAAGAAAAAATATCGTATTTATTTATTTATTTTGTCTCAATAAAGAGTGTTATTTGTAGCTTTTAGCTTTTTGGTAAATAGTGATCTTAAAAACACTCATAATACACGTTTCTCGTAATGTCCTTTCGTTTCCCAAAAATAGGGTTCTTTGCATGTATTTAAGCGTTTTTATTGGTAACATGATCAAAAACACTCAAAATATATGTTTTTGGTAATGCTATTCTCTTTCTCCATAAAGTGTGTTTTGCATGCGTTTTAGCGTTTTGGTATATAAGGAGCTCAAAACACTTGGAGGCAAGTTCTTGGTAAAAAATGATTTTATTGCCATGTAAAGTGATTCCCATGCTTTTTAGTGCTTTATTGCCTATCACGCTCAAAAACACTCAAAAGACACTTTTCTGGTAATGTCATTTTTTTTTCCCACATAAAGCTGGTTTCGCATGCAATTTGGGATTTTGGTAACTAAGAATGTGAAAAGCACTCAAAATACACGCATTTAGTAAAGTTGTTCTGTTTCTCAATTAAGAGTGTTATACATGAGTTTCAGCATTTTGGTATCTAGGAAACTTCTCCATATACACGAGTTTTTGCGTTTTTTGCCTTGTTGTTCTTTTGAACTATAATACACTCATACCCTTTTCTCGCAATGTCCCTTTGTTTCCCAAAATAGAGTCCTTTGTATCAATATTAGCGTTTTTCTTGTAGGTAACAAGCTCAAAAACACTCAAAATATACCTTTTTGGTAATGTTTTTTTTTCTATTTCTTGATATTGGTTGGTTTGCATCCATTTTAACGTTTTTCTACGTAAAACACTGGGAAGACAAGTTTTCAGTAATTTTGTTTTGGATTCCAATACAAAGTGAGTTCCTTATTATTTATCATTTTGGTGCCTAACATGCTGAAAAACACTCAAAAGACAGATATCTGGTAAGGTCGTTTAATTTCCTCATATAAGAGGCTTTGCATGCACTTTAGGGTTTGGTATATAACAGTCCGAAAAAAAAAGCAAAAAAAAACTTTTTTTATAATTTTCTTTTATCATATAATAGCCCGGAATTTTCCCAGAATTTTGTCATCTCCGTACCTATGAAGATGAATAAAAAGAAAAAAATCCTATTTTTTATTTTTTATTTATTTATTTTTTGTAAATAAAAAGTGTTATTTGTGGGTTTTAGCTTTTCGGTACTTAAGGAACTAAAAAACACTCATAATACATATTTCTCGTAATGTCCTTTCGTTTCCTAAACATAAGGTTCTTTCCATGTATTTAAGCGTTTTTAAAAATAACATGATCAAAAACACTCAAAATACATATTTTTCGTAATATTATTCTGTTTCTCCATAAAGTTTGTTTTGCATGCGTTATAGCGGTTTGGTATATAAGGAGCTCAAAAACACTTAAATGCAAGTTTTTGGTATAAATTGGTGTTATTCCAATGTAATATGATTACCCTGCTTTTTAGTGCTTTATCGCTTATCACGCTCAAAAACACTTAAAAGACACCTTTCTGGTAATGTCATTTTTTTCTCACATAAAGGTTGTTTCGCATGCAATTTGGGGTTTTGGTAACTAAGAATGTTAAAAGCACTCAAAATACACGCATTTAGTAAGGTTGTTCTGTTTCTCAATTAAGAGTGTTATTCATGAGTTTCAGCATTTTGGTATCTAGGAACCTTCTCCATATACACGAGTTTTTGTGTTTTTTGCCTTTTAGTTCTTTTGAACTATAAAAAAACTCATTATACACTTTTCTTGCAAAGTCCTTTTGTTTTCTAATATAGAGTGCTTTGCATCAATTTTCGCGTTTTTTTTGTAGGTAACAAGCTCAAAAACATTCAAAATATACCTTTTTGGCAATGTTTTTCTATTTCTTGATATTGGTTGGTTTGCATCCGTTTTAGCGTTTTTCTACGTAAAACAAAAAAAAAACAAGTTTTGAGCAATTTTGTTTTGGATTCACATATAGAGTGAGATCCTTATTATTTATCGTTTTGGTGCTATTTATTGTTTTTTATGCTGAAAAACACTCAAAAAACAGATTTCTGTTAAGGTCGTTTAATTTCCTCTTTGGATGCACTTTAGGGTTTGGTACATAACAGTCCGAGAAAAAAAAAAAAAACTAAAATTAACGTTTTTGATAATTTTCTTTTATTATATAATAGCCCTGAATTTTCCAAGAATTTTGGCATCTCGGTACCTATGAAGATGAATAACAAAAAAAAAATCCTATTTTTTTTATTTTCTTACTTTGTTTTTCTAAATAAAAAGTGTTATTTATGCGTTTTAGCTTTTTGGTACTTAAGGAACTTAAAAACACCTATAATACACATTTCTCGTAGTGTCCTTTCGTTTCGCAAACATAAGGTTCTTTGCATGTATTTAAGCGTTTTTATAGATAACATGATCAAAAACACTCAAAATATATGTTTTTGGTAATTTTATTCTTTTTCTCCATAAAAAGTGTTCTGCATGCGTTTTAGCTTTTTGGTGTGTAATGAGATCAAAAAAACTTAAAGGCAAGATCTTGGTAAAAGTTGTTTTTGTTCCCATGAAATGTGATTGCCCTGATTTTTAGTGCTTTATTGCCTAACACGCTCAAAAACACTGAAAAGACACTTTTCTGGTAATATTATTTGTTTTCCCACATAAAGCTAGTGTTGCATGGAATTTGGGGTTTTGGTAACTAAGAATGTGAAAAAAAAAAACTCAAAACACAGACGTTTAGTCTATTTCTAAATTAAAAGTGTTATTCATGAGTTTCAGCATTTTGGTATGTAAGAAACTTTTCTAATACACACATTTCATGAGGTATTTCTGTTTTAAAATTGAAAGTGTTATTCATGAGTTTCAGCTTTTTGGTATGTAAGAAACTTCTTTATGTACACGAGTTTTTGAGTTTTTTACCTTGTGGTTCTTGTCAAACTATAAAACACTCATACACGTTTGTCGTAATGCCAATATAAAGTTCTTTGCCAATATAAAGTGCTTTCCATCCTTTTTTGCATTTTTTTGCTGGTAACAAGCTCAAAAACACATCAAAATATATATTTTTGGTAATGTTATTCTATTTCTTCATATTGGTTGGTTTACATCCGTTTTAGCGTTTTTTTACGTAAATCACTGAAAAGACACGTTTTCAATAATATTATTGAAATTGCTGAAAAACACTCAAAAGACAGGTTTCTGGTAAAGTCGTGTAATTTCCCCATATAGGTGGATTTGCATGCACTTCAAGGTTAATACATAACTCCTGAAAAAAAGATAAAAAAAAATTTTTATAATGATTTTTTTTATAAAATTTCCATGAATTTTGCCAGAAATTTGGCATCTCGGTACCTATGAAGATGAATATCAAAAAAAAATTTTTTTTTTCTCTATATAAAGAATGTTATCTGTGGGTTTTAGCTTTTTTGGTACTTAAGGAACTTAAAAACACTCATAATACACGATTTTCGTAATGTCCTTTTCTTCTACAAACATAGGGTTCTTTACATGTATTTAAGCGTTTTTATAGGTTATATGATCAAAAACACTCAAAATATATGTTTTTGGTAATGTTATTCTGTTTCTCCATAAAGGGTGTTTTGCATGCGTTTTAGCGATTCTGTATGTAAGGAGTTAAAAAACACTTAAAGGCAAATTCTTCGTAAAAGTTGGTTTTATTCCCATGTAATGTGATTGTTCTGCTTTTTAGTGCTTTGTTGCATATCACGCTCAAAAACACTAAAAAGACACTTTTTTGGTAATGTCATTTTTTTTTCCCCACATCAAGGCAGTTTCGCATGTAACTTTGCATTTTCGTAACAAACTTCAAGGTTTGTACATAACTCCGGAAAAAAGATAAAATAATTTTTTTATAATGATTTTTTTTTATAAAATTTCCATGAATTTTGTCAGAATTTTGGCATCTCGGTACCTATGAAGATGAATAACAAAAAAACTTTTTTTTTCTCTCTATATAAAGAATGTTATCTGTGGGTTTTAGCTTTTTGGTACTTAAGGAACTTAAAAACACTCATAATACACGATTTTCGTAATGTCCTTTTGTTTTACAAACATAGGGTTCTTTACATGTATTTAAGCGTTTTTATAGGTTACATGATCAAAAACACTCATAATACATGTTTTTGATAATGTTATTCTGTTTCTCCATAAAGGGTGTTTTGCATGCGTTTTAGCAATTCAGTATGTAAGGAGTTAAAAAACACTTAAAGGCAAATTCTTCGTAAAAGTTGGTTTTATTCCCATATAATGTGATTGTTCTGCTTTTTAGTGCTTTGTTGCATATCACGCTCAAAAACACTAAAAAGACACTTTTTTGGTAATGTCATTTTTTTTTTTCCTCACATGAAGGTAGTTTTGCATGTAATTTGGCATTTTCGTAACTAAGAATGTGAAAAACACTCAAAATACACAATTTGGTAAGGTAGTCCTGTTTATCAATTAAAAGTGTTATTCATGCATTTCATCATTTTGGTATGTAAGAAATTTCTCTATATACACGAGTTTTTGCGTTTATTGCCTTGTGGTTCTTTTAAAACTATAAAACACTCATTATACACGTTTCTCGTAATGTCCTTTTGTGTCCTAATATAGAGTGCTTTACATCCATTTTTGCATTTTTTTTTTTGTAGGTAACAAGCTCAAAAACACTCAAAATATATCTTTTTGGTAATGTTATTCTATTTCTTCATAAAGGTTGGTTTGCATTCGCTTTAGCGTTTTTCTACGTAAAACACTGAAAAGACACGTTTTCAGTAATTTTCTTTTGGATTCACATACTCGTATTGACTGACTTCCATATTATTTATCGTTTTAGTGCCTAACATGCTGAAAAACACTGAAAAGACAGGTTTCTCGTAAAGTCGTTTAACTTCCCTATATAGGTGGCTTTGCATGCATTTTAGGGTTTGGTACATAACAATCCGAAAAAAAAGCTATAAATAACTCTTTTGGTAATGTTCTTTTTTCAACATAAATTCCCTGAAATTTGGCAGAATTTTGGCATCTCGGTACCTATAAGGATGAATAACAAAAAAAAAAAAAATAAATAAATAAATAAAAAATGCAATTTTTTAAATTTTTTATTTATTTTTTTTTTTTTCTAAATAAAGTGTTATTTGTGGGTTTTAGCTTTTAGGTACTGAAAGAACTTAAAAAAACACTCATAATACACGTTTCTCGTAATGTCCTTTCGTTTCCCAAACATAAGGTTCTTTGCATGTATTTAAGCGTTTTTATAGATATCATGATCAAAAACACTCAAAATGCATGTATTTGGTAATATTATTCTGTTTCTCCATAAAATGTATTTTGCATGTATTTTAGCGTTTTGGTATGGAAGGAGCTCAAAAACACTTAAAGGCAAGTTTTTGGTAAAATTTGGTTTTATTCCCATGTGATTGCCCTTCCTTTTAGTGCTTTATTGTGTAACACGTTCAAAAACACTCAAAAGACATACAAGGCCTCGCATATAAGGAAATTAAAGACCTTACCAGAAATCTGTCTTTTGAGTGTTTTTCAGCATGTTAGGCACAAAAACGATAAATAATAAGGAACTCACTCTATGTGGGAATCCAAAAGAAAATTACTGAAAACCTGTCTTCTCAGTGTTTTACGTAGAAAAACGCTAAAACTGATGCAAACCAACCAATATCAAGAAGCAGAAAAACATTACCAAAATTGTATATTTTGAGTGTTTTTGAGCTTGTTAACTACAAAAAAAAACGCAAAAATTGATACAAAGCACTCTATATTGGGAAACAAAGGGACATTGCAAGAAAAGTGTATAATGAATGTTTTATAGTTCAAAAAAAAACACAAAGCAAAAAACGCAAAAACTCGTGTATATGGAGAAGTTTTCTAGATACCAAAATGCACTAACTCGTGATTAACACTCTTAATTGAGAAACAGAACAACCTTACTAAATGCGTGTCAAAAACACTAAAAGGCAAGTTCTTCGTAAAAGTTGGTTTTATTCCCATGTAATATGATTGCCCTGCTTTTTAGAGCTTTATTGCCTAACACGCTCAAAAACACTCAAAGACACTTTTCTGGTAATGTCATATTTTTCCCACATAAAGCTAGTTTCGCATGGAATTTGGGGTTTTGGTAACTAAGAATGTAAAAAAACACTCAAAATACACGCATTTAGTGAGGTTGTTCTGTTTCTTGATTAAGAGTGTTATTTATGAGTTTCAGCATTTTGGTATCTTAGAAACTTCTCCATACAGTCGAGTTTTTGCGTTTTTTGCCTTGTGATTCTGGTGAAACTATAAAACACCCATTATATACGCTTCTCGTTATATCCTTTTTTTTCCTTATATAGTGCTTTGCATCCATTTTCGCGTTTTTTTTTTATGTAACAAGCTCAAAAACACACAAAATATACTTTTTTGGTAATGTTATTCTATTTATTTATATTAGTTGGTTTGCATCCGTTTTAGCGTTTTTCTATGTAAATCCTTTAAAAGACACGTTTCCAATAATTTTGTTTCGGATTTCCATATAGTGACTTTCATATTATTTATCGTTTTGGTGCCTAACATGCTTTTTCGTGCCTTTTGCTTCCCAATATAGAGTGCTTTCCATCCATTTTCGCGTTTTTTGTAGGTAACAATTTCAAAAACACAAAAAATATACCATTTTGGTAATGTTATTCTATTTCTTCATTTTGGTTGTTTTGCATCAATTTTAGCGTTTTCTACGTAAAACACCGAAAAGACACGTTTTCAGTAATTTTGTTTTGGATTCTCATATAGATTGACTTCCTTGGGTTTTATCGTGTTGGTTCCTAACATGCTGAAAAACACTCATAAGACAGTTTTCTGGCAAAGACGTTTAATTTCCCCATATAGGTGGCTTTGCATGCACTTTAGGGGTTTGGTACATAACAGTCCGAAAAAAAAAGCTAAATTTAAGTTTTTTGATAATGTCCTTACTTTATATAATTTCCTGAAATTTTCCCGAATTTTGGCACCTCGTTACCTGTGAAGATGAATAAGAATGAAAAAAATATATTGTATTTTTTCTCAATAAAGAGTGTAATTTGTGGCTTTTAGCTTTTTCGTACTTAATGAATTTAAAAGCACTCATAATACACGTTTTTCGTAATGTCCTTTCATTTCCCAAAAATGGGGTTCTTTGCATGTATTTAAGCGTTTTTATTGGTAACATGATCAAAAACACTCAAAATACATGTTTTTGGTAATGTTATTCTGTTTCACCATAAAGTGTATTTTGCATGCATTTTAGTGTTTTGGTATATAACGAGCTCAAATACACTTAAAGGCAAGTTCTTGTTAAAAATTGGTTTTATTCCAATGTAATGTGATTGCCCTGCTTTTTAGTGCTTTATTGCCTATCACGCTCAAAAACACTCAAAAGACACTTTTCTGGTAAAGTCAATTTTTTTATCCCACAAGTTTATTTTTGCATGCAATTTGGGGTTTTGGTAACTAACAATGTGAAAAGCACTCAAAATACACGCATTTATTAAGGTTTTTCTGTTTCTCAATTAGGAGTGTTACACATGAGTTTTAGCTTTTTTGTATCTAGGAAACCTCTCCATATACACGAGATTTTGCGTTTTTTGCCTTGTGGTTCTTTTGAACTATAAAACACTCATTATACACTTTTCTTGCAATGTCCTTTTATTTCCCAATATAGGGTGCTTTACATCAATTTTCGCGTTTTTTTTTTTTTTTGTAGGTAACAAGCTGAAAAACATTCAAAATTTATCTTTTTAGTAACGTTTTTCTATTTCTTGATATTGGTTGCTTTGCATCCGTTTTAGCGATTTTCTACGTAAAACACTGAGAAGACACGTTTTCAGTAACTTTGCTTTGGATTCCCATATAGAGTGAGTTCCATATCATTCATCGTTTTGGTGCCTAACATGCTAAAAAACACTCAAAACACAGATTTCTGGTAAGGTCGTTTAATTTCCTCATATAGGATGGTTTGCATGCACTTTAGGGTTTGGTACATAACAATCCGAAAAAAAAGCTGAAATTAACTTTTTTGATAATATTTTTTTTATCATATGATTGCCCTGAATTTTCCCAGAATTTTGGCATCTCGGTACCTATGAATATGAATAACAAAAAAAAAAATCCTATTTTTAAAATTTTTTTATTTTTATTTTCTAAATAAAGAGTGTTATTTGTGGGTTTTAGCTTTTTGGTACTTAAGGAACCTAAAAAAATACTCATAATACACGTTTCTCGTAATGTTTTTTTTTTTTCCCAAACATAATGTTCTTTCCATGTATTTAGGCGTTTTTATAGATAACATGATCAAAAACACTCAAAATACATGTTTTTGGTAATGTTATTCTGTTTCTCCATAAAGTTTGTTTTGCATGCGTTTTAGCGGTTTGGTATTTAAGGAGCTCAAAAACACTTAAAGGCAAGTTTTTGGTATAAATTGGTGTTATTCCAATGTAATATGATTGCCCTGCTTTTTAGTACTTTATTGCCTATCACGCCGAAAAACACTTAAAAGACACTTTTCTGGTAATGTCATTTTTTTCTCACATAAAGGTTATTTCGCATGCAATTTGGGGTTTTGGTAACTAAGAATGTGAAAAGCACTCAAAATACACGTAAGGTTGTTCTGTTTCTCAATTAAGAGTGTTATTCATGAGTTTCAGCATTTTGGTATCTAGGAACCTTCTCCATATACACGAGTTTTTGTGTTTTTTGCCTTTTTTTTCTTTTGAAGTATAAAAAAAAAAACTCATGATACACATTTGCCAAAAACGTGTATCTTGAATGTTTTTCAGCTTATTTCGTACCAATACGCAAAAATTCATCCATTTCACCCTCTATAGGGTAAAGAGACGACATTCCCAGAAAAAATGTTATTTCGGGGCTTTTCAGCGTTAGGCACCAAAACTCTAAAGAGCATGGAAGACACTCTATATAAAAATCAAAACAACATTATCAAAATGGTGTCTTTTGAGTGTTTTTGAGCTTTTTACATTCCAAAATGCTAAAACGCGTGCACAATAGCCTTTATCGGGAGACATTACCAAAAACGTATGATTTAAGCGTTTTCCAGCTTTTTAGAAACCAAAACGCCTAAATGGATGTGCTAATCACGTGTTTCAGTATTTTATTACCTAAGAAGCTCAAAAACACTTATAATATACGTTTTTGGTAATGTTGTTCTGTTTTTTTATATATGGTATTCTGTATAGATTGTTGTACCTAACATGAGGAAAAAACCCATTTGTTTGGTTAATGCTTTTTTCTCCATATAGAGTGATATTCAAGTGTTTTAGTGTTTTCGTACATAAGATGTTGAAAAACACTCATAATAATATTTTTTCTTAATAACTCTTCGTTTTTCAATGTCCGTTAATTTGTGTGCATTTTGGCGTTTTCGTACCCAACAAGCTCAAAAACACTCAAAACACACATTTTTGGTAATGTCCTATTTCACCATAAAGGATGTTTTGCACGCTTTTTAGAAATTCGGTACGTAAGAAGCTCAAAACATTCAAAAGACACGTTTTCGATGTTTTATATATATTTTTTTTCCTATAATAGAGTCCTCCATGTTTTTTTTTTTTATGGGGTTGGTTTCTAATATGGTCAAAACACTCAAATGACACGTTTCCGGTATTATAATTTCTTTACATCAAATAGTGTGCTGTCTGCATTTTGGCGTTTTGGTAGCTAATGATCGGGAAAACTCTCAAAACACGAGTTTATAGTAATGTTGTCCTCTTTCTCCATAAAGGGTGTTTTTCATGCGTTTTAGAGTTTTAGTACGTAAGAAACTGAAAAACACTCAAAAGACAAGTTTTTGTTAATATTGATTGCTTTTCCTATACAGGTTGTCTTGCATGCACTTTGGTGTTTTTATATCTAACAAGCTCAAAAACACTCAGCATACAAGTTTTTCGTAATGTTGGTCTGTTTTTTTATGTATGGTGTTCACTATGCTTTTAGGCGTTTTGGTACCTATCATGGGGAAAAAAAAATTATAAAGTACGCTTTTGGTAATGTTGTTTTCTTTCTGCAAATATAGTATTATTCACGTGTTTTAGACTTTTGGTATCTATGAAGCTGAAAAAGACATAATACACCTTTATGTAAATATCGTTTCTTTTACCTATATAGGGTAATTTGCATACATTTTGGAGTTTTGTTACCTAACAAGCTAAAAAAAAATCTCAGAACATACGTTTTTGCTAATATTGTTTTGGACGCCTTTTATCGTTTTGGTACGTAAAAAGCTCAAAAACGCTCGATTTTGTTAATGTTATCTTGTTTTCCCATATAGGGTGTTTTCCTTGCTTTTTTAGCGTTTTGCTGCCTAATACGCTCAAAACACCTAAATTACAAGTTTCTGGTGGTTTTGCTACTGGTTTTGTTAATGTTTGTTTTTTTTATTTCTCTCTCTCATATAGAGTAATATTCACGTGTTTTAGCGTTTTGTACATAAAAAAAAATAAAAATTAAAAACACTCATAATACACGTTTCTGTTAATATCGTTTCGTTTCCTTAAATAGGGTTCTTTGCATGCAATATGGGGTCTAGTACCTAACAAGTTAAAAGACACTGAAATAAGAATTTTTTGCTAAAGTTTCCCATAAATGTTTCTTTGCTCACATTTTAGCGTTTTGTACGCTCAAAACACTAAAAAGAAACGTTTTTGACAATATTATTCTGTTTCTCCATGAAGTTTCTTTTCTATGCATTATAGTGTTTTGGTACGTAAAAAGCAGAAAACACTCAAAAGACACGTTTTTGTTTGTTTCTCCAGTATAGCTTACTTTCCATGCACTTTGGCGTTTTCGAAAACACTACTAATACATGTTTTTGTACCCTAAATGAGAAAAGGAAACGCGATTTCCAGAAAAGTGCCTTTTGAATGTTTATTGGCGCGCTAGGCACCAAAACGCTAAAATGCATGGAAAGCACCCTATAAAGGAAAACAAAACAACTTAACCAAAACGTCTGTTTTCAGTGTTTTTGAGTTTCTTACCTACCGAAACGCTAAATGGCATGAAAAAAAAAAAAAAACATGGAGAAATAATATTATCAAAAACAAATATTTCGTGTGTTTTTTGGGTTAAAAATGCATATATAGTATCTTAAATAGGAAAATGAAAAGACGTTACTAAAATGTGTACTATTGGTGTTTTTTTTTTTATTAGGTACGAAGTCGCTAAAATGCATGAATAACACTCTATATGAAATAACATTACCAAAAACGTATATTTTCAGTGTTATCACATTGTTATGAATGAAAACGCCATAATGCATGTAAAGCCCCCTATTTGAGGAAAGGAAACGAGATTTCAGAAACGTGTCTAAAATGTGTTCTTCAGCGTGTAAGGCACAAAAATGCTAAAAAGCATACAAATCACCTGATATGGGAATACAAAACAACATTAAGAAAACGTTTCTTTTGAGTGTCCTACGTACCAAAACGATAAAAAAAAAAAAAAAAAAACATCCTTTATGGAGAAACAGAATAACATTACCAAAAACAAATATTTTTAATGTTTTATAAGATTGTTACGTAAAAAAAACGCCTAAATGAATCGAAAATACCCTATATAGGAAAAATGAAAAGACATTACGAGAAACGTGTATTATGAGTGTTTTCGACCTTCTTAGTATCAAAAGGGTAAAACGCATGAATAACGTTCTATATGGAGAAAAAGAACAATATTGCCAAAAAAAAAATCGTGCATTTTGAGTGTTATGACATTGTTAGTTACCAAAAAGCCAAAATGCATGCAAAGACCCATATATAGATATATGAAACGACATTAAAAACGCATGAAAATACCCTATATGGAGAAACAGAATACATTTACCCAAAATGTGTATTTTGAGTGTTTTTGAGCTTGTTATGTATAAAATCGCCTATCATCAAACAAAACACCCTGCATATGGAAATGAAAGGACATTACGAGAAACGTTTGTTATGTTTTTTTTATTACTACTCTCTTAGGTACCAAATCAGTAAAAAGCTTCAATAGTGCTCTGAAGAAAAAGAACAAACTTACCAAAAACGTGTATTTTTTTACATTGATAATTACCAAAATGCCAACATGCATGTAAAGCAACCTATATGAAGAAATGAAACGAAATCACTAGAAACTAGTCTTTTGTTATTTTTTGAACGTGTTCGGCACCAAATCAGTAAGAAGCAACGAAATCACTCTATAGGGGAATACAAAACTACTAAAACGTCTCTTTAGAGTGTTTTTTTAGGTTCTTACGAACTAAAATGTCAAAATACACTCCTTTATGGAGAAGCAGAATAACATTAACAAAAGTAAGTGTTTTTGAGTGTTTTTTTTTATCATGTTACCTGTAAAAAACGCTTAAATACATGCAAAGATCCCTATATTTGGGAAACGAAAGGACATTACGAGAAATGTGTATTATGAATGTTATTAAGTTCCTTAAGTACCAAAACGTTAAAACCTACAAATAACACTCTTTATAGAGAAAAAAATAAATAAATAAAAAAATAGCATTTTTATTTTTTTGTTATTGATGTTCATAGGTACCAATATGCCAAAATTCTGCAAAAAATTCAGGGAAATTATGTGGAAAAAAGAACATTATCGAAAAAGTTATGTACCAAACCATAAAGTGTATGCAAAGCCACCTATTTGGGAAAATTTAACGACTTTACAAGAAACCTGTCTTTTGAGTGTTTTTCCGCATGTTAAGCAACAAAACGATAGATAATATGAAAGTCACTCTATATGGAAATCCAAAACAAAATTACTGAAAACGTGTCTTTTAAAAGATTTACGTAGAAAAATGCTAAAACGGATGCAAACCAACCAATATGAAAAAATAGAATAACATTACCAGAAAAGTATATTTTGTGTGTTTTTGAGCTTGTTACATGAAAAAAAAACCGCAAAAATGGATGCAAAGCACTGTATATTAGGAAAAAAAAAAGGACATCACGAGAAACGTGTATAATGAGTGTTTTATAGTTTCACCAGAATCACAAGGCAAAAAACGCAGAAACTCGTCTGTGTGGAGAAGTTTCTAAGATACCAAAATGCTGAAACTCATGAATAACACTCTTAATCAAGAAACAGAGCAACCTTACTAAATGCATGTATTTTAAGTGTTTTTTTACATTCTTAGTTACCAAAACCCCAAATTCCATGCGAAACTAGCTTTATGTGGGAAAAAAATGACATTACCAGAAAAGTGTCTTTGAGTGTTTTTGAGCGTGTTAGGCAATAAAGCAGGGCAATCATATTACATGGGAATAAAACCAACTTTTACGAAGAACTTGCCTTTTTTTGTGTTTTTGACACGCATTCAGTAAGGTTGTTCTGTTTCTCAATTAAGAGTGTTATTCATGAGTTGCAGCATTTTGGTATCTAGGAAACTTCTCCATATACACGAGCTTTTGCGTTTTTTGCCTTGTGTTTTTTTTTTAACTATAAAACATTCATTATATACTTTTCTCGCAATGTCACTTTGTTTCCCAATATAGAGTGCTTTGTATCAATTTTTGCGTTTCTTTGTAGGTAACAAGCTCAAAAACACTCAATATATATATTTTTGGTAATGTTTTTTTGCTTCTTGATATTGGTTGGTTTGCATCAGTTTTAGCATTTTTCTACGTAAAACACTGAGAAGACAGGTTTTCAATAATTTTCTTTTGGATTCCCACATAGAGTGAGTTCCTTATTATTTATCGTTTTGGTGCCTAACATGATGAAAAACACTCAAAAGACAGATTTCTGGTAATGTCTTCAATTTCCTCATATGCGAGGCCTTGCATGTCTTTTGAGTGTTTTTGAACGTGTTACGCAATAAAGCACTAAAAGGAAGGGCAATCACATTATATGGGAATAAAACCAAATTTTACCAAGAACTTTCCTTTAAATGTTTTTGAACTCCTTACATACGAAAACGCTAAAACGCATGCAAAATACATTTTATAGAGAAACAGAATAATATTACCAAATACATGTATTTTGAGTGTTTTTGATCATGTTATCTATAAAAACGCTTAAATACATGCAAAGAACCTTATGTTTGGGAAACGAAAGGACATTACGAGAAACGTGTATTATGAGTATTTTTTTTAAGTTCCTTCAGTACCTAAAAGCTAAAACCCACAAATAACACTCTTTATTCACAAAAAAAAAAAAATAATAATAATAATAATAATAAACAAAAAAATTAAAAAATAGGATTTTTTTTTTTTGTTATTCATCCTTATAGGTACCGAGATGCCAAAATTCTGCTAAAATTCAAGGAATTTATGTGGAAAAAAGAACATTACCAAAAAAGTTAATTATAGCTTTTTTTCGGATTGTTATGTACCAAACCCTAAAGTGCATGCAAAGCCACCTATATAGGGAAGTTAAACGACTTTACCAGAAACCTGTCTTTTCAGTGTTTTTTCAGCATGTTAGGCACCAAAACGATAAATAATATGGAAGTTAATTACTGAAAACTGAAAATTACTGAAAACGTGTCTTTTCAGTGTTTTACGTAGAAAAACGCTAAAGCGGATGCAAACCAACCTATATGAAGAAATAGAATAACATTACCAAAAAGATATATTTTGAGTGTTTTGGAGCTTTTTACCTACAAAAAAAAAATGCAAAAATGAATGTAAAGCACTCTATATTAGGAAACAAAAGGACATTACGAGAAACGTGTATAATGAGTGTTTTATAGTTTTAAAAGAACCACAAGGCAATAAACGCAAAAACTTGTGTATATAGAGAAATTTCTTACATAGAAAAAAAAAAGATGAAATGCAAGAATAACACTTTTAATCGATAAACAGAACTACCTTACCAAATTGTGTATTTTGAGTGTTTTTCACATTCTTAGTTACGAAAATGCCAAATTACATACGAAACTACCTTCATGTGTGAAAAAAATGACTACCAAAAAAGTGTCTTTTTATTTTTTTTGAGCGTGATATGCAACAAAGCACTAAAAAGCAGAACAATCACATTACATGGGAATAAAACCAACTTTTACGAAGAACTTGCCTTTAGGTGTTTTTTAACTCCTTACATACCAAATCGCTAAAACGCATGCAAAACACCCTTTATGGAGAAACAGAATAACATTACGAAAAACATGTATTTTGAGTGTTTTTGATCAAAGTAACCTATAAAAACGCTTAAATACTCGTACATGTAAAGAACCCTATGTTTGTATAACAAAAGGACATTACGAAAATCGTGTATTATGAGTGTTTTTAAGTTCCTTAAGTACCAAAAAGCTAAAACCCACAAATAACACTCTTTATAGAGAATTTTTTTTTTTTTTTGTTATTCATCTTCATAGGTACCGAGATGCCAAAATTCTGGCAAAATTCATGGAAATTTTATAAAAAAAATCATCATAAAAAAAAAATTTTAGCTTTTTTTCCGGAGTTATGTACAAACCTTGAAGTGCATGCAAATCCTCCTATATGGGGAAATTACACGACTTTACCAGAAACCTGTCTTTTGAGTGTTTTTAGCAATTTCAAAAATATTACTGAAAACGTGTCTTTCAGTGATTTAGGAAGAAAAACGCTAAAACGGATGTAAACCAACCAATATGAAGAAATAGAATAACATTACCAAAAAGATATATTTTGATGTGTTTTTGAGCTTGTTACCTACAAAAAATGCAAAAATGGATGGAAAACACTCTATATTAGGAAAGAAAAGAACATTACGAGAAACGTGTATAATGAGTGTTTTATAGTTTAACAAGAACCACAAGGTAAAAAACTCAAAACTCGTGTACATAAAGAAGTTTTTTGACATACCAAAAAGTTGAAACTCATGAATAACACTTTTAAATTTGAAACATAAATACTTTAGCAAATGTGTGTATTAGAAAAGTTTCTTACATATCAAAATGCTGAAAATCATGAATAATACTTTTAATTAAGAAATAGAACAACCTTACTAAATGCCTGTGTTTTGAGTTTTTTTCACATTCTTAGTTACCAAAACCCCAAATTCCATGCAAAACTAGCTTTATGTGGGAAAACAAATGATATTACCAGAAAAGTGTCTTTTGAGTGTTTTTGAGCGTGTTAGGCAATAAAGCACTAAAAAGCAGGGCAATCACATTACATGGGAATAAAAACAACTTTTACCAAGAACTTGCCTTTAAGTGTTTTTAGCTCATTACATACCAATACGCTAAAACGCATGCAAAACACCTTTTATGGAGAAACAAAATAAGATTACCAAAAACATATATTTTGAGTGTTTTTGATCATGTTATCTATAAAAACGCTCAAATACATGCAAAGAACCTTATGTTTGCGAAACGAAAGGACACTACGAGAAATGTGTATTATAAGTCTTTTTAAGTTCTTTAAGTACCAAAAAAGCTAAAACGCATAAATAAGACTCTTTATTTAGAAAAAAAAAAGTAAGAAAATGAAAAAAATAGGATTTTTTTTTTTTTTTTTGTTATTCATCTTCATATGTACCGAGATGCCAAAATTCTGGGAAAATTCAGGAGTATTATATGATAAAAGAAAATTATCAAAAAAGTTAATTTTAGCTTTTTTTTCGGACTGTTATATACCAAACCCTAAATTGCATGCAAAGCCTCCTATATGAGGAAATTAAACGACCTTAAGAGAAATCTGTGTTTTGAGTGTTTTTTTCAGAATGTTAGGCACCAAAACGATAAATAAATAAGGAACTCACTCTATATGGGAATTCAAAACAAAATTACTGAAAACGTGTCTTCTCAGTGTTTTACGTAGAAAAACGGTAAAACGGATGCAAACCAACCAATATAAAAAAAAATAGAAAAACATTACCAAAAAGGTATATTTTGAGTTTTTCTGAGCTTGTTACCTACAAATAACATGAAAATTGATGCAAAGCACTCTATATTAGGAAATAAAAGGACATTGCATGAAAAGTGTATAATAAGTGTTTTATAGTTCAAAAGAACCAAAAGGCAAAGAACGCAAAAACATGTGGATAAGTTTCCTAGATACCAAAATGCTGAAACTCATGAATAACATTCCTAATTGAGAAACAGAACAACCTTACTAAATGCGTGTATTTTGAGAGCTTTTCACATTCTTAGTTACCAAAACCCCAAATTGCATGCGAAACCAGCTTTATGTGAGAAAAAAATGACATTACCAGAATAATGTCTTTTGAGTGTTTTTGAGCCTGATAGGCAATAAAGTACTAAAAAGCAGGGCAATCACATTACATTTGAATAAAACCAATTTTTATCAAGAACACGCCTTTAAGTGTTTTTGAGCTCCTTATATACTAAACCGCTAAAACTTATGTAAAACAAACTTTATGGAGAAACAGAATAAAATTTTGAGTGTTTTTGATCGTGTTATCTATAAAAACGCTTAAATACATGCAAAGAACCTTATGTTTGGGAAAGAAAAGGACATTACGAGAAACGTATATTATGAGTGTTTTTAAGTTTGTTAAGTACCAAAAACCTAAAACCCACTCTTTATTTAGAAAAATAAATAAATAAAAAAAAAAAAATAGGATTTTTTTCTTTTTTTCTTTTTTTATTTTTTGTTATTCATCTTCATAGGTACCGAAATGCCAAAATTCTGCGAAAATTCAAGGCAATTATATGATAAGAGAAAATTATCAAAAAAGTTGATTTTAGCTTTTTTTTTCGGACTGTTATGTACCAAACCCTGAACTGCATTCAAAGCCTCTTATATAAGGAAATTAAACGACCTTACCAGAAATCTGTCTTTTGAGTGTTTTTCAGCATGTTAGTCACCAAAATGATAAATAATAAGGAACTCACTTTATATGGGAATGCAAAACAAAATTACTGAAAACGTGTCTTTCCAGTGTTTTACGTAGAAAAACGCTAAAATAAATGCAAACCAACCAATATCAAGAAATAGAAAAAAACATTACCAAAAAGGTATATTTTGATTGTTTTTGAGCTTGTTACCTACAAAAAAACGCTAAAATTGATACAATGCACTCTATATTGGGAAACAAAGGGACATTGCAAGAAAAGTGTATAATGAGTGTACTATAGTTCAAAAGAACAACAAGGCAAAAAGCGCAAAAACTCGTGTATATGGAGAAGTTTCTTAGATACCAAAATGCTGAAACTCATGAATAACACATGAGAAACAGAACAACCTTACCAGATTCGTGTATTTTGAGTGTTTTTCATATTCTTAGTTACCAAAAATCTAAATTTCATGCGAAACCAGATTTATGTGCGAAAACATGACATTTCCAGAAAAATGTCTTTTGAGTGTTTTTGAGCGTGATAGGCAATAAAGCACTAAAAAGTAGGGCAATTACTTTTCATTGGAATAAAACCAATTTTTTACCAAGAACTTGCCTTTAAATGTTTTTGAGCTCCTTATATACCAAACCGCTAAAACGTTTGCAAAACAAACTTTATGGAGAAACAGAATAACATTACCAAAAACATGTAATTTGGGTGTTTTTTATCATGTTATCTATAAAAACGCTTAAATACATGCAAAGAACATTATGTTTGGGAAACAAAAGGACATTATGAGAAACGTGTATTATGAGTGTTTTTATAAGTTCCTTAAGTACCAAAAAGCTAAAACCCACAAATAACACTCTTTATTTAGAAAAAAAAAAAAAATAGGAATTTTTTTTTCATCTTCATAGGTACCGAGATGCCAAAATTCTGGAAAAATTCAGGAAAGTTATATGAACAAAAGAATATTATCAAAAAAGTTAATTTTAGTTTTTTTTTCGGACTGTTATGTACCAAACCCTAAAGTGCATGCAGTGTCTCCTATATGAGGAAATTGAACGACCTTACCAGAAATCTGTCTTTTGAGTGTTTTTTAGGATGTTAGGCACTAAAACGATAAATAATAAGGAACTCACTCTATATGGGAATCCAAAACAAAATTACTGAAAATGTATCTTCTCAGTGTTTTACATAGAAAAACGCAAAAACTCGTGTATATAAAGAAGAATTGAGAAACAGAACAACCTTAGTAAATGCGTGTATTTTGAGTGTTTTTCATATTCCTAGTTAGCAATACCCAAAATAGCATGCAAAATTAGCTTTATGAGGGAAAAAAATTAAATGATCAGAAGTGTCTTTTAATTGTTTTTGAGCGTGTTAGGCAATGAAGTACTAAAAAGCAGGGCAATCACATTACATGGGAATAAGACTAACTCTTACCAAGAACTTGCCAATATGTGTTTTTGAGCTCCTTACATACCAAACCGCTAAAACGCATGGAAAACAAACTTTATGGAGAAATAAAATAACATTACCAAAAACATGTATTTTGAGTGTTTTTTTATAATGTTATCTATAAAAACGCTTAAATACATGCAAAGAAACTTATGTTTGGGAAACGTAAGGACATTACGAGAAATGTGTTTTATGAGTGTTTTTAAGTTCCTTAACTACCAAAAAGCTAAAATCCACAAATAACATAATAATATATATATATATATATATATATATATATATATATATATATATATATATATATATATATATATATATATATATATATATATATATATATATATATATATATATATATATATATATATATATATATATATATATATATATATATATATATATATATATATATATATAATAATAATATATAATAATAATATATATATATATATATATATATATATATATATATATATATATATATATATATATATATATATATATATATATATATATATATATATATATATATATATATATATATATATATATATATATATATATATATATATATATATATATATATATATATATATATATATATATATATATATATATATATATATATATACTCGTATATATATATTAAAAAAATGTGTCGAGTGTTTTTCAGCTTACGTACTAAAACGGTAAAACGCATGGAAAACACTGTTTGTGGAGAAAAAAAATACCAACAATGTGTATTTTGAGTTATCACCGTAATAAGTAGTAAAACGCCAAAATGCATGCAGAGCTCCTATATGAAGTAACGAAACGACATTTCTAAAAGCGTGTCATTTAGGTGTTTTTTTTTTTTTAGGGTATTAGGCACCAAAACGTAAAAAAAAAAAAAAAAAAACATGGAAAATACCCTATATAGGAAAATGAAACAACTTCAATAAAATCGAATACTTTGTGTGCTTTTGAGCTTCTTACGTAACAAAACGATAACTAAACTAAACAAAAACTTGTGTTTGAGTGTTTTTGAGCTTGTTAGATAAGTAATCGCCAAAATGCATGCAAAGTTTCAGATATGGAGAAAAGAAAAGATATTAACGCTGTTTTTCAGCTTCTTATATAACGAAACGCTAAAACACGTAAATAGCATTCTATATGAAGAAACAGATCATCATTACGAAAAACGTGTATTATGGGTGCTTTTCCCCATGTTAGGGACCAAAACGACAAAATACATATAAAGCATCCTATATGAAGAAACAGAACGACATGATCACAAACATGTATTATGAATATTTTTGAGTTTGTGAGTTATCAAAACGCCAAAGTACATGCAAAGCACCCTATAGAAGAAGAAAAAAAAATATTACCAAAAACATATCTTTTGAGCGTTTTTCAGCTTCGTACGTACCGAAACTGTAAAAAGGATTGAAAACGCACTTTACTGAGAAATAGAACATTAAAAAAAAAAAAACGTGTGTTTTAAGTGTTTTTAAGTTAGGTACCAAAACGACAGAATGCATGTAGAATACCTTGTCTGGAGTAACTAAAAGATAGTACCTGTAACGTGCCATTTGGAAATTTTCGAGCAAATTAGGCAACAAAAAGCAAAAAAGCATGGAAATAGCTCTATATGAGAAAAGAAAACAACATTGTCAAAAACGTTTCTTTTTAGTGTTTTTGAGAGTACAAAACACTAAAATGTGAGCAAAGAAACATTTATGGGAAATTTTAGCAAAAAATTCTTATCTCAGTCTTTTAACTTGTTAGGTACCCATATTGCCCCATAAACCCCATATTGCATGCAAAGGACCCTATTTGAGGAAACGAAACGATATTAACAGAAACATGTATTATGAGTGTTTTAATTTATTTATTTTTTTTTTTTATGTACCAAAACACTAAAACACGTGAATATTATTCTATATGAGGGAAAAAAAAAAAACATTAACAAAACCAGTAGCAAAACATCACCAGAAACTTGTCATTTAGGTGTTTTGAGCATATTAGGCAGCAAAACGCTTAAAAAGCAAGGAAAACACCCTATATGGGAAAACGAGATAACCTTAACAAAATCGAGTGTTTTTGAGCTTCTTACGTAACAAAACGATAAAAGATGTCCGAAACAATATTAGCAAAAACGTATGTTCTGAAATTTTTTTAGCTTGTTAGGTAACAAAACGCCAAAATGTATGCAAATTACCCTATATAGGTAAATGAAACGATATTAACATAAAGGTGTATTATGTCTTTTTCAGCTTCATAGATACCAAAAGTCTAAAACACGTAAATAATACTATATTTGCAGAAACAAAACAACATTACCAAAAGCGTACTTTATGAGTTTTTTCCCCATGATAGGTACCAAAACGCCTAAAAGCATAGTGAACACCATACATAAAAAAACAGACCAACATTACGAAAAACTTGTATGCTGAGTGTTTTTGAGCTTGTTAGATACAAAAACACCAAAGTGCATGCAAGACAACCTGTATAGGAAAAGCAATCAATATTAACAAAAACTTGTCTTTTGAGTGTTTTTCAGTTTCTTACGTACTAAAACTCTAAAACGCATGAAAAACACCCTTTATGGAGAAAGAGGATATTACTATAAACGTGTTTTTTGAGAGTTTTCCCGATCATTAGCTACCAAAACGCCAAAATGCAGACAGCACACTATTTGATGTAAAGAAATTATATTACCGGAAACGTGTCATTTCAGTGTTTTGAGCATAATAGAAACCAACCCCAACAAAAAAAATATATACATATATATAATATCGAAAACGTGTCTTTTGAATGTTTTTGAGTTTCTTACGTACCAAATTTCTAAAAATCGTGCAAAACATCCTTTATGGTGAAATAGAACATTACCAAAATTGTGTGTTTTGAGTCTTTTTGAGCTTGTTGGGTACGAAAACGCCAAAATGCACACAAATTAACGGACATTGACAAACTAAAAGTTATTAAGAAAAAATATTATTATGATATGAATTATTATAATTATTAATTAATAATTAACTAATAATAATTAATTAATTAATTAATTAATAATAATTAATTAATAATAATTAATTATAAAAAATATTTCGAGTGTTTCTGAGTTAGTTAAGTAGAAAAACGCCAAAATGCATATATGATATCTTAAATGGGAAAATGAAAAGACGTTATTAAAATGTGTACTATTGGTGTTTTTTTTTTTTTACTTATTAGATACGAAGTCGCTAAAATGCATGAATAACACTCTATATGAAATAACATTACCAAAAACGTAAATTTTCAGTGTTTTCACATTGTTATGAATCAAAACGTCATAATGCATGTAAAGCCCCCTATTTGGGGAAAGGAAACGAGATTTCAGAAACGTATCTAAAATGTGTTCTTCAGTGTGTTAGGCACAAAAATGCTAAAAAGCATACAAATCACCTGATATGGTAATACAAAACAACATTAAGAAAACGTTTCTTTTGAGTGTCCTACGTACCAAAACGATAAAAGAATAAACAAAAAAACATAGAAAACATCCTTTATGGAGAAACAGAATAACATTACCAAAAACAAGTATTTTGAGTGTTTTGTAAGATTGTTACGTAAAAAACGCCTAAATGAATCGAAAATACCCTATATGGGAAAAATGAAGTCATTACGAGAAACGTGTATTATGAGTGTTTTTGACCTTCTTAGTATCAAAAGGGTAAAACGCATGAATAACACCCTATATGGAGAAATAGATATATGAAACGACATTAAAAACGCATGAAAATACCCTATATAGAGAAACAGAATACATTTACCAAAAACGTGTATTTTGAGTGTCTTTGAGCGTATTATGTACAAAATCGCTTATCATCAAACAAAACACTCTGCATATGGAAATGAAAGGACATTACGAGAAACGTTTGTTATGTTATTTTTTTTTATTACTTTTTTAAGTACCAAATCAGTAAAAAGCTTCAATAGTCCTCTGAAGAAAAAAAACAACCTTACCAAAAACGTGTATTTTTTTACATTGATAATTACCAAAACGCCAACATGCATGTAAAGCAACCTATATGAAGAAACGAAACGAAATCACTAGAAACTTGTCTTTTGTTATTTTTTTGAGCGTGTTAGGCAGCAAATCAGTAAGAAGCAACGAAATCACCCTATAGGGGAATACAAAACAACTTTACTAAAACGTGTCTTTGGAGTGTTTTTTTTTTTTTAGGTTCTTACGCACTAAAATGTCAAAATACATGCAAACACCCTGTTAGGTACCAAAGCACCAAAAAGACCCTATATGAGGAAATGAAAGGACATAACAAAAAACGTGTATTATGAATTTATTTTTTTTCTAGCTTCTTAGGTACCAAAACACTAAAATAAATGAGTAGCACACTGTATGGAGAAAGAGAAACAAATTACCAAAATCGTGTAATTTGAATGTTTTTCACATTGTCAGGTAGCAAAATACCATAATGCTTGCTCGCTATACGAGAAAATTTTACAATAATGTAAGAAATGTGTTTTTATGTATTTTTCACATAAATGCTAAATAGCATACAAAGCACCTTATATAGAAATGCAAAATAATAAGCATGTCTTTTAAGTGTTTTAAACTTTTTACGTACCAAAACGCTAAAACACGTGCAACAAACACGAATAACCTTACCAAATAGAAAAAACCTTATCAAAAATGTGTATTTTTAGTCTTTTTGAGACTGTTACGTACATCATATTAAAAATGCATGTAAAGCACCCTGTATGGGGAAACGATAGAACATTACGAGAAACGTGCATTGTCAGTGTTTTCAGTCTCTTAGGTACCAAACACTAAACCGCTTGAATGAAAATTGAATATATCCTATATTTCTTAATAGAGAAACAGAACATCACCAAAAACGTGTTTTTATTTATTTATTTTTTTTTTTTACCTTGTTATGTACCAAAACGTCAAAATACATACGAAGCATCCTATATGGGAAAATAGAAAGACATTAGGAGAAAAAAGTTTTATTAGTGTTTTTGAGCTTCCTAAGTACCAAAACGCTAAAACGCATGAATAGCACCCTATATAGAGAAAAAGAACAACATTACCTGAAACCTTTATTTTGAGCGTTTCTCATATTATGTAGCAAAACATCATAATGCATGCAGATCTCTATATGAAGAAGCAAAACTATATTACAGGAAACTTGAGTGTTAGGAATCAAAATGCTAAAAAGCATTGAAAGCACCCTATTTGGCAATATAAAATAACATTACCAAGAAAGTATCTTTAGAGTGCTTTTGACCTTCTTACGTGCGAAATCGCTGAAACGCATGCAAAACAACCTTTACGGAGAAACAGAATAACATTACCAAAAACTTGTATTTTAATTGTTTTTGCGCTTCTTAAGTATAAAAATGCCAAATTACACGCAAAGCATCCTACATGGAGAAAAGAAAGGACATTACGAGAAAAGTGTATTATGAGAGATTTTGAGCTTTTTAGGTACCAAAACTCAAAAACACGTGGTTAGCACTTTATATGGAAAAACAACTCTACCGAAAACTTTTACTTAAACTTTTTTCATATTGTTAAGTACCAAAAGTCAAAATACATTGGAAGCCCCCTTTATCGGGAAACGAAACGACATTATCATCAACGTGTCTTTTCAGTGTTTTTGAACGTGTTCGACACCAAAACGCTAAAAAAAAAAAAGCATGGAAAGCGCTCTATAAAGGAATACAAAACAACATTACTAAAAACGTGTTTTATAGGTTCTTATGTACAGAAACGCTAAAACCCAAGCAAAACACCCTTTATGGAGAAGCGAAATAAATATTTCGTTGATAAATTACATTCAGGACAGTTAGGGAACATCACCTAGAGAAGAATAAGATCACAGAAAAATGGTCCTAAATGGATGACTGAGGTTAAAACACTACATAGGGCGAAAGAGAAGTATATATGAGATTAAAGACAGGGAAAGTGGTTTTAAGGCCATAATATAATGAATTAGAAAAGTCAGGAGTTTAACAAGGAAAGCTAAAAATAGTTATGAATTAAAGGTAGCCAGCCAAGCGAAGATGGACCCCAAGGGATTTTATCAGGCATATAAGACGAAGAATAGAGAAACAATAGTTCCTTAAAGACAACAGAATGGGACCTGCTTAATTGTTGAGAGGAGATTAGTAAAATTGTGAACAAGTATTTTTTAACTGTCTTTGCCCAGGAAAACATGCAGAATTTGCCGAATAGTGAGAAGATATTTAGAATAGAAGAGAATGAGAAGCTGACAGATATTACCATAACTAAAGAGATAGTGAAACAGGAGTAGATAAGCTGAAAAGTTCAAGTCACCAGGACCAGATGAAATATATTCCAGAGTATTTAAGAGTTGGAAAAAGGTTATAAGTAATCTGGATAAGGTCATGGCCAAGCGGCAGGCGACAGAGTGTTGTAATAAACGGCTCTAAATCCGAGTGGGGTAAAGTAATTAGTGGGGTGATAAAGGGATTATTAGTATTAGGGCCGATGTTCCTTGTAATATATGTCAGTGACTTGGATAGTGGAATTAGTAGTGCTGTTAATAAATTTGCGGATGACACGAGAGTATGTAGATTAATTAGGTCAGAATCGCATACCATCGCCTTGCAGGCAAATTTGGATAGGATGAACGAATGGACAGACAGATGGCAAATGCAGTTTAATATCAAGAAATGCAAAGCACTTAGCGTAAGTAGAAGAAACCCACACAGTAGTTACACAATGAACAACCAAGTTCTGGTAGGTTCAGGGTAAGAAAAAGATTTGAGATTTAAAGTTAGCTCTGAACTCCGTCTAAGAAAGCAATGCAAAGAGGCCAGAAACAAAGCAAATAGTGTATTATGATTAATTTTTAGGAGTGCTAAAAGTAAAACTCCCGAAGTAATATTAAAGTTACATTTAGCGCTGGTCAGACTTCATCTAGACTACGCTGTCCTATTCTGGTCACCACATCACAGGAAGGATAAAGGTCTATTAGAATCACTTCAAAGGAGAATGACTAAAAGGATACAGGGGATGAGGAGTATTCCTTACGAAGCGAGATTCAAGCTGTTAAATTTACATTCTTTAGAGAGACGTAGGTTAAGAGTGGACCTGATAGAAGTCTTTAAGAGGTATATGGGTTATAACAAGGGGAACATAAGGAAAATTCTTAGAATCTGTAACCATGATAGAACAATAAAAATAGAACATTAAGTTTTTAGGCTTGAGCCTGAAAACTTGATGTTCAAAAAGGAAACAGGAAGGAATTGGTTTTCAAATACAGTAGTAGATGATTGGAACGGACTTAGTAATCAAGCTGTTAGTGCTGAGGCATTTGGCACTGTAAGAGAAAATTACACATTTATAGATGGGGATGATAGGTGGAAATACGTAGGCATATTTCATACAAGTACTGCCACGTGTAGGCCTGATGCCTTCTTGCAGATTTACTTATTTCTTATGTTCTTATGTTCTTATTACCAAAAGCGTGTATTGTCAGTGTTTTTCAGCTCTTCCGTGAAAAATAAAATGCCAAAATGCATGCAAAGCACCCTAAATGAAGAAAAAAAGCGACATTACGAGAAACGTGCATTATAAGTGTTTTTGAGATTCTTAGATACCAAAACGCTGAAACTCATGAATAACACTCTTAATTGAGAAACAGAACAACCTTACCAAATGCGTGTATTTTTAGTGTTTTTCACAGTTTTGGTTACCAAAAGCCCAAATTGCATACGAAACTAGCTTTATGTGGAAAAAAAAAAAAGACATTTCCAGAAAAGTGTCTTTTGAATGTTTTTGAGCGTGTTAGGCAATAAAGCACTAAAAAGCAGGGGAATCACATTACATGGGAATAAAACCAACTTTTACCAAGAACTTGCCTTTAAGTGTTTTTCAGCTCCTAACATACCAAAACGCTAAAACGCATGCAAAACACCCTTTATGAAGAAACAGAATAACATTACCAAAAACATGTATTTTGAGTGTTTTTGATCATGTTACCTATAAAAACGCTTAAATACATGCAAAGAATCTTATGTTTGGGAAACGAAAGAACATTTCGAGAAACGTGTATTATGAGTGTTTTTAAGTTCTTTAAGTACCAAAAGGCTAAAACCCACAAATAACACTCTTTATAGAGAAAAAAAAAATCAATAAATAAATAAAAAAATAGAATTTTTTTTTATTCATCTTCATAGGTATCGAGATGCCAAAATTCTGCCAAAATTCAGGGAAATTATGTGAAAAAAGAACATTATGAAAAAAGTTAATTTTAGCTTTTTTTCGGACTATTATGTACCAAACCCTAAAGTGCATGCAAAGCCACCTATATGGGGAAATTAAACGACTTTACCAGAAACCTGTCTTTTGTGTTTTTTTTTCAGCATGTTAGGCACCAAAACGATAAATAATATGGAAGTCACTCAATGTAGGAATCCATCACAAAATTACTGAAAAGGTGTCTTTTCAGTGTTTTCCGTAGAAACACGCTAAAACGGATGCAAACCAACGAATATGGAGAAATAGAATAACATTACCAAAAAGGTATATTTTGAGTGTTTTTGAGCTTCTTACCTTCAAAAAACGCGAAAATGGATGGAAAGCACTCTATGTTGGGATACAAAAGGACATTACAAGAAACGTGTATAATGAGTGTTTTATAGTTTCACATCAGCCACAAGGCAAAAATCGCAGAAACTCGGTGTATATGGAGAAGTTTCTTAGATACCAAAATGCTGAAACTCCGAAATATCACTCTTAATTGAGAATACAGAACAACCTTACCAAATGCATGTATTTTGAGTGCTTTTCACATTCTTAGTTACCAAAACCAAAAATTGCATGCGAAACTAGCTTTATGTGGGAAAAAAATGACATTACCAAAAAAGTGTCTTTTAAGTGTTTTTGAGCGTGATAGGCAATAAAGCACTAAAAAGGAGGGCAATCACATTATTTGGGAATAAAACCAACTTTTACCAAGAACCTGCCTTTACATGTTTTTGAGCTTCATACATACCAAAACGCTAAAACGCATGCAAAACACCCTTTATGGAGAAACAGAATAACATTACCAGAAACATGTATTTTGAGTGTTTTTGATCATGTTACCTATACAAACTTCTAAATACATGCAAAAAACCCTATGTTTGGAAAATGAAAGGATATCACGAGAAACGTGTATTATGAGTGTTTTTTAAGTTCGTTATGTATGAAAAAGCTAAAACCCACAAATAACACTCTTTATAGAGTGTTTTCTTACCTAACAATGTGAAAAACACTCAAAAAGCACATTTTTGTAATCTTGTTCTTTTCTCCATATAGAGTGGTCTTCAATGTGTCAAATAGGTCTTGGTACCTTAGAAATAATAAAAAAAAGCACTCATAATAAAAGTTTCTTCTAATGTCTTTTCGTTTCCCCTTGCAAAGTGTTTTGCATGCAGTTATGTTTCTTTTTATTTTTTATGTAGGAAGGATACTGGCCAAGGGCAACAAAAATCTAATAAGAAAAATGCCCACTGAAATGCCAGTCCCATAAAAGGGTCAAAGCAGTGGTCAAAAATTGGTGGATAAGTGTCTTGAAACCTCCCTCTTGAAGGAATTCAAGTCATAGGAAGGTGGAAATACAGAAGCAGGCAGGGAGTTCCAGAGTTTACCAGAGAAAGGGATGAATGATTGAGAATACTGGTTAACTCTTGCGTTAGAGAGGTGGACAGAATAGGGGTGAGAGAAAGAAGAAAGTATTGTGCAGCGAGGTCGCGGAAGGAGGGGAGGCATGCAGTTAGCAAGATCAGAAGAGCAGTTGGCATGAAAATAGCTGTAGAAGACAGCTAGATATGCAACATTGCGGCGGTGAGAGAGGGGCTGAAGACAGTCAGTTAGAGGAGAGGAGTTGATGAGACGAAAACCTTTTGATTCCACCCTGTCTAGAAGAGCAGTATGAGTGGAACCCCCCCAGACATGTGAAGCATACTCCATACATGGACGGATAAGACCCTTGTACAGAGTTAGCAGCTGGGGGGGTGAGAAAAACTGGCGGAGAGGTCTCAGAACACCTAACTTCATAAAAGCTGTTTTAGCTAGAGATGAGATGTGAAGTTTCCAGTTTAGATTATAAGTAAAGGACAGACCGAGGATGTTCAGTGTAGAAGAGGGAAGCAGTTGAGTGTCATTGAAGAAAAGGGAATTTTATATGTAAAAAGAAAAAAAATTGTTTATGGTAATAAAGGGTGTTTTGCATACATCTCAGCGTTATGGTACGTAAGCAGCTGAAAATACCCAAAAGATAAATTTTTGGTTGTCTTCTTCTCTCATATAGGTAGCTTTCCATGCTTTTTATAACTTTCGTACCTACCACGTTCATCAACACTCAAAAGACATGTTTCTGGAAATGTCGTTTCATTTTTCCATAGATGGTGCTCTGGAGGCATTTTGACGTTTTGGTACATATAATTGTGAAAAACACTCAAAATAAACGTTTTTGGTAATGTTCTGTTTCTCCATATACAGTGGTACTAAATAGTTTTCGCGTTTGGTACCTAAGATGCTCAAATACACTAATAATACATCTTTCTCGTAATGTCCTTTATTTTATCCATATTGGGTGATTTCCATGCATTTTGGCGTTTTGTTACGTAACAATGTGAAAAAAAACACTCAAAATATACGTTTTCGGTAATGTTCTTTTGTTTCTTCATATATAATGTTATACATGGGTTTATGCATTTTGCTACCTAAGAATCTCAAAACACTGATAAATGAAGTGTCTTTATTTCTTTTCGTATCGCCATTTAGGATACTTTGCATGCATTTTTGCTTTTTTTTTTATACGTAAGAAGCTAAAAAAAAAAATCAAAATACACGTTTCTGGTAATGTTATTCTGTTTCTCCATAAAATGTGCTTTGCATGCATTTTAGCGCTTTGGTACGTAAGTAGCTGTAAAAACTCTCAAAAGACACGCTTTTGGTAATGTTTTGCTTTTCCAAATAGGGAGCTTTTGTTGCTTTTTAGCGTTTTGGTATCTAATATGTTGTGTTTCTCCAAAGAGAGTATTATTCATGCATTTTCGCGTTTTGGTACGTGAGAAGCTCAAAAACGCTCTTAATATAAGTTTCTCATAATGTCTTTGGTTACTTTGGTTACGTAACAAGCTCAAAACATCGAAAATACACGCTTTTTTGGTAATGTTATTCAGTGTTTCCAAAAAAAAGGCGTTTTGGATGCGTTTAAGTGTTTTTGTATATACGTAGCTTATAAGCACTGAAAAGAAAAGTTTTTGTCTTTTGTTTTCTCCTATAGGGTGCTTTCCTTGGTTTTTAGCTACTTGGTACCTAACTCTCTCATAAACACTGAAAGGACATGTTTCTGGAAATGTTTCCTCTCCCCATATAGTATGCTTTGCATGCATTTTCGCGTTGCGGTACCTAATAACGTCAAAAAGGCCTTATAACACAAATTTTGGTTAATCTTGTTCTGTTTCTCCATATACAGTATTGTTAATACGTTTTAGTGTTCTGGTACCTATGAAGCTCAATAGCACTCAAAATATACGTTTCTTTTAATGTTTTATTTTCCCCTTTTAGGGTTATATCCACGAATTTTATCGTTTTTGTATGTAACAGGCTCAAAATCTCTCAAAATGCATGTTTTTGGTTAAGGTGTTGAATTTCTCCATAAATTGTGTTTTGCAACCGTTGTAGCGGTTTGGTACGTAAGTAGCTTAAAACACTTAATGTTTTCCCATTTACGGTACTTTCCATGCTTCTTAAGAGCTTTTTGTGCCTAACAAAATCATAAATTCTTAAAAGACATGTTTCTGGAAATGTCGTTTTTTTTCCCCATATCGGGTGCTTTGCATGCATTTTGGCGTTTTGATACCTAACAAAGCTAAATACACTTAAAATACGCGTTTTCTTCATAGAGAATGCAAATCATACGTTTTATCGTTTTGGTACCTAATAAGCTAAAAAAAAAAAAAAATCATAATACTAGTTTCTCTTAAAGTCTTTTCGTTTTCTTATATAGGGTACTTTATATGCATTTTGACGCTTTTGTACATACCAACCTGAAAAATCGCTAAAAATGCTCGTTTTTGGTAATGTTTTTGTTTCTGCATGAAGGGTGTTTTGCATGTTTTATCGTTTTGGTACATTATGAATTTAAACACTTCCAAACACGTGAAAAGTCACGTTATTTCTTTTTCCCTTCCAACATAGTGCTCTTTTCATACTTCTTAGTGTTTTGGTGCCTAACACGTACAAACACTCTCTAAAGATAGGTTTCTTTTAATGTCGTTTTGTGTCGTCTTTTAGAAGTCTTTGCATGTATTTTTGCGTTTTGGTACCTAATAATATGAAAACCACTCAAAATATATATTTTCATTCGTGTTGTTTTGTTTCTCCATATAGAATACTATTAAGGTGCCTTTGTGTTTCGTACCTAAAAAGCTCAAAAGCTCTCATAATACACGTTTCTCGAAATGTCTTCGTTTCCCGGCATAGGGAACTTTGCATACATTTCGGCGTTTTTCTACTTACATACCTCAAAAACACTGAAAATATAGTTTTTTTTTTTGTATTGTTATTTTGTTTCTCCATAAAGCATGTTTTGCGTCTGTTCAAGCATTTTGATATAAAAATAGCTCAAAAACACTAAAAAAATACTATTTTTTGGGTAATTTTGTTTTGTATTCCCATATAGGATGCTTTCCATTTTTATTTTTTTAGAGTTTGGTGCTTAATACGCTCATAAACACTCAAAATTCACGTTTCTGAAAATTTCGTTTCGTTTCTCCCATAGTTTGCACTTTGCATGAATTTCGACGTTTTGGTACATAACATTGTGAAAACAAAAAAAATACACGTTTTTATTAATGTTGCTCTGTTACTCCATATAGAGTGGTATTCATGCATTTTCGTATTTTTCAACCTAATAAGGTCTAAAACACTTACAATATACGTTTCTCGTAATGTCTTTTCGTTTCCCCATATCGGGAACTTTACATGAATTTTGATCATTTTTTACGCTTAAAACATTAAAAATACACGTTTTCCCGTTTCTCCATAAAAGGTGTTTTGCATGCGCCTTTGCGTTTTAGTATAAGTAGCTCAAAACAATGAAAAGACTTTTTTGTAATGTTTTGTTTTCCCATGTATAGCTCTTTCCTTGCTTTTTAGCGTTTTGGTACCTTATACGCTTACAAACACTGAAAAGACACGTTTCTAGAAGTGTCGTATTTTCCCTCATATATCATGGTTTTCATGCATTTTAGCGTTTTTGTTTCTGCATATAGAGTGCTATTCATTCGCTTTAGCGTTTTGGTACCTAATAATTTGAAAACACTCAAATTGCACGTTTCTCGTAATGCACTTTCGTATCCATATATAGTGTACTTTGCATGCATTTTGGCGCTTTTGTACGTGACAAGCTTAAGAAATAAAATGAAATACTAGTTTCTGGTAAGGTTATTTGTTTTTTCCATGAAGGGATTTTTGCAAGCATTTTAGCGGTTTTGTACGTTAGTAGCTGAAAAATACCCCCAAAAATACGTTTTTTGGGGAATGTTGTTTTTGCTTTTCCAGTATAGGGAAGTTTTCATGCTTTTTACTGTTTTGTTGTTAACAAGTTCATATACACATATACTTGGAAATTATATAAAAAAAAAAAAAAAAAAAAACTGCCAAAAACGTGTCTTTTGAGTTTTTTTTTCAGCTTCTTACGTACCAAGAAGGTAAAATGCATGAAAAACACCGTTTGTGGAAAAACAGAATAATATCACCAAAAAGAAATCGTTTGAGAGTTTTTGAGCTTGTTAGGTAGAAAAACGCCATAATGTATGGAAAGTATTCTATATGAAGAAAGAAAAAGACATTACGAGAAACGTGTATTATGAGTAAATTTGAGCTTCTTAGGTAGCAAAATGTGAAAACGCATGAATAGCACTGTGTATGGATAAACATAACAACATTACCAAAAACGTGTATTTTGAGTGTTTTTTCATATTGTTAGGTGCCAAAAAGCCAAAATGTATGGAAGCCCACTAACTAACAAACAAAACTAAATTTAATGAAACGTGTCTTTTGAATGTTTATGAAACTGCTAGGTATCAGAATGCTAAAAAGCATGGAAAGATCACCATATGGGAATAAAAAAATTTATAAAAAACATGTCTTTTCAATCTTTTTGAGCTTCTTACGTACCAAAACGCTAATACGCTTGCAAAACACTCTTTATGGAGAAACAGAATAAAATTGCCAAAAACAAGTAT
This sequence comes from Scylla paramamosain, assembly GCF_035594125.1. Classification (NCBI taxonomy): domain Eukaryota; kingdom Metazoa; phylum Arthropoda; class Malacostraca; order Decapoda; family Portunidae; genus Scylla; species Scylla paramamosain. The sequence continues at coordinate 10,349,536 of NC_087178.1, forward strand.
TTTATTTGTTTATGAGCTTGTTACGTAGAAAACGCAAAAATGCATGCAAAGTAACCTTTATGAGGAAATGAAACGATGTTTCCAGAAACTTGTCTTTTGAGTGTTTAGATACTAAACCGATATAAAGCTTGGAAATCACTTGATTTGAACAACAAAACAACACTAAGGAAAACGAGTCTTTTAAGTGTTTTTGAGCTTATTACATACCAAAAACCTAAGCCGGATGCAAAAAAAAAAAAAAATTTCATGGAAACATAATAACATTACCAAAAACTTGTAATTGCATTACCAAAAACTTGTACCAAAACATTACCAAAAACTTGTAATTCTTATTGTTAAGTACACATGCATGCGAAAGGAAATGAGTTTTCCAGAAAGGTGTCTTTTCAGTGTTTATGAGTGTTCTAGCTCCAAAACGATGAAAAGCATGGAAATCACATTGTAATGGAAAACAAAACATTAACAAAAATGTCTCTTTTCAGTATTTTTGATCAACTTATGTATCAGAACGCTAAAACGCATGCAAAACACCCTTGATGGAGAAACAGAATAACATTACCAAAAACAAGTTTTTTTTTTTTTATTGTTTTGAGGCTGTTACGTGAAAAACGTCAAAATACATTCCAAGTACCCTATTTGGTTAAATGAAAAAAAATATTACGAGAAAGGTGTTTTTTTTTTTTACTTCTTACGTAACAAACCGCTAAAGGGCAACAATTAGCACTCTATAGGAAAAAAAAAGAACAATATTTCCAAAAACATGTATTTTGAGTGTATTTCACATTGTCAGGTACCAAAACTCCAAAATGCAAACAAAACACCCTATATGGTGAAAGAAAACGAGATTTCAAGAAAAGTGTCTTTTGTTAATGAGTGTGTTAGATACCAAAAGGAAAAAAGAAAAAAAAAGCACCCTATATTGGAAAACAACACATTACCAGAAACGTTTTTTTCCACTGTTTTTGAGCAACTTATGTACCAAAACTTTGAAACGCATGCAAAATATTATTAATAACATTAAGAAAATAAGTATTTTGAGTGCTTTTTCAACTTGTTTCGTAGAAAAACGCCAAAAAGTAAGCAAAGTACCCTAAATGGGGAAATGGATAAACATTACGAAAAACGTGTATTATGAGTATTTTATTAGTTTCATAAGTACCAAAACGCTATGAATGAGTATGAATAACTCTCTATAGAGTGAAACAGAATTACATTATGTGTTATTTTGAATGTATATCATATTGTTAGTTTTTAAAATCCGAGAAAATGGAGAAAGGAAGCGAGATTTCCAGAAACGTGTTTTTTTTCTAATATTTATGTGCGTGCAAACACCGAAATGATAAAAAAAAAAAAAAGAAGGGAAAGTACCCTATATGGGAGAACAAGACATTACCAAAACGTCTCTTTATAGTGTTTTTGAGCTACTTAAGTACCAAAAACGCTGAAACGCTTGCAAAAAAAAAAAAAAAACATGAAGAAACAGTATATCAAAAACGTGTTTTTGTTTGTTTTTGAGCTTAGTACGTGGAAAAATGCCAAAATGAAGCAAAAGACTCTGTAATGTTAAACGAAAAGACATTAGGAAAAACGCGTATTATGAGAGTTTTAGAGCTTCTTAGGTAGCAAAATACTAAAACGCATGAATTTTATAGTGCACTTTATATCGACAAATCAGAACAACATTACCAATAATTTGTATTTTGAGTGTTTTTTTTATTATTATTATTATTAGGTACCAAAATGCCATAATGTATTCACAGTCACCTATATTGGGAAATAAAACTACATTACTAGAAAAATGTCTTTTAAGGGTTTTTATTTTATTTATTATTTTTTTTTTTCGTATTAGGCATCATAACGCTAAAAAGTATGGAAATCACCCTATATGGGAATATACATGTAAAACAACATTACGAACATGTCTTTTCAGGGTTTTAGAATTTCTTTAGCAATAAAACTCTAAAACATGCAAAACACACTTTATATATATATATATATATATATATATATATATATATATATATATATATATATATATATATATATATATATATATATATATATATATATATATATATATATATATATATATATATATATATATATATATATATATATATATATATATATATATATATATATATATATATATATATATATATATATATATATATATATATATATATATATATATATATACTCGTATATATATATTACGAAAAACAAGTATTTTGAGTGTTTTTGAGCTTGTTACGTAAAGAAACGCCAAAACATATGCAAAATCCTCTATTTTGGGAAACGAAAGGACATTATGAGAGATCTATTATAATCGTTTTTTTTTTTTACCTTTTTAGGTACAAAGACGCTAAAACGCATTGACAGCACTTAATATGAAAAAAAAAACATTACCTAAAACATATATTTTGAGTGTATTTAACAAAACGCCAAAATGCATGCAAAGCAACGTATATGGCAATATAAAACATCATTACAAAAAAACGTGTCTTTTTAATGTTATACACTTTATGGAGAAAAAGAATATTACAAAAAATAACTATTTCGAGTGTTTTTAGCGTGTTACGTACAAAAATGCAAAAATGCATGAAAATAACGTTATATGGGGAAACGAAAGGACATTACGAAGAAAATCTATTATAAGTGTTTTTGAACATCTTAGGTAACAAAATGCTGAAACTCAAGAATAGTACTCGATATCGAGACCAAAAAAAACGTGTATTTTGAGTGTTTTCACATTAATAAATAGCAAATCACCAAAATGCATTGAAAATCCTCTATATGGGTAAAAACGAGATTTCCAGAAACGTATCTTTTAAATGTTTTTGAGCGTGTTAAGCACCAATACGCTAAAAAGCATGGAAATCACCTTATTTGGGAATACAAAACGACTTAACGAAAAACATGACTTTTTGAGTGTTTTTGAACTTTTTATGTACCAAAAAGGTAAAATGCATGCAAAACACCCTTTATGCAGAAACAAAATAACATTACCAAAAACAAGTATTTTGTGTGTTTTTGAGCTTGTTACATAGAATAACACTAAAATATATGAAAAGTTTACTATGTGGGGAAACAAAAAAGACATTAGAAGAAAAGTGTATTATAAGTGTTTTTGAGCTTCCCAGGTACCGAAATGCGAAAACGCATTAATACCACCTTATACGACAAAACAGAACAACATTACCAAAAACCGCGTAATTTGTGTGTTTTTTTTTTCCACATTGATAAGTACCAATATATTCGGAAACTATAAAATGTGTGTTTTTTTTTTAGTGTTTCTTTGTATGTTTGTCACCAAAACGCTAAAATGCAATGGTAAACACCATAAATGGGAATAGAAAACAACTTTATCAAAAAACGTGTCTTTTGAGTGTTTTTCAGCCTCTTACGTACCGAAACCCTAAAAAAGCATACAAAACACTTTTTATGTAGAAGAATATCATTACCAAAAACAAGTATTTTGAGAGTTTTTTGAGTTTCTTGGATACAAAAACATTAAAATGGATGAAAAATACTCTTAACAGGTAGACGTAATGACATTACGAAAAACATGTATTATAATTTTTTTTTTTTTTACATTTTAGGTATTAAAACACTAAACCTATAAACATCACTCTATTATGAAACAGAACTACATTAACAAAAACGTGTGTTTTGAGCATATTTCACATTATTAGGTACCGAAACGCCAAAATGCATGGAAAGCCCTTGATATGGGGAAATGAAATTGTTACAAGAAAGCATCTTTCGAAACGAAAAGACTTTACGAGAAACGTTTATTATGAATGTTTTTGGTTCTTAGGTACAAAAACGCTAAAACGCATGAATAGCACTTTATATGAAGACACATAACATTATTAATAACATATATTTTGACTCTATTTCAAATTGTTAGGCTTTTTTGTTACCTAATTATGTGAAAAGCAATAAAAATACTCGCTTTTGTTAATGTTGTGTTCCTATATAAAGATTATTTACACCTGTTTTAGCGTTTTCGTGATGTCTTTTCGTTTTTGCATGAATTTTGGCATTTTTCTACGAAACAAGCTGAAAAAGCACTCAAAACACACAATTTTATTACATATACTGTTTCTCCATAAAAGTTGTTTTGCATGCTTCTTAGCGTTTTCGTAAGTCGTTCAAAAAGACCAAAGAGAAACGTTTTTGGTAATGATGTTTCTTTTTTTTTTTTTCCATATTGGGTACTTTTCATGCTTTTTTAACCGTTTTGGTGCCGAACACGCTCATAAACACTCAAAAAACACATTTCTGGAAATATCGTTTCCTTTTCTCTATAAAGTGTGCTTTGCGTACATTTTGGCGTTTTGGTACCTAACCATGTGAAATACACTCAAAATGCAAGTTTTTTATAATGTTAATTGTCTCCATATATTTAGGCGTTTTAGCGTTTTAGTACCTAAGAAACTGAAAAAAAAAACACTCATAACACAAGTTTCTCTTAATGTGTTTTTGTTTCCTCAGATCGCGTAATCAAGCATTTTGGCATTTTCTACGTAATAAGCTCAAAAACTCTCGAAATACTTGGTTTCAGTAATATTATCATGTTTTCTGCATGAAGAGTGTTTGCATACATTTTTTGCGTTTTGGTACCTAACAAGATCATAATCACTCAAAAAACATGTTCCTGGAAATGTCTTTTTTTTTTTTCCTGATATAGGGTACCTTACATGTATTTATGCATTTAATTACTTAACAGTGTAAAAGAATACACAAAACACGTTTGTTTTTTTCTTTTGATGTTGTTCTGTTTCTCCATTTAGAGTTTTATTACAGGGTTTTCGCGTTTTCGTAGACAGGAAACTCAAAAACACTCATAACACACGTCTCTCGCAATGTCTTTTCGTTTCCTCATTCTTTGCATGCATTTTGGCGATTTTGTACGTAAACTCAAAAGCATTTAAATACTTGTTTTTGTTAAGGTTATTCTCTTTCTATTTAAAAGGGTGTTTTCCATTCGTTTTATGGTTTTTTGTACATAAATAGCTCAAAAATACACCAAACACACGTTTTTAGAAATGTTGTTTTGCTTTCCCCATAGAGGAACTTTTCCATGCCTTTTAGCGTTTTTGTGCCTAACACGCTCATAAACACTAAAAAAAAAAAAAAATACTTGTTTCTGGAAATGTCGTTTCATTTCCCTAAAGAGGGCACTTTGCATGCATTTTGGCGTTTTTGCTATCTTACAATGTGAAAAAAACTCAAAAATCACGTTTTTTGGTAATTTTCTTTTATTTATTTATTTATTTTTCTATATAGAGTAATACTATTTATGTCTTTTAACGTTTTGGTACCAAAAACTTAAAAACACTGATAATACACTTTTCTTGTAATGTCTTTTCGTTTCCTAATATTAGGTACTTTGCATACATTTTGGCGTTTTCGTAGGTAACAATCTGAAAACCCTTAAAATACTTGTTTTTTCGTAATTTTATTGTTTCTCCATAAATCATGTTTCACTTGCGTTTTAGCGTTTTGGTACGTAAGTAGCTCAAAAACATTTTGGTGCCTAACACGATCATAAACACTGAACAGACACGTTTCACGAAATATCATTTTCTTTCCCAACTATAGCCTATTTTTTCCTGTTTTTTTTTTTTTTTTTGGCTTTTTGGCACCTAATACACATAAAACACATGTTTTTGGAAATGTTTTTTTTTTTTTCCATAGAGAGTGCTATTAATGCCTTTTAACATTTTGGTACCTAAGAAGCTCAAAAGCACTAATAATACACGTTTCAGGTAATGACCTTTCGTTTCCCATAGTCTACTTTGTGTGCATATTGTCGTTTTTGTAACAAACTCAAAAACATTTTTTTTTTTTTTTTTTTTTCGCAAATATATAATGTCTCGCCATAAATGTTTTTTTTTTTTTTTGCATGCGTTTTACCATTATGATACGTAATTACCTGAAAAACACTGAAAAGAGACGGTTTCGGTGACGTTTTGTTACCCATATAAGGTGTTTTTTTTATTTTTTATTTGTTTATTTTTTTTTTCGTTTTGGTACTTAACATGCTAATAAACTTATAAAAGACACGTTACTAGAAATTTAATTTCTTTTCCCTATATAGGGATCGTTGGATGCATTTTGGTGTTTTGGTATCTATGAATGTGAAAAAAAACACTCAAAACACGTATTTGGTAATGTTTTGTATCTTCATATAGAATGTTATTCATGGTTTATTGCGTGTTGGTACCTAAGAAGCTCAAAAACATTCATAACACACGTTTCTCGTAATGCCTTTTTCTTTCTCCATATAAAATTTTCGTACCTAAGAAGGATGTATTTTGGCGTTTTTCCACCTAAGCTCACAAAACACTCAAAAAACTTGTTTTTGGTAATATTATTATTTTTCTCCATAAATTGTGTTTTGCATGCATTTTTTTGCGTTTTTGGTACGTAAGATACTGAAAAAAAACACTCAAAAGACACGTTTTTTGGTACTATTGTTTTTTTTTTCTTTTTCATATAGAATGCTATTCATGCGTTTTAGAGTTTTGGTACTTAAGAAGCTCAAAAAACAGATTTCTCGTAAAGACTTTTCGTTTCTCAATATCGAGTGCTTTGCATGCATTTTGCTGTTATATCTCCTAATAATGTGAAATACAATACACGTTTTTGGTATTAATCTTCTTTTTCTCCAAATAAAGTGCTATTCATGTGTTTTAACGTTTTGGTACCTAAGAAGCTAAAAAAAAATAAAATAATGATAATAAACGTTTTTGTAATGTCGTTTCGGTTCCCCATATAGGATAGTTTGTATGCATTTTGGTGTTTTCGACATAAAAAAAAAACTCAAAAACACTCGTTATTTATTTTCCATAAGGATATAATTCATGTTTTTTTTTTAACCGTTTTCCTTGCTAATACGTTAAAAACACTGAAAATATATGATTCTGGAAATGTAGTTCTGTTTCCCCTTATAGGGATATTTCCATGCACTTTGCCGTTTTGATACCTAACAATGTTAAAAACATTCAAAATACAAGTTTTTTTTATAATAATTTATGTTTGTTTTATATAGTGTGATATTCATACATATTTTTTTCTGGTTTGGTACCTAAAAAGCTCAAAAACAATCATAATACACGTTTCTCGTAAAGTTCTCTCGTTTCCCCTTATAAACTATTTTCCATGCAATTCAGCGTTTTTGTACGTAAAAAGCTGAAAAAAGAAAATACACGTTTTTTGCTAAAGTTATTTTGTTTTTCCATGCATTTTATCATTTTACGACGTAAGTAGCTCAAAAACTCTCAGAAGATGTTTTATTAATGTTTGTTTTACGGTTTTTTTTTTTTTACATTTTTGTGCCTAGCATGCTCACAAACACACAAAAGACCCGTTTCTTGAAATCTCGTTTCCTATCCCGATATAAGGTACTTTCCTTACATTTTGGCGTTTTGGTATCTAACAATGTGAAAAATCACTCTAAATACCAATTTTTGGTTATCTTATTATGTTTCTTATTATGTGCTATGCATACATTTTCTCGTTTTGGTACCAAAGAAGCTCAAAAACAAAAACAAAAAATACACGTTTCTTGTAATATGTTTTCGTTACGTGATATAGGGTAATTTACATACATTTTGGCGTTTTCTACGTATTGAGTTGAAAAGCACTAAAAACACGTTTCTTTTGTAATTTTTTACTATTGCTCCATACTTTTTTTTTTTTTTTTTTTTTTGCATGCATTTTGGCGTTTTGGTACATACCTCAAAAAACACTGAAAAGAGATGTATGTAGTTATATTATTTTGTTTACTCATACAGGATGGTTTCCATACATTTTGGGTTTTGGTGCTTAGCACGCTCATAAACACTCAAAAAGATACGTTTCTGGAAATATCGCTTTGCATGCTTTTGGTGATTTGTTGCCTAACAATATGAAATACAGTCGAGATACATGTCTTCGATAATGCTTTTCTGTTTTTCCATATAGAGTGTTATTCATGCACTTTAACATTTTGGTACCTAAGAACCTCAAAATACTCATACTACAAGTTTCTCATGAAGTCTTTTTGTTTCCCTATATAGGGTACTTTGCATGCATTTTCGCTTTTTCTACGTAACAAGCTATAAAAAAAAATAAATAAAAAAATGTATGATTTTGATAATATTACTCTGTTTCTACGTTAAAGTTTTTTTGCATGCGTTTTAGCGTTTTGGTACGTAAATAAATTAAAAGACTTAAAAGGCACGATTAATGTAATGTTGTTTTGTTTTTCGAAATAGAGAAATCATGTATTTTGAGTGTGTTTCACATTGTTACCCGCCAAAACGCCAAAATGCATGCAAAGCCCCTTATAATAGGAAAAGAAACGATATTTTTCAGAAAAAAAAAATAGTGCTTTGAGGGTTTCTGAGCATGTAAGCATGTATGAAAATTCAAAACATTACGAAAAAAACGTATCTTATGAGTGTTTTTCAGCTTCTTACGTACCAAAACTCTAAATTACATGCAAAAACACCCTTCATAAACACAATAACTTTATAAAAAAATATGTGTTTTAAATGTTTTGGGCTTGTTACGTTGAAAAGTAAAAATGAATGCAATTTACTCTATACGGGGAAACGAGAAATTACGAGAAGCGTGTATTATGAGTTTGTTTGTTTTTATCTTCTTAGGTACCAAAATCCTAAAACGAATGAATAGTACTCTATATTGAAAAACTAACAATATTACCAAAAACGTGTATTTTGAGTGTTTTCTCACATTATTAGGTAGCAAAACAGCACGAAGCAATAAAGGTTCATATATGGGGAAACGAAACAGCATTACCAGAAACGTGTCTCTTCAGTGTTTTGAGCGTGTTAGTTACCAACACGTTTAAAAGCATGGAAATCACCTTATATAAGAATAGAAAACAACGTTACGTACATGTCTTTTGAGTGTTTTTAATCTTCTTACGTACTGAAACGATAAAACCCATATAAAACACAGTTCATGGTGAAACAGAATAATTTTACCAAAAACAAGTATTTTGGCTGTTTTCAGGTTTTTTACGTACAAAACCGGCAAAATGCATCCAAAGTACCCTATATGTTTAGACGAAAGGGGATTGCGAGAACTATTTCTTAGTGTTTTTTTTGGGGGGGCTTCTTAGGTACAAAAACGAGGAATCGCATGACTAGCGATCTCTTTGGAGAAACAAAACAACATTACCAAAAACGTGTATTTTAAGTATATTTCACATTGTTAGGTACTAAAACGCCATTGTCTATGTAATGCACCCTAAATGGCGAAACGAGTTTTCCAGAAGTGTCTTTCCAGATGTTGATGAGCGTGCTAGGCACCAAAACGATAAAAGCGAAAACGCTTTGTGTGTCCACTATATCTGGGAAAACAAAACAACATTACAAAAAAATGTCTCTTTTCAGTGTTTGTAAGCTACTTACGTTTCCAAAAGCTAAAACGCATATAAATATGTTTTATTCAGAAACACAATAACTTTATTTAAACTTGTATTTCAATTGTTTTCTGAGTTTGTTACGTACAAAAAAGAAAAAAACCGTGCAAAGTACTCTCTATGATGAAACGAAAAGACATTACGAGAAAGTGTTTTTAAGCTTCTTAGGTACCAAAACGGAAAAAGGTGATAATACAACTATATAATGGAAAAACAAAACGACATTACTAAAAACACGCATTTTGAGTGCTTTTTTTACATTACTAAAATACCTGAAAAGCCTTTATATACGAAAATAAAACGTGATTACAAGAAACGAGAAACGTGTATTTATGTGTCTTTCAGCACGTTAGGCAACAAAACGCTAAAAAGCATGGAAAATGACCTTATAGCGGAATACAAAACGTTACGAAAAACGAGTCTTTTGAGAGTTTTGTTTTTACTTTTTACGCTAAAACTCATGCAAAAGACCTTTTATGGAGAAACAGAATAACATTAAAAAAAAAAAAAGTGTTCTGAGTGTTTTCGGCTTGTTACTTGGAAAACTCAAAAACGCATACAAAGTATTCTATATGGGGAAAGAAAAATGCATTACGAAAAACATGTATAATGGATGTTTTCAGCTTTTTAGGTACCAAAAATGAGGAAAAGCAAGAATAACACTTCCTATTCAGAAACACAACAACATTACTAAAAACGTGTATTTTAAGTGTTTTTCGTACTGTAAGACATCAAAACGACAAAATGGATGCAAAACTCTTTATATTCAGGAACGAAGCAACATTACAAGAAATGCATTTTTTTGTGTTTTTGTGCATGTTAGGCACGAAAATGCTAAAAAGAATGGAATACACCTTATATGGGAAAACGAAACAACATTACTTATATTGTACATTTTGAGTCTGTTTTCAGTTTTTAGGTAACAAAACGATAAAACGCATGAAAAAAAAACTGTAGAAACAGATTACCATTACCAAAAAAAAAAAAAATAAATTCTAGTGTCTTTTCAGCATATTAGGTCAATATGCAGGCAATGTACAATGCAATAGAGAATGGAAAACGCATAACGAGAAACATGTATTGAGTGTTTTTTTTTTCAGATTTGCATTAGTAGGACTCTATATAGAGAGAAACAGAACAACATTATCAAAAACGTGTATTTTAAGTGCATTTCATATTTTGAAGTGACAAAACGCCAAAATGCATTTAAAGCACCCTATATTTGGCAAAGGTAACGATATCTTAAGAAACGTCTTTTTAGTGTTTATGGAAACAAAACATTACCAAAAAACGTGTCTTTTCAATGTTTATAAAGTTACGTACTAAAACGCTAAAACGTATGTAATAAAAAAATATATATAAATTTGCCCCCTTAAAAAAATCGTTTATATTGAGTGTTTTTGAGTTTCATACGTAGAAAAATACCAAGATCATGAAATTACCCTATATGAAAACAAAAAGACATTACGAGAAAAGTGTATTATAAGTATTTTTGAGTTTTTTATTTACAAAAAAAAAAAAAAAAGGAATACAAAACAACATTACTAAAAACGTGTTTTATAGGTTCTTATGTACAGAAACGCTAAAACCCAAGCAAAACACCCTTTATGGAGAAGTGAAATAAATATTTCGTTGATAAATTACATTCAGGACAGTTAGGGAACATCCCTTACAGAAAAATAAGATCGCAGAAGAATGGTCCTAAATGGATGACTGATAATAAAACACTACATAGGGCGAAAGAGAAGTATATATGAGATTAAAGACAGGGGAAGTGGTTTTAAGGCCATAATATAATGAATTTGAAAAGCCAGGAGTTTAACAAGGAAAGCTAAAAATAGTTAAGCATTAAAGGTAGCCAGCCAAGCGAAGATGGACCCCAAGGGATTTTATCAGACATATAAGACGAAGAATAGAGAAACAAAAGTTCCTTAAAGACAGCAGAATGGGACCTGCTTAATTGTTGGGAGGAGATTAGTAAAATTGTGAATGAGTATTTTTTAACTGTCTTTGCCCAGGAAAACATGCAGGATTTGCCGAATAGTGAGAAGATATTTAGAATAGAAGAGAAAGAAAAGCTGACAGATATTACTATATCTAAAGAGATAGTGGAACAGGAGATAGATAAGCTGAAAAGTTCAAGTCACCAGGACCAGATGAAATATATTCCAGAGTATTTAAGGAATGGAAAAAGGTTATAAGTAATCTGTTAGTTTCTGTCCTTAGGAAATCACTTTAGTCATGTGAGGTATCGGTAATGTGGAGGCAGATAATGGTGATAGTTATGGCATCCTATATCAGGACTTTAGTAAAGCATTTAACAAGGTACCCAATCAGAGGTTACTGAGAAAGGTTAGGGCGCACGAGAGAGATGAGGTGTTTAGATTGGATAAGGTCATGGCTAAGCGGCAGGCGACAGAGTGTTGTAATAAACGGCTCTAAATCCGAGTGGGGTCAAGTAATTATTGGGGTGACAAAGGGATTATTAGTATTAGGGCCGATGTTGTTTGTTATATATGTCAATGACTTGGATAGTGGAATTAGTAGTGTTGTTAGTAAATTTGCGGATGACACGAGAGTATGTAGATTAATTAGGTCTGAATCGCATACAATCGCCTTGCAGGCAGATTTGGATAGGATGAACGAATGGACAGACAGATGGCAAATGCAGTTTAATATCAACAAATTGAAAGCACTTAGCGTAAGTGGAAGAAACCCACACATTAGTTACACAATGAACAACCAAGTTCTGGTAGGTTCAGGGTAAGAAAATGATTTGAGATTTAAAGTTAGCCTTGAACTCCGTCTAAGAAAGCAATGCAAAGAGGCCAGAAACAAAGCAAATAGTGTATTATGATTCATTTTCATGAGTGCTAAAAGGAGAACTCCCGAAGTAATATTAAAGTTACATTTGGCGCTGGTCAGACTTCATCTAGAATACGCTGTCCAATTCTGGTCACCACATCACAGGAAGGATAAAGGTCTATTAGAATCAGTACAAAGGAGAAAGACTAAAAGGATACAGGGGATGAGGAGTATTCCTTACGAAGCGAGATTCAAGCTGTTAAATTTACATTCTTTAGAGAGACGTAGGTTAAGAGTGGACCTGATAGAAGTCTTTAAGTGGTATATGGGTTATAACAAGGGCAACATAAGGAAAATTCTTAGAATCTGTAACCATGATAGAACAAGAAAAATGGGTTCAAGCCTGAAAACTTGATGTTCAAAAAGGAGACAAGAAGGAATTGGTTCTCAAATAAAATAGTAGATGATTGGAACGGACGTAGTAATCAAGCTGTTAGTGCTGAGGCATTTGGGAACTGTAAGAGAAAATTAGACATTTATGGATGGGGGTGATAGGTGGGAATAGGTAGGCATATTTCATACAAGTACTGCCACGTGTAGGCCTGATGCCTTCTTGCATATTTACTTATTTCTTATGTTCTTATATTCTTATTACCAAAAGCGTGTATTTTCAGTGTTTTTTCAGCTATTACGTGAAAAAGAAAATGCCAAAATGCATGCAAAGCACCCTAAATGAGTAAAAAAAGGGACATTACGAGAAACGTGCATTATGAGTGTTTTTTTCAGATTCTTAGATACCAAAACGCTGAATAAAACTCATGAATAAAACTCTTAATTGAGAAACAGAACAACCTTACCAAATGCGTGTATTTTGAGTGTTTTTCACATTCTTAGTTACCAAAACCCCAAATTGCAAGTGAAACTAGATTTATGTGAAAAAAAAAAGGCATTTCCAGAAAGGTGTCTTTTAAGGGTTTTTGTACGTGTTAGGCAATAAAGCACTAGAAAGCAGGGGAATCACATTACATAGGAATAAAACCAACTTTAACCAAGAACTTGCCTTTAAGTGTTTTTGACCTCCTTACATACCAAAACGCTAAAACGCATGCAAAACATCCTTTATGGAGAACTGAATAACATTACCAAAAACATGTATTTTGAGTATTTTTGATCATGTTACCTATAAAATCGCTTAAATACATGGAAAGAACCCTATGTTTGGGAAACGAAAGGACATTACGAGAAACGTGTATTATGAGTGTTATTAAGTTCCTTAAGTACCAAAAAGCTAAAACCCACAAATAACAACACTCTTTATAAATAAACAAACAAAAAAAAAAAGTAATTTTCTTTTTTTTTTTTTGTTAGTCTTCTTCATAGGTACCGAGATGCCAAAATTCTGGCAAAATTCAGGGAAATTATGTGGAAAAAAGAACATTATCAAAAAAAATATTTTAGCTTATTTCGGACTGTTATGTAAAAAACCCTAAATTGCATGCAAAGCCACCTATATGGGGAAATTAAACGACTTTACCAGAAACCTGTCGTTTGAGTGTTTTTCAGCATGTTAGGCATCAAAACAATAAATAATATGGAAGTCACTCTATATGGGAATCGAAAACATCATTACTAAAAACTTGTTTTTTCAGTGTTTTACGTAGAAAAAAAAACTAAAACGGATGCAAACAAACCAATATCAAGAAATAGAATAACATTACCAAAAAGGTATATTTTGAGTGTTTTTGAGCCCGTTACCTATAAAAAACGCGAAAATGGATGCAAAGCACTCTATATTGGGAAACAAAAGGACATTACGAGAAACGTGTATAATTATAGTTTTATAGTTTCAGAAGAACCACAAGTCAAAAGTTTCTTAGATACCAAAATGCTGAAACTCATGAATAACACTCTTGATTGAGACACAGAACAATCTTACCAAATGCGTGTATTTTGAGTGTTTTTCACATTCTTAGTTACCAAAACCCGAAATTGCATGCGAAACTAGTAATATGTGGGGAAAAAATTATATTACCAGAGAAGTGTCTTTTGAGTGTTTTTGAGCGTGTTAAGCAATAAATTACTAAAAAGAAGAACAACCACATTACATGTTAATAAAAACCAACTTTTACCAAGAACTTGCCGTTAAATGTTTTTGAGATCCTTCCATACCAAACGCTAAAACGAATCCAAAACACCCTTTATGGAGAAACACAATAACATTACCAAAAACGTGTATTTTGAGTGTTTTTTTTTATCATGTTACCTATAAAAACGCTTGAATACATGCAAACAACCCTATGTTTGGGAAACGAAAGGATATTACGAGAAACGTGTATTATGAGTGTTTTTAAGTTCTTTAAGTACCAAAAAGCTAAAACCCATATATAACACTCTTTATAGAGAAAAAATAAATAAATAAATAAAAAAATTGCTTTTTTTTGTTGTTCATCTTCATAGGTACCGAGATGCCAAAATTCTGGCAAAATTCAGGGTAATTATGTGGAAAAAAGAACATTATCAAAAACGTTAATTTTAGCTTTTTTTCAGACTATTGTGTACCAAATCCACATGCATGCAAAAGCCACCTATATGTGGAAATTAAACGACGTTACCGGAAACCTGTCTTTTGACTGCACCAAAACGATAAATAATATGAAATATGGGAATCCAAAACAAAATTACTGAAAACGTGTCTTTTCAGTGTTTTACGTAGAAAAATGCTAAAACGGATGCAAACCAACCAATATGAAGAAATAGAATAACATTACCAAAAGGTATATTTTGAGTGTTTTTGAGCTTGTTACCTACAAAAAACGCGAAAATGAATGCAATCCACTCTATATTTGGAAACAAAAGGAGATTACGAGAAACGTGTATAATGAGTATTTTATAGTTTCACAAGAACCACAAGGCAAAAAACGCAAAAACTCGTGTATGTGGAGAAGTTTCTTAGATACCAAAATGCTGAAACTCATGAATAACACTCTGAATTCAGAAACAGAACAACCTTACCAAATGGGTGTATTTTGAGTGTTTTTCACATTCTTAGTTACCAGAACCCCAAATTGCATGCGAAACTAGCTTTATGTGGGAAAAAAATGACATTACCAGAAAAGTGTCTTTTGAGTGTTTTTGAGCGTGTTAAGCAATAAAGCACTAAAAAGCACGGTAATCACATTACATGGGAATAAATCCAACTTTTACCAAGAATTTGCCTTTAAGTGTTTTTGAGCTAAAGCGCAAGCAAAACTCCCTTTATGGAAAAACAGAATAACATTACCAAAAGACATATTTCTAGTGCCTTTGATCATGTTACCTATAAAAACGCTTAAATACATGCAAAGAACCCTATGTTTGGGAAACGAAAGGACATTACGAGAAACGTGTATTATAAGTGTTTTTAAGCTACTAAGTACCAAAGATCTAAAACCCACAAATAACACTCTTTATAAAGAAACCAAAAAAAAATAAAAATAAATAAATAAATAAAAAAATAAACAAAAAAATAGCATTTTTTTTTTTTTTGTTATTCATGTTCATAGGTACCGAGATGCCGCCAAAATTCTGTTAAAATTCTGGGAAATTAGGTGGATAAAAGAACATTATCGAAAAAGTTAATTTTAGCTTTTTTTTCGGACTGTTATGTATCAAACCCTAAAGTGCATGTAAAGCCACCTATATGAGGAAATTAAACGACTTGACAAGAAAACTGTCTTTTGAGTGTTTTTCAGCATGTTAGGCACCAAAACGATAAATAATATGGAAGTCAATCTATATGGGAATCCAAAACAATATTACTGAAAACGTGTCTTTTCAGTGTTTTACGTAGAAAAACGCTAAAACGGATGCAAACCAACCAATATGAAGAAAAAGAATAACATTACCAAAAAGGTATATTTTAAGTGTTATTGAGCTTGTTACCAACAAAAAAAAAACACACGAAAATGGATGCAAAGCACTCTATATTGGGAAACAAAAAGACATTACGAGAAACGTGTATAATGAGTGTTTTATAGTTTCACAAGAACCACAAGGCAAAAAACACAAAAACTCGTGTATATGGAGAAGTTTCTTAGATACCAAAATGCTGAAACTCCTGAATAACACTTTTAATTAAAAAACAGAATAACCTTACTAAATGCGTGTATTTTGAGTGTTTTTTACATTCTTAGTTACCAAAACCCCAAAATGCATGCGAAACTAGCTTTATGTGGGACGAAAAATGACATTACCAGAGAAGTGTCTTTTGAGTGTTTTTGAGCGTGTTAGGCAATAAAGCACTAAAAAGGAGGGCAATCATATTACATGGGAATAAAACCAACTTTTACCAAGAACTTGCCTTTAAGTGTTTTTGAGCTCCTTATATACGAAATCGCTAAAACGCATGCAAAACACCCTTTATGGAGAAACAGATTAACATTACCAAAAACATGTATTTTGAATGTTTTTGATCATGTTATCTCTAAAAACGCTTAAATACATGGAAAGAACCCTATGTCTGGGAAACGAAAGCACATTACGAGAAACGTGTATTATGAGTGTTTTTAAGTTCCATAAGTACCAAAAAAGTTAAACCTCTTTATAAAGAAAGAAAATCAAATAGAAAAATAGGATTTTTTTGGGGGGGTATTCTTCTTCATAAGTACCGAGATGCCAAAATTTTTGCAAAATTCAGGGAAATTATGTGAAAAAAGAACATTATCAAAAAAGTTAATTTTAGCTTTTTTTTTCGGACTGTTATGTACGAAACCTTAAAGTGCATGCAAAGCCAACTATATGGGAAAATTAAACGACTTTACTAGAAACCTGTGTTTTGAGTGTTTTTCAGCATGTTAGTCACCAAAACAATAAATAATATGGAAGTCATTCTATATGAGAATCCAAAACAAAATTACTGAAAACGTGTCTTTTCCGTGTTTTACGTGGAAAAACGCTAAAACGGATGCAAACCAACCAATATGAAGAAATAGAATAAGATTACCAAAAAGATATATTTTGAATGTTTTTGAGCTTTTTACTTACAAAAACGCGAAAATGGATGCCTTTTAGCGGTTTGTTACCTAAGAAGTAAAAAGAAAAAACCTTTCTCGTAATATTTTTTTTCCATTTAACCAAATAGGGTACATAGAATGTATTATGACGTTTTTCACGTAACAGCCTCAAAAACAATAAAAAAAAAACTTGTTTTTGGTAATGTTATTCTGTTTCTCCATCAAGGGTGTTTTGCATGCGTTTTAGCGTTCTGATACCTAAGTTGCTCAAAAATACTGAAAATAGACATTTTTGTTAATGTTTTGTTTTCCATTACAGTGTGATTTCCATGCTTTTCATCGTTTTGGAGCTAGAACACTGATAAACACTCAAAAGACACCTTTCTAGAAAACTAGTTTCCTTTCGCATGCTTTGCATGTGTACTTAACAATGAGAAATACACTCCAATTACAAGTTTTTGGTAATGTTATTATGTTTCTCGATGACGATTTTTTTTTTTTTTTTTTTTTTTTGCATGCAGCTTAGGTTTTTGGTATGTAATAAGCTCAAAAACACTTAAAAGACACGTTTTCCTTAGTGTTCTTTTGTTGTTCAAATCAAGTGATTTCCAAGCTTTATATCGATTTAGTGTCTAAACACTCCAAAGACACGTTTCTGGAAACATCGTTTCATTTCCTCATAAAGGTTACTTTGCATGCATTTTTGCGTTTTGTATGTAACAAGCTCATAAACACACAAAATACTTGTTTTTGGCAATTTTATTCTCTTTCTCCATAAAAAGTGTTTTGCAAACGTATTAGCGTTTTGGTACATAAGAAGCTCATAAAGATTGAAGACATGTTTTTGATAGTGTTTTTTATTCCCATATGGTGATCTTTCCATACTTTTTAGCATTCTGGTACCTAGCAGATTCATAAACATTCAAAAGACACGTTTCATTAAATTTAGTTTCGTTTGTTAGTTAGTTGGCTTCCATACATTTTGGCGTTTTGGCACCTAACAATATGAAAAAAAACACTCAAAATACACGTTTTTGGTGATGTTGTTATGTTTATCCATACAGAGTGCTATTCATGCGTTTTCACATTTTGCTACCTAAGAAGCTCAAATTTACTCATAATACACGTTTCTCGTAATGTCTTTTTCTTTCTTCATATAGAATACTTTGCATATATTATGGCGTTTTTCTTCCTAACAAGCTCAAAAACTCTCAAATGATTTCTTTTCGGTGATATTATTCTGTTTTCCCATAAAGGGTGTTTTTCATGCATTTTACCTTCTTGGTACGTAAGAAGCTGAAAAAAAAAAAAAACTCAAAAGAGACGTTTTTGGCAAAATAGTTTTTTTTTTTTTTTTTCCATGTATATGTGTATATGAACTTGTTAACCACAAAACAGTAAAAAGCATGAAAACTTCCCTATACTGGAAAAGCAAAAAACAACATTCCCCAAAAAACGTATTTTTGGGGGTATTTTTCAGCTACTTACGTACAAAAACGCTGAAATGCTTGCAAAATACCCTTCATGGAAAAAAACAAATAACCTTACCAGAAACTAGTATTTCATTTTATTTCTTAAGCTTGTCACGTACAAAAGTGCCAAAATGCATGCAAAGTGCACTATATATGGATACGAAAGTACATTACGAGAAACGTGCAGTATGAGTGTTTTCAACTTATTAGGTACCAAAACGCTAAAGCGAATGAATAGCACTCTATATGGAGAAACAAAAACGCTAAAATGCATGAAAACCATGATATATGAGGGAAAATACGACACTTCTAGAAACGTGTCTTTTCAGTGTTTGTAAGCTTATTAGGTACCAAAATGCTAGAAAACATGGGAAAACAAAACATTACAAATAAGTTTTTTTTATTGTTTTGAGCTACTTACATGCTAAAACGCAAAGGCGCATGCAAAACACCTTTTACGGAGAAAGAAGAAAAGGTGTATTTTTAATGTTTTAAGCTAATTACGTAAAAAAAATTCAAAATTCATGTAAAGTTCCCAATATGGGGAAACGAAAAGACTACGAGAAACGTATATTATAAGTGTTTTACACCTTATTAGGTTAAAAATACGAAAATGCATGAATACCACTCTATATAGAGTAACAGAGCAACATTAATAAAAACGTGTATTTTGTTTGTTTTCACAATGTTATGTATCAAAACGTCGAAATTCATGCAAAGTGCAATCTATGGGAAAAACGAAACGAAATTGCCAGAAACGTGAATTTTGAGTGTTTATGAGCGTGTTAGGCACTAAAACTCTAAAAAAATATAAATGGAAAGCATCCTATATGGGAATACAAAACAAAATTACAAAAAAAAAATAGTATTTTTTTTTGTGTGTTTTTGAGCTACTTCTATATCAAAACGTTTAAACAGACGCAAAACACGCTTTATGGAGAAACAAAATAACAATACAAAAAAATATATATTTTTAGTGTTTTTGAGGTATGTAAGTAGAATAACACCGAAATGTATGCAAAGTTCCCTATGCCGGGAAACAAAGACATTTCGAGAAACGTGTATTATGAGAGCTTTTCAGCTTTTTAGGTACCAAACACAAAGGCACCTTAATAGTATTCTATATGAAGAAACAAAACAACACGAATGAAAATATATATTTTGAGTGGTTTTCATATTATTAGGTACCAAGACGCAAAAATATATGCAAAGACCTCTAAAAGACGACACAAAACGACATTACAAGAAACCTATGTTTTGAGAGTGTTTCTACGTGTTAGACACCAAAACACTAAGAAGTATGAAAAGAGCACTATGTTGGAAGGGAAAAAGAAATAACCAACAAAGTGACTTTTCACGTGTTTGGAAGTTTTTTAATTTATAATGTACCAGAACGATAAAACAAGCAAAACACCCTTCCTGCAGAAACATAAAACATTACCAAAAACGAGCATTTTCAGCGATTTTTGAACTTGTTATGCACAAGAGCGTCAAAATGCATATAAAATACCCTATATAAGAAAACGAAAAGACATTAAGAGAAACCAGTAGTATGAGATTTTTTTTTATTTTTTTTTAGCTTATTAGGTACCAAAACAATAAAACGTATGATTTGCATTCTGTATGGAGAAAACGTGTATTTTAAGTGTATTTAGTGTTGGTAGGTATCAAAATGCCAAAATGCATGCAAAGCACCCGAAATGGGCAAAATAAACGACATTTCCAGAAACATGTCTTTTGAGAGTTTATGAGTGTGTTAGGCACAAAAAGCTCTTAAAAAGCATGGAAAGTATCGTAAATGGGAAAACATTGTTTTGAGCTACTTACGTACCAAACTGCTAAAATGGTTGGAAACCACACTTTATGTAGAAACTCAACATATTTACCAAAAACATGCATTTTGAGAAATTTTGCGCCTGTTACGTATAAAAACGATAAAATACATGCAAATAACCCTAAAAGGGGAAAAGAATACATTAAAAGAAACGTATATTTTGAGTAGTATTAAGCTTCATAGGTACCAGAACACTAAAACGTATGAATAATACTCTATATGGAGAAACAGAACAAGATTAACCAAAACTTGTGTTTTAAGGCTTTTTTCACGTTATTAGGTACCGCAACGCGAAAATGCATGCAAAGCATACTATATGGGGAAAGGAAACATTTCCAGAAACATGTCCTTTCACTGTTTATGAGCGTGTTATGTACCAAGAAGCTAAAAACCAAGGAAAGCACCCTATAGGAGAAAACAAAAGATTACAAAAACTTTTCATTTCAGTGCTTATGAGCTACTTACATACAAAAACACTTAAACGCATCTAAAACGCCTTTTTTTGGAGAAAAAATAATAACATTACCAAAAAAAGTATATTTTCAATGTTTTGAGCTTCTTAACCCCCCCCCAAAAAAAAAAAACATAAAAAGTAACCAAAGCCAAACAGAATCACATGAAGTTTTGAACACTGCAAACAGAATCACATGAATTTTTGAGCAGTGCAAACAGAATCACAGCAAAATCACATGAATTTTTGAGCAGTGCAAACAGAATCACAGCAAGTTTTGAACTGACGTTTAAATTAAACCACACCAATTTTCTTTACCCTATTCCATGTCTGCCTCCCCATTTCTACTCCCTCTTTGTTTCTACATTTCTCATACCCTTCCCTCTCTCTCTCTCTCTCCTCTCTATTGATTTATCTATCTATCTATCTATCTATCTATATCTATCTATCTATCTATTTATCTATCTATCTATCTATCTATCTATCTATCTATCTATCTATCTTTATCTATCTATCTATCTATCTATCTATCTATCTATCTATCTATCTATCTATATATATATATATATATATATATATATATATATATATATATATATATATATATATATATATATATATATATATATATATATATATATATATATATATATATATATATATATATATATCATGACCGGGATTGACAAATATAGAGTTTATGATAGAAAAAATAAGAAAGTCAATAAAGAAGGTGGGGGAAGAAGTGTGTTAAGATGGTAATAAAGTGGTTTGGAAATCAGCGAGGGCACAGTGTATGGATGTGAATGCAAGGACTTATAGATGGTCCGAGTCCCGCAGCAAAATGTGCTAGATGTGTGACATGGGAGAGGATGAGACAGTGAAGCATGTGGTGCTGGAGTGTGTGAAGTATGCCAGAGGCAGGAATCTGATGATGCAAGTGATACTGACTGAGTTAGGGCATGATAGAAATGAAAGAGTGAAGACAGGAAATGAATGGATGCTGTTGTTGCTGGGACTGTGTAGAGAGGCGAATGAAAGGATGATTGAGGCCGTGAAAGAGTTTCTGGAGAGAATGTAGCGTGCTAGATGTAGGATGAATTAGAATAGAGGATGCTGTTCGTTTCTCTTTTTTTTTTTTTTCCCTCCTTCTACAGGAGCTGCCGATCCAAAGGCCTGGCTCAAGAGTTATCCTGAGCCATCTGTACCATCAAGATCAAGATCAAGATCATGTACTATCAAGATCATGTACTATCAAGATGATAAGTTAGAAGTGGGCCAGAATAGAGTAGCAAGGATGGCACTGAGTGCACCGAGGTGCACAGCAGTTGAAGCCTTGAGAGGTGACATGGGATGGAGCACCTTCAGAGAAAGACTGACAAAAGCCACACTTAGGTACAAGATTAGGCTTGAGAGAATGGATGATGCAAGAATAGCAAGGAAGGTGTACCTGTGGAATGAAAGTGGAAGCAAATGGAGGAAGAGATGCATGAGAATGACAGATAGGAATGGATTGCAAGTTGTGTGGGCGATAAGAATGGCTGGTAGGAATCAAAATGAGCGTGAATGGGTGGTAACAAGAGGAGGCAGAGTGGGAGCCGAATGGGATGTGAGAAAATGGAAGAATGAGATAGACAAAGAAGTGAAATGTGTGGGACTGAATGAATGGAAGAATGAGATGGAAAGAAAGAAGACCCTGGAATGGTACAAGGAGAAAGAGGCCCCGAGGTATGAAAGGTGGTATGATGGAAGCCTGGGCGGTGATCTTCTCTTCCGAGCGAGGGCACAGTGTATGGATGTGAATGCAAGGAGTTACAGGTGGTCTGAGTCCCGCAGCAAAGTGTGCCAGATGTGTGACATGGGAGAGGATGAGACGGTGGAACATGTGGTGCTGGAGTGTGTGAAGTATGCCAGAGACAGGAATGAGATGATGCAAGTGATACTGACTGAGTTAGGGCATGATAGGAATGAAAGAGTGGAGAAGACAGGAAAAGAGTGGATGGTGTTGTTGCTGGGACTGTGTAGAGAGGCGAATGAAAGGATGATTGAGGCGGTGAAAGAGTTTCTGGAGAGAATGTGGCGTGCCAGGTGTATGAACAATTAGGATAGAGGATGCTGTTCGTTTCTCTTTTTTTTCCCCCCTTTCTACAGGAGTTGCCGATCCAAAGGCCTGACTCAGGAGTGATCCTTGCCACCTGTACCATCAAGATCAAGATCAAGACAACAGTTCCCTCGTTAACGTAGTGCAAAGTATGTATGTGGACACAAGAGCTAGATACAGGCTAGGAGACATAGAAACAGACTGGGTGAAGAGTGAGAGAGGAGTTAGGCAGGGCTGTATATTGTCACCAACCCTTTTTAGCCTGTATACAGAGGAGCTAGCAGCCAGGATGAGAAGAATGAATGTAGGGGTAAGTGTGGGGAATGATAAAGTATGTGTGCTCCTTTATGCAGATGATGTAGTTGTTATGAGTGAATCGGCAGATGAGCTTCAAAGTTTGTTGGATGTAGTGGATGGCTATGGTAAAGACTTTGGAGTAAGGTTTAGCAGTGAGAAAAGCAAAGTAATGATTGTGAATAGGTCAGAGGATGAAAGTAATCTGGTATGGAGACTTGGAGAGAATGAGTTGAGACAGGTGCAAGAATACAAGTACTTAGGGATGTGGATGAGTCCTAGTGGGTGTGCAAAGGCAAAGAATGAAAAGATAAGTATGGTAAACCAGTGGGTAGGTCGATTGGGAAGCGCGGCAAGGATGAGAGCAAGTAAGTATGATGTGTTGAGAGAAGTGTGGAAGAGTGTGGCTGTGCCATGTATAATGTATGTTATGGATGTGATTGCATGGAATGAAAGTGAAATTGATAAGTTAGAAGTGGGCCAGAACAAAGTAGCAAGGATGACACTGAGTGCACCGAGGTGCACAGCAGTTGAAGCCTTGAGAGGTGACATGGGATGGAGCACCTTCAGAGAAAGACTGACAAAAGCCACACTTAGGTACAAGATTAGGCTTGAGAGAATGGATGATGCAAGAATAGCAAGGAAGGTGTACCTGTGGAATGAAAGTGGAAGCAAATGGAGGAAGAGATGCATGAGAATGACAGACAGGAATGGATTGCAAGTTGTGTGGGCGATAAGAATGGCTGGGAGGAATCAAAATGAGCGTGAATGGGTGGTAACAAGAGGAGGCAGAGTGGGAGCCGAATGGGATGTGAGAAAATGGAAGAATGAGATAGACAAAGAAGTGAAATGTGTGGGACTGAATGAATGGAAGAATGAGATGGAAAGAAAGAAGACCCTGGAATGGTACAAGGAGAAAGAGGCCCCGAGGTATGAAAGGTGGTATGATGGAAGCCTGGGCGGTGATCTTCTCTTCCAAGCGAGGGCACAGTGTATGGATGTGAATGCAAGGAGTTACAGGTGGTCTGAGTCCCGCAGCAAAGTGTGCCAGATGTGTGACATGGGAGAGGATGAGACGGTGGAACATGTGGTGCTGGAGTGTGTGCAGTATGCCAGAGACAGGAATGAGATGATGCAAGTGATACTGACTGAGTTAGGGCATGATAGGAATGAAAGAGTGGAGAAGACAGGAAAAGAGTGGATGGTGTTGTTGCTGGGACTGTGTAGAGAGGCGAATGAAAGGATGATTGAGGCGGTGAAAGAGTTTCTGGAGAGAATGTGGCGTGCCAGGTGTATGAACAATTAGGATAGAGGATGCTGTTCGTTTCTCTTTTTTTTTCCCCCTTTCTACAGGAGTTGCCGATCCAAAGGCCTGACTCAGGAGTGATCCTGTGCCACCTGTACCATCAAGATCAAGATCAAGATCTCGTGTTTACATCTGCTCCTTTACGCAGATGATGTAGTTGTTATGAGTGAATCGGCAGATGAGCTTCAAAGTTTGTTGGATGTAGTGGATGGCTATGGTAAAGACTTTGGAGTAAGGTTTAGCAGTGAGAAAAGCAAAGTAATGATTGTGAATAGGTCAGAGGATGAAAGTAATGTGGTATGGAGACTTGGAGAGAATGAGTTGAGACAGGTGCAAGAATACAAGTACTTAGGGATGTGGATGAGTCCTAGTGGGTGTGCAAAGGCAAAGAATGAAAAGATAAGTATGGTAAACCAGTGGGTAGGTCGATTGGGAAGCGCGGCAAGGATGAGAGCAAGTAAGTATGATGTGTTGAGAGAAGTGTGGAAGAGTGTGGCTGTGCCATGTATAATGTATGGTATGGATGTGATTGCATGGAATGAAAGTGAAATTGATAAGTTAGAAGTGGGCCAGAACAAAGTAGCAAGGATGGCACTGAGTGCACCGAGGTGCACAGCAGTTGAAGCCTTGAGAGGTGACATGGGATGGAGCACCTTCAGAGAAAGACTGACAAAAGCCACACTTAGGTACAAGATTAGGCTTGAGAGAATGGATGATGCAAGAATAGCAAGGAAGGTGTACCTGTGGAATGAAAGTGGAAGCAAATGGAGGAAGAGATGCATGAGAATGACAGACAGGAATGGATTGCAAGTTGTGTGGGCGATAAGAATGGCTGGTAGGAATCAAAATGAGCGTGAATGGGTGGTAACAAGAGGAGGAAGAGTGGGAGAGAGAATGTGGCGTGCCAGGTGTATGAACAATTAGGATAGAGGATGCTGTTCGTTTCTCTTTTTTTTCCCCTTTCTACAGGAGTTGCCGATCCAAAGGCCTGGCTCAGGAGTGATCCTGTGCCACCCGTACCATCAAGATCAAGATCAAGACCACACTGCCTAGAAATCTTGTTTTTTCGCAAATTTCCCAAGTAATTCCCCACCCCGGAGGCCGCCCCCAGTACACCTGTTCCCTGCATCCATGGTGAGCTCCTGGGGACCCTGAGGCGCCGCGGGGGATCTGAAATAAGGGAGAAATTAAGGGAAATATGGATCCCCGTGGTCACTGCACTGAGTCTCCCACGTTTTCCTCTTAAGATTTTTGGTGTTTTTTGTAAGTTTTTCCCCGAATTTTACGGTAATTTTTAGTTTTTTTTTAGGGTTTTTAGGGTGAGAATTTAGGGATTTGTGTTTGTGTGTGTTTTTTGGGGGCTTCGTATAATTTCGTGATTTATTTAAAGGATTCTGTTTTTTTTCCCCACGTTTTTTAAGCAATTTTAAAGTTTCAGGGGTATTTAGGGTGTGGGCGGGTTGGGGTTGCCCTTAAACTTCGGTATCTAGGCTAAGTTTGCTCGTTTTAGGGATCTTTTGGGGTAAACTTAGGTATTTTAAGTAATTTTTTTTGTTTTATTATAGTTTAAGCCATTACACACTACGTGGTAATAACCTACCTCATTTTGTTCTTCTCACTATTCACATCATTTCTAATGATTACACTACTTGTCGGAAATTAAAAATAACGCCACAATAGACCTGGGAATGCACAGCGCTCTCAACTTTTTCTAAGTCCACAGGTAAACATAAATGGTGTATTGTTGCCTGAACTTCAGTTGTTTAATGCTTT